>NC_083345.1:88788265-89119009 GCF_019175385.1 Lycium barbarum | reverse complement strand
GCGAATTTTCCTTGGAATTCATTGAGCCCGAGAATTATATGAAAAATTTTCTAAGTGCGAGTCTTGGCTGAATTATATAGCATTCTTGGGCCATATTATTTCAGATGATGGCATTCGAGTCGACTCCCAGAAAATTGAAGCTGTGAAGACTTGGTCGAGGCCTACGACGCTGATGTGCCGTGAAATTATGGCACATTCGATACTTTTTGGCTATAAGTTGTACTTGTTTTTAAGCAAGTTTTGGTCTTTTTGATGTGTTTGTGACATGTTGCAGATGTTTAGCGTATTTCTGGAGCAAGTCATGTAAATGGAGTAAAACGTTATGCAAAGAAGAGAAAACTAACTACAAACTGATTTTACGGAATAACGTACGGACCGTATAAAATTCATGGTCCGTACAATCCAGCGTAGAAGCTTAACAGAAAGGGGTTAAACTTGAAGTGGAAGTACGGGAAGAAGTACGGACCGTATAATTTTTACGGCCCGTAAATCTCATCGTATGTTGAGTCAAGAAGCGTTTTAAAAGAGAAGAGGATTTACGGCAGATTTCACGGACCGTATAATATATACGGTCCGTAAAAGTTATCATGCTTCTGACAACTGGAGAGATTTCACGGAAGACTGGCACAAATTCTACGGACCGTATAAAATGTACGGTCCGTATATTTTTCCGTCGAGGACAATTTTGTAAATCCTATTTGTGCACGGCTTTGACTCTTATAAATACCTGATTTTAGGTCTCTTGTGGGGGCATCACTACAGAACTCAGTTTTTACTTTCCCTAGCATTAGTTAGTCATAATTTTGAATTCTTTTGGAGATTACAAACAATTGCAAGTAATTTCTCAAGTCCATGTAATCAATTGTAAGCATTATGATTTCCATTATTTCCTATTGTTCTTCTTCTCCTATGAGTAGCTAAATTCCTTTACTAGGGTTGTGAACCCAATGATGGGTATTTTGTGATTGGGTTTTGTGAATGATATACACATAATGGATTATTAGGGTTTAATTATTCTTCATTCATAATTAATGGTTGCAAACATTGATTAAAGCCATAAACCTTGATTTATTTGAGAAAATAATTAGGGTTGGTAAGAATAATTAACAAGAACTCAAAGCTTTAAACTTTGTTTAATAAATTCACTTAGGAATAAGAAGAATTTACTTGGCATGATTAATCATTCTTCATGGTTACTTTCTTATATTTGGGAAAATCATAGAAAGACATAATCTTTATTTATTGGGAAATAGTAAAGATTCACATAGAGATTAAGTGCATTCATATAATAATCCATTAGAAGTATATCAAGATCAATACCCGTGATCATACACCCTATCTAACGGGGACACAACCTTAGTTTCCTTTACCATAAATTTCCACAAAATCAATAGTTTAGAAATTAGTTATAGAAACAACCAACTTTTACACCAATTATCGGATTAAGACATTAGACCTAGAACTTAGCATCTACGACTTTAGTAACCTTTTCACACCATATTCCCTGTGGGATTCGACCCCAACCTTGTTGGGTTACTATATTTGACAACGTCCGCGTTATACCATTAATAGGTGTAATTTGAGCGTATCAAATTTTGGCGCCGTTGCCGGGGATTACGGTTTTGAAATTACTAAATAGTGTTTGCTTTGATTAAAGTCTTTTGCTTATTCCATCACACCTTGTTTGCTACTCTGTGTAAACCAGGTGAACATGAATCCAAATCAGCAGAATCAGCGTGCTGGTAATCAGGGGAATCGGTTGAACAATCAAGCGAATGAATCTGATGATGAGAATATTTTTGCTGAACTTGCTCAGAAGGAAGACTATGCATCTGCTATTGTTCAACCTCGAGTTGGAGCTGCTACTGTGAAAATTAACTCATCTCTATACCAGCTGTTAAAACTTGAGGGATACTTTCGGCACTCTACCGAGAATGACCCTCAACGTCATTTGCAGAATTTTGTGGATATGTGTGCTAATCATATCCAGAACAATGTCCCACAATATGCTATTCGGTTGAGGTTATTCAAATATTCCTTAGCGGGAGAGGCTAGAACATGGTTCGAGAAGCTGCCCCGAAATTCGATTACTTCATGGGCAGAGATGGTAGCTGCTTTTCTTACAAAGTGGTACCCCCCTAGCAAGAAGGCTGAGATTCGCGACAAGATATATGAATTCAAGCAGCGACCGGGGGAACAATTATATGAAAGGGAGAGGTTCAAGGAGTATTTACAGAAGAGCCCGAATCATGGTTTTCCGGAAAATATATTGATGGAGAAGTTCTACCAAGGGTTAGATCTAGTGACACAGTTAGTAGCTAACAATGTAGCTGATGGGTGTTTTATGAACAAAACCTTTCGACGAGTGACCACCATACTTAACAAGCTGACAACTCATAATCAGGCTTGGCACTCAAACAATGCTGATGTGGTGCCGTATGGTAGTGCTATGCTCCATAATATAGTGAAGGAGAATCAAGACACCCAGCAAACATTGGTAGAACTTGCAACAAATATTTCCTTGCTGACGAAGAAGTTTGATGAATCTCAAATCAAAAAGGTAAATGTTTGTGAGGATGATACAGTTTTGCCAAAATGGGATGTACCATGCTCAAGATGGTCCGTTCCTTGATGGGCCACCTATGCAGGTTGAAGATGCCAATTATGTTAATAACTCTGAAGGGGGTTATCAAAGACAGAATTACCAAGGTGGCTATCAGAATCAGAATCAGAATCAATGGAGACCTCAGCAAGGTCAAGGTGCTTACAACAACTCTGGGAACTACAACAATAATTACGGTGGTGCGAACCAAGGGAGCTACAACAACAACAACAATTTTGGGAACAAGAGTTCCAATCCTTATCAACAGAGCAGGGTAGTTCGAAAGTTGAAGCAATGCTTGAGAATATTCTGGCAAATCAATATAAGTCTGAAAGGACTTTATCTGGGCTGACAGAAACAGTGGGTTCCCATACAGCGGCTATTCAGAAGCTTGAGTCGCAGATGAGGGATATTTTTATAGAGCAGCACCTTCCAAAAAAGGGAGGACTTCCAAGTGACACTATTCCAAATCTCAAGAATGGGGGAGGCGGTATAGATTGTGCAATTGCCATCACTACTAGAAGTGGTAAAACAATACAGGGGGCTGCTGAGGAGGTGATTGATCTTGAGCCGATAGATGAAGAGAATGAGGTGCAGTCTGAAGCACCCATTATTGCTGATGAGATTCCTAGTGACAAGAAGGTAGCTGAGATTCCAGAGAAGGTGTGGGAAGCTGATGACACAAGAAAGCAGGCTGTAAAAGGGGCTCTCCGCCCTTTGACACAGCTTTTCAAATCTAAACCTCCTTTTCCTCAGAGGTTGATAAAGAAGAAAGAAGATGCTAAGTTTGAGAAGTTTTATGATCAGCTGAAGCAGTTATCTCTGAATTTTCCCTTCTTGGAAGCTGTCAAGGAGATGCCCGATTTTGCGAAATATTTGAAAGATTTGCTTACCAAGAAGAAAACGGTGCAGCATGACACCGTGAGTTTGACTCACACTGTGAGTTCCATCATTTCTACTACAACTGTGCAGAAAAAGGGAGATTGTGGGGGCGTTCACCATTCCTTGTTCTATTGGGCACCATGATTTTGCTCGTGCTTTGTGTTATAATGGGGCGAGTATAAATTTGATGCCCCTTGCTATATATAAACAATCAGGTTTGGGAATGCCAAGACCGACTACAATGAGATTGCAAATGGCTGATAGGTCTATCAAATGACCTGTTGGGGTGGTTGATGATGTAATTGTGCGGGTTGGTGATTTTATGTTGCCCGCTGATTTTTTATTCTTGACTGTGCTGTTGATCGGGACATTCCTATCATTCTGGGGAGACCTTTCCTTGCTACAGGGAGGGCTCTGATGGATTCGGAGAAAAATGAAATTAAGTTCCGAGTCAACGATGAAGAAGTGAATTTTCAGGCTAGCAGGGGGATGAAGTTACACAGTGCTTAGGAGAGTATTTCGGTAATTGATTCATTCGATGTTGTTGATGAAGCAGTGGAGTTCACGATGGAAGAAGAGAGTTTGGGTGAGGCTTTAGCTGGTATTATGATGAATTTCGATGGTGAAGACATGGAAGGCTATTAGGAGACAGTTAATTCACTTGTTGGGTTGGGCTCATACACATACTACCCAAAGAAGCTGAATCTTGATCTGGAAAACAGAACAACTCCTCTAGCAAAGCCTTTGATCACTGAGCCACCTAAGTTGGAGCTTAAGCAGCTCCCATCACACTTGAGATATGAGTTCCTTGGTCTGGACAATACATTACCGGTGATTGTGTCAGCCTTATTGACTGAGGAGCAGATTGTGCAGCTTTTAGAGGTATTGAGAGAGTATAGGCGTGCTATTGGTTGGACCATAGCAGATATTCGAGGTATTCCATCTGGGATCTGTGAGCACAAAATTCAGTTGGAGGAGGGCAGCAAACCAAGTGTAGAGCATCAAAGGCGACTAAACGAGAATATGCAAGAGGTCGTCAAGAAAGAGATCATCAAATGGCTAGATGCAGGCGTGGTTTACCCGATTACTGATAGTAAATGGGTGAGCCCGGTCCAATGTGTTCCTATGAAGGGTGACATCACTGTTGTGCCGAATGCAAAGAATGAGTTAATCCCTACATAGAACTGTCATCGGATGGAGAGTTTGCATGGATTATCACAAGCTCTATACAGCCACTTGCAAGGACCATTTCCATATGCCCTTCATTGACCAGATGCTTGATTGGTTGGCAGGGCGTTCCTACTATTGTTTCCTTGATGGTTATTCGGGCTACAATCAGATCAACATCGCTTTGGAGGATCAGGAGAAGACCACCTTTACTTGTCCTTATGGGACATTTGCATTCAGTCGGATGCCGTTTGGTTTGTGTAATGCACCAGCCACTTTTCAGAGGTGCATGATGTCAATCTTCTCTGACATGGTAGAGGATTTCTTGGAGGTGTTCATGGATGACTTTTCTGTGGTGGGTGATTCTTTTGAAGATTATCTTGGCCATCTGGGTCAAGTGCTAAAAAGGTGTGAGTAGACCAATCTGGTGCTAAACTGGAAGAAGTGCCATTTTATGGTGAAGGAAGGAATCGTCCTCTGTCACAAAATCTCTGAAAAGGGAATCGAGGTCGATCAAGCAAAAATTGATGTGATTTCAAAACTTCCTCCACCTATCTCAGTCAAAGGTGTCCGAAGTTTCTTGGGACATGCTGGGTTCAACAGGCGCTTCATCAAAGATTTCTCCAAAGTTGCTAATCCATTGTGCAAGCTTCTTGAAAAAGAGGCTAAATTTGTGTTTGATGAGAAGTGCCAGAAGGCGTTTGAGGAGTTAAAAGAGCGTCTCACTATTGCTCCTATTATTGTTGCTCCTGACTGGTCTCTACCATTTGAACTGATGTGTGATGCTAGAGGTTTTGCAATAGGTGCTGTGCTTGGGCAGAGGCACAATAAAATTATGCACCCGATCTATTATGCTAGTAGAACACTGAATGCTGCACAGATGAATTACACAGTGACGGAGCAAGAGCTGCTTGCCATTGTGTTTGATTTTGAGGTAAAGGACCGAAAGGGCACTGAAAACCAGGTGGCCTTGATATAGATGATGCTTTTCCAGATGAGAGGGTATTGGCCGTGTCAAATGAGGTGGCCCCGTGGTATGCTGACATTGCAAATTATTTGGTAACAAGGATAGTTCCAGAAGATATCAAAGCCTACCAAAAGAAGAAATTCTTGTGGGATGCTCGACAGTACTACTGGGACGAGCCTTATTTGTTCCAAACATGCGCTGACAACATCATTCGGCGTTGTGTTCCGGAAAGTGAAGTGATGGCGATTCTAAAAGCATGCCATGATTCTCCTGTTGGGGGTCATCATAGCGGAAACCGGACTGCAGCTATGGTACTTGAGTGCGGCTATTACTGGCCGACTATTTTTCATGATGCTAACCTATTGGTGCGGTCCTGTGATCAATGTCAGAGGCAAGGGAATATCGGCAGAAGGCAAGAGATGCCTATGAATTTTGTTATGGAGGTGCAAGTGTTCGATGTCTGGGGATTGACTTTATGGGACCTTTTGTGAGTTCTGGTGGCATGAAATACATCTTGGTAGCTGTGGACTACGTGTCAAAATGGGTAGAAGCAGTGGCTTTACCTAATAATGAAGCCAAGAGTGTGATGGGGTTCCTCAAGAAGAACATATTTACTCGTTTTGGTACTCCGAGGGCTATAATCAGCGATGGTGAATCCCATTTTTGTAATAGAGCTTTCGCGGGACTGATGGTGAAATATGGTGTAAAGCATAGGGTGGGAACGCCTTATCACCCTTAGACAAGTGGACAGGTTGAAGTGTCCAATAGGGAGATCAAAAGTATTCTATCAAAGATAGTGAATGCCAATAGAACTGATTGGTCCCGCAAGCTCGATGATGCTCTATGGGCATACCGGACTGCTTTCAAGACTCCAATTGGGACTTCACCCTTCAAGCTTGTATTCGGGAAAGCTTGTCACTTGCCGGTTGAACATGAGCACAAAGCTATGTGGGCGCTGAAGAAACTGAATATGGATTGGGAGGAAGCAACCAAGCTGCAGTTGTTTCAATTAAATGAGATGGATGAATTTCGGTACCAGGCATATGAGAGTGCAACCCTTTATAAAGAAAGGATGAAGCAATACCATGACAAGAAGATTCTGAAGTGAGAGTTCTACAAGGGTAACTCTGTATTACTGTTTAACTCTTGGCTGAAGTTGCTATCAGGTAAGCTTAAATCCAGGTGGTATGGTCCGTTTGAGGTGGTAGGTGCTTCACCCCATGGAGTGGTTGAATTAAAGTCCGGAAATGGTACTCAGACATTTAAGGTGAATGGGCAGAGATTGAAGCACTATGACGGAATGATTTCAGAGGATAGGATTGTTGATCGCTACAGGTTGAAACACCTCGGAACGAACAATGATCTGGTGTACCAAGATAAGGAGTGAATGGTCACCACCGTTGTGCCGCGACGTTAAATCAAGCACTTCTTGGGAGGCAACCCAAGTGTAATATCTATTTTTCGTTCTGTTGTTATTTTCAGCATATAGGGTAATGTTTGTTTTGGTGCAGGATGTAGAGATTAGACACTGGAGACCATCTACGCCAGAATATACGGTCCGTATAAAATATACGGTCCGTAGATGGAAGCGTAGATTAAGAAAAAGAAAGAAGAGAAAACATTGCTCTCTGTTAATGATCTACGCCAGAATCTACGGTCCGTAGATGGAAGCGTAGAACATAAGTCTAGCAAGAGCTCTTTCTGTCCTTGATTTACGCCATCAAATACGGACCGTAGATTCTGGCGTGAACCAAGGATCGTCAGATCCTTTTACCGTCGCAGATCTACGGCCCGTGAATATTGTACGACCGTAGATTTCGAACTTAAGGGACCAGGTAAGTTCAAAGAAAAAAGGTGGCTAAGGTAATAAAATAAAACATATGCAGTTATTTGCTTCAAATCAACTCCCATCACGCCAAATCATCCGTTCCTTTCCTTTCCAAATTCAAAGAACCACGATTCTTCACATCCCCAACTTAAATCCTTCCCTAATTTCACTCCCCACAACCTCTCCACTACCACAGCCGCATCCCCACATCCATATAAACACATCAACACCCCCAACAAACCTCTCACCATCACTTGAACTGGTTGAATCAAGTTAACAAGGCGTGTTTAAATTCTTTGTTTTTATTATCTTTGTCCTACTGAGATTGTCAGTGAACTTATTCATCTCCGTCACTACCAAGATTGTTAATGTTCTCGTACCCTAGTTATAAACTCATGTGTGATTCTTAGACACCCATATGGGTGATTTTTGGGATTTTTATTGATTAAGGGAATAGAATGTGAAAACAGATGGGGGCGGGGATTTGGTTGTGTTGATAAAATAGTGGACTCATAGGAAACGAGAAATCGAAAATCCCATTGGGTCGGTGGGCATTCCGATGGTTTGTGTCTTTCATTGATATAACCATTCGTTATGCCCACCAACTGTCCGACAAAATGCTTAAATGAGAAAAAGAGTAGATTGGGGTGAAGTCTGAATAACCCCAACATGATACGAACAAAATAACAGTGTTCCATGTCTAAAAACAAGGTTTGAATGCATAAGGTCAGGAAAAATCTGTGGAATTGATTACAGAGACATGTATATATACGGATGAATTCACGGACCGTAGAAATTATACGGACCGTAAATTTGTGTCGTATATATATCATGTACAATTGAGTCTCTCTGTTCCTATTTTACGACATAACTTACGGACCGTATATATTATATAGACCGTAACTTGTGTCGTAAACAGTTTCCTCAGTTCCAGATTTCTTTTCCAAAATTTTACGAAGAGTTTTACGAACCGTAAAAATTATACGGACCGTATAACTCCATCGTAAAATCTCCATGAACAGGTATATCATTCTGTCCTAAATCTACGATTAGTTTTACGGACCGTATGTTTTTCACGGTCCGTATAATAATTAAAAAAAAATTATTTTGAATCCTTGTTTATATGCTGATCATTACAGATACTAATATGTAGTCCACAGGTATGGCAAACACAAGAGGTGGTGCTCAGGGCACAGGACAGGGACGAGGGCGAGGCCGATCCCAAGTTCAGACTAGGCTCCCAGATGAAGGCCAAGCGCCTGTCACACGAACCACAAGGCTGCAAAAAGCAGTCCAAACCTCGGCACACTCCCCGTCTGATCAGGGGAGTAGCAGTGATGGAGAGCACTCATCAAGCTCTCCTGACCTGCCTAGTCGAGAAGAGGCGACTGCTGTACCGGATGAATCTGATGCTGAAGAGGCGGCACGCCTACATGAGAATAGAATGAAGGAGTGGTCTGAGCATGCCATTAGATTCTCGGTCCAAGGCTCGAAAGAAATATATGATAAAGGGTTGGAGCCAAAGGAAGGAGGACAAGGTTTCTGCCGGAACATCTATGAGGAGAGGCGGATCATTTTCGAAGGGTTGGAACACTTCCCAACCATACAGGCTATCATTGATCACCATGGATGGGGATTCCTTAGCCAGCCACTCGTCACATATATCCCGTCTATTGTGAGAGAATTCTACGCCAATTATGCGGCGGAGATAAATAACACGTACAGGCCATCCCAGCAAGCAAAGACGGTAGTACGGTAACAAAAGGTGACTATTAGAGGTGTGAGGATCGATTTCTCCAGCAAAGCCATCAACCGTTTTTACTTCGGGGACAACTACGAACCGCCGACAAACACTGATGAGTTAGACTATAGATTGGCGGGGAGGGCACACCAAATGAGAGAAGTGCCGTGGGTAGCCTCAGTGTTTGCTAGAGGAAATCCGGTTTGGCGCACGAATTCTGGCATCCAAATAAAAAAGAAAGATCTTTCGGTGGATGCACAATTCTGGTGGAGTGTCTTAATGCACAGGCTACAACCAACTCAGACAGATAATCAACTCACTATAACTCAGGCGATTGTAGTGGCTTCCATCATGTCCCGGTATGTAGTTGATGTCGGGAAATTGATAGCTGATGAGGTTCGGTGCAGGCAACTCAGCCTGGCCTTTCGTTGGTTTTCCCATGCTTGATTACGGCCCTTTGCCTGCAGCCAGACATCTAGATGTTTCCTTACTGTGACAATAAGCTAGAGGCAAAACACATATATTGTTTGATAAAAAGCCAGGATAAGGAGGTTAAGAAGCGGCTAGCAGCAGCCCGCGGCGGGGTGACAGCCCCAGAATTTGTGCCACGTGAGTATGATCACAATGAGGAGGAAGATACGACATTAGAGGAGGGCACTGCGGGTTTTGAGAGTGCCATCACAACAGTACCAGCTCCTACAGCGGGTCTGGAAACATCGTCGGACCCCACCGTTTCCGCAGCCCCTCGGGTTGCTATTGAGCCGGTTCCCACGACTGCACCATCTACTCCAAGAGTCACTTCGACATCTATAGCACTTCCCGGAGGTATAATGATTCCTTTTAACAGGCAGAACTTCCATGACTCATATGTAAAGGCGGACAGAGTCGATCGACAGATCACCAACCTAGTAGGGGAGTTGGAGGCAGTTATAGCACGGGCAGTTCGGCAGGAGCTGGAGCCGCTACAGGAGTCCCTTACCCAGTCTCACCATCAAATTCACTCCCGAATTGATGGTATTGAGAGGCGAGTGCTTGAGTTTGAGAGGGTATCACAAGCAGCATATCTGAGAGCGGTAAAGAAGGATATTACTCAACTCAAGGACGACGTCCTTGCACTTCTGGTGAAGGAGGGGGGAAGGTTTGAGAGTCCTCCCCAATCAGCCATGCCAATTGACTTGGCATCCTCGGTGCCGGTGGTCCTACTTTCTAGGGAAGAACCCTCGACCCAGAATAGAGGCAAGAGACCGCGGGAAGAGGAAGATGATGAAGAGATCGACATAGTGGAGTTAGAAGAGCGCCAGCTGCGGCTGGCCACACGGAAATCTACGGTCCACTTAAACTACACAGGGGCATCGAGCAGTTTGGACCCCCCTGTTAAGCAGACAGTACCTAGCATTCAGGTACTAGAGGAGGCCGAGACTTGTGTTCCACCAGTGGACCCGTTTCCGCAAACTCAGACTGAGCCTTCCAGGAGCATATCTGACCCCGCACCCACTGCGACTGATACAGTGGAGGCTCAGCAGGAGGAGCATTGTCACACCCTAATCTCGCTAGAGTGTGATGGTCACCCGACCCCATATTCGGAGCCGAGCGAACCCGCTGACTCTTATAACACACATAATCTCTTTGGACTCTTAAATCAAATAAAATGAAATACATAGTAAGGCTTTCAGAACCATTCTTTTAATCGTGCTCAAGTCAAGTAAAATCTGTCATCACATGAAACTTGTAACATGAAACATAATGACACATCGGCTGGTAGAGCCGCTTACAATACTAACATTCTATACCCACGACTCTGTCTGCAAAGTCTCTAACATTAATCAGAAATCATAACATATGTGCTCTGACTCGGCAACACTCCGGAAGGAAGTGGAGCTCGCTAACCCCGCTGAAACACCTTCTAGCAAAGTCTTCTACTCATCTGGGTGTACCTGCGCGGCATGAAACGCAGCCCCCGAAGAAAGGGGGTCAGTACGGAATATGTACTGAGTATGTAAAGCATGAAATACAGTAAAGCGGATCACAACTGAAACAGAGATTTACCAAAAACAAGTATGACTTTTGAAAACATCATTGCACTTGCCTTTTGAACTGAAAATCATGTATGTCATCATCATATATCATATATACATATAACGTGCCCCGGCCCCCTAGTGAGGGACGCGGTGAATAAATGCATGCATGTCATCACCATATATCATATATGCATAACGTGTCCCGGCCCTCAAGTGCGGGTCTCGGTGAATGGAGTCATCATATGCCGTCCTGGCCGCCATCCCCATATCATCATATCATCATATACATATACATAAAACGTATCCCGGCCCGCAAGTGAGGGACTCGGTGAACAATGCAGTGGAGTACGCACGAGAACGTGTCCGGACCCGGGTCTCAGTGAAGGATACATTGAGGCATGCACGAGCAGAGTAGTGAGAAACTATATGCACATAAATCAATTTTTAAGACTCGATAAATAAGTACACAAACGACACGTGAAAGATCATAAACACGTTTCGAGGCAATCCGAGTTAGTATAAGAAAGTTATGGATATTTTACCACAGAAACCTCTACGAACGTTTCAAAGCAATCCGAGACCGTCTACGAAAGTTAGGAACACTAACTCTTATAGAACTCTTTTAAAAACATATCAAAAGTGAATAAAAATCATAGACAAGCTCGGAATCAAAGAGTAGAGTAACCCCAAGATGCATATCATACCTTATTTGGCTCTAGGACATGCCAAAAGAAGGAAAGGGTAAGCCTTACATACCTGTTCCACGTCCTATTAGCTACGCTTATTCGTCCAAGCTTGCTAGTCTACATTCAAGAGAATTTACACAATCATTAGACTCATCGTTATACGCTCGTCTTAGTACTTCAAGTAAATTCACTTATAATCTGCCGAAATTTCGGCAGCATTTCCCCTGTAAATACAACCATCCCCGAGAATCCAACTCGGCCAAATTATCAATCAACAATCCGAGAATTCAACTCGGCCAATTTATCAACAACAATCCGAGAATTCAACTCGGCCAATTTATCAACAACAATCCGAGAATTCAACTCGGCCAAATTACCAACAATAATCCGAAATCTTCCAAACTTAATAAGGACAACAACAACACATTCCTTCCTTCCAAATTCATGAACTACGCCAATAATCTACACATTAACAACTTCATTCTCATAATTATAAGAAACCATACTAATGGCAAATTAACTTCTTCAAAAATCCCGCAACGATTACAACTTCATTTCAAGCAATCAAATCTTCATTTTTATTATGGAATCCACAACAACAACAATCAAACTACTAAATAGAATCAATTCATCTTATCTTAGCAACATACCCTTATTCGGCCATACCCTATACATACATATTTCATGAATTTCATCCATTTCTACATACCATAACATGCACAAATAATCCATAACACATGAAAGAAGGGGTTAAACCTTACCTTTATCCTTTGACTCCTTTATTCGGCTAGGGCTTCCAACTTGCACCATAAATACTTTGCTTGTTCCAACAACCACTCTTCGTTAATAAGGACCTTCCAATTGGTTGGAATACTAGAAGAAAATAATTTTTCTTGATCAATTTCTCTAAGGATCTTGTTCGGTTGAGCCTTGGCCGAATGGCCTCTTGTTTTCTCCATGTTTTTCTTGAGTAGGAAGATGAATATTTGTCTTGCTTTGTAAGCTCTCATATATATATATATATATATATACATACATAGCCTATGAAAGGGTGGACACATGCCCCACCTCATGGCTCAAGGCAATTGGCCAAGCCATGGGTGGGACCCACACAGTTAAGCCACACGGCCAAAGTGGTCCCTTCAAGAACCTTCTTGAATTGTTTGTGAAATTCCCGTTTTGCCCCTAGCCTTCCACAATATTACCATGAACCACCTTGTGAATTTCCCTTTTTACCCTTAGCCTTTCTCAATATTTCCATACTAATAAACAACTTGTATATTAAAATAACTTTGGAAAATAGTGTCACACCCTAATCTCCCTAGGGTGTGATGGGCACCCGACCCTTACTTAGGGCCGAGCGAACCCTCCGACCCTTAGTGCACACATAATCTTTTTGGACTTTTAAATCAAATAAAGATGAAATACATAGTACAGCTTTCAGAAATATTCTTTTTCGTTGTTCTCAAAGCAAACGAAATCTGTAATCATATGGAATTTATCACATAACACAGAATGACACATCGGCTGATGGAGCCGCTTACAAAACTGACATTCTATACTCACGACTCTGTCTGCAAAGTCTCTAACTTCGACCAAGACATCATAGCATAGTACTCTGACCCGGCAACACTTCAGGGAAAATGGAGCTTGCCAACTCCGCTGGAACATCTTCTAGTGATATCTTCTACTCATCTAGGTGTACCTGCGTGGCATGAAATGCAGCCCCCGAAGAAAGGGGGTCAGTACGGAATATGTACTGAGCATGTAAGGCATGGAATACAGAAAAAAGGATCATAGCTGAGACAGAGATTTACCAGAACAAATATGACTTTTAAAACATCAATACACTTGCCTTTTTGAATGAAATCATGCATATCCACATCATTTATCATGTATACATATAACGTGTCCCGGCCCTCCAGTGAGGACTCGGCGGATAAAATCATACATGTCCACATCATATATCATATATGCGTAACGTGTCGCGAACATCCAGTGAGGGACTCAGTGGATAAAATCATGCATGTCGACATCAGATATCTTATATGCATATAGCGTGTCCCGGCCCTCTAATGCGGATCTCGGTGAATGAAGTCATCATATGCCATCCTGGCCGCCATCCCCGTATCATCATATCATCGTATACATATACATATTACGTGTCCTGGCCCGCAAGTGAGAGGGACTCGGTGAACAATGCAGTGGAGTATGCACGAGAACGTTTCCTGGCCCGGGCTCAGTGAAGGACATATTGAGGCATCCACGAGCAGAGTAGTAAGAAACTATATGCACATAAATCAAGACTCGATAGGTAGGAACGCAAATCGACACTTGAGGATCATAAACATGTTTCATGTCAATCCGGTTTAGTATGAGAAAGTTATGGACATTTTTACCACAGAACCTCTACGAACATTTCCAAAACAATCCAAGACTGTATACAAAAGTTAGAGACTTTAGTACTTATAGAACTCTTTTGGAGACATGAACTCTTTATGCTTTACTCATTATTCAACCATACACTAAGCTCTACTATATCGAGCATACTCATGTCGGAAGTGAATAAGAATCATAGACAAACTCGGAAACATATCAAATAGAGCTTCGGAAATCATAGATACGTATCAAAACCATATGAAGTAGCTTATGGAAATCAAGAACATTAGCCATCCTAGTGGCTCTAAGAATAGGAATCTCTTTGAAATCATACATATACATCATCTACTTGTTTCATAAGGATCATGCCAAAAGAAAGAAAGGGCAAGCCTTACATACCTGCTCCACGTCCTATTAGCAACGCTTAATTGTCCAAGCTCGCTATCGCTAGTCTACATTCAAGAAGATTGACACAATCATTAGCCTCATTATCATATACTTGTCTTAATCCTTCAAATGAGTTCATTTATAATCTGCCGAAATTTCGGCAGCATTTCCCCTGTAAATACACCATCCCCGAGAATCTAACTCGGCCAATTTATCAACAACAAACCCGAGAATTCCACTCGGCCACATTATCAACAATAATCCGAAATCTTCCAAACTTAATAAGGAAAACAACAACACATTGCTTTCTACCAAATTCATGAACTACACCAACAATCTACACATTAAAAACTTCATCAATCAATTCAAAATACATTCTAACGTTAGTAATATCTTTTACATAATTCGACAACATTTTCTTATGTTCAATTCAATCACAACAACCAACTTACAATCTTCCAAACTCAATAAAATCAACACATTTCTCACCTCCAAATTCATGCATTATATCTACAACCACACGTTGACAACATTATCTTCACAACACAAGAACCCATGCTAGTGTCATATTAATTCCTTCAATAATCCCACAATGATCACAACTTCATTTCAAGTTATCAAACCTTCATTTTCATCATGGAATCCACAACAACAACAATCAAAACACTAAATAAAATCAATTCATCATATCTACACAACACAACACATATACGGCCATGCACCAACCTACACGGCTACAACATAGCATCCACACTTTCATGAATTTCATCCATTTCTTCACTCTACAACATATACAAACCATCCATAACATATGAAAAGAAGATTAAACCTTACCTTCTTCTATCCATTCTCTTGCTCGGCTAGGGTTGGGATTTGCACAAATGAATGGTTTGATTGCTTCAACAACCTCCCCACATTAATTAGGGCCTTCAAATTAGTTGGAATACTAGGAGAAAATATTTTTTCTTGATCGATTTCCATGGTTCAAATTTTTGGTGCCATGGCCGAACACCCTCTTCTTCTTTTTCTTTCTTTTTTTCTTCTCCAAGCTTTTTGAATTTGTGGTGAGAAATATGACTAATAAGTCATATATATGCACACATAATTCATCCATGTGGGCCCAAGCCCACCCTACTTGGACGGCCACATGGTCCTTCAAGAACTTTCTTGAATTCTTTGTGAAATTCCCGTTTTTCCCCTAGCCTTCAACAATATTACCATTAACTACTTTGTGAATTTCCCTTTTTACGGTTAGCCTTTCTCAATATTTCCATACTAATAAACAACTTGCACATTAAAATAACTTTGAAAAATAGTCTTGCCCTTAATTTCTCACGACTACCTTGAAATATTCGAACGTACAAAATACGGGCTATAACATCCTCCCCCCCTTTAGAACATTCGTCCTCGAATGTTCAACTGACTTCATGGGGTGTCATAATACTTCGGGAGGGTCCCTTTTTATAGTTGTCCTTTTCTTCATGCCCATTCCTTATCTTTCACCCTATTTCCTTTATAATCGAACTCATCGGTCTTTACATGAGTCCTCATTCTGTGTCATGGGTTTTTTTCTAATTCACTGCGCTAACTTATTATCCTTGTCCTTCCCAGGTCATTTCTTTTCTGTTATTGTTTCGTCACCACACCTTAACAGAAGCCATGTCTTTGGTACGCAATCTTCACTTAACGATCCAATATGGCCACAGGCTGTTCCTTGCTCTCATTTATCTACAGTATTGCAGTCCAGTTAATCTTATGGTAACTTATGATCCGAGTTCACTTATCTTCTTAGTTCGCAATATCTTGAGTTCTTGCTACAACCTTTTATTTACTTCCTTCCCTCACATTTCTCGACACATGTATACTTGTCTTTGCTTTCTTCGTATGGGCGCTCGTTTCGTCCATCGTTATTCCTTATTGGCTCTTCGGTGTGAATTCCTTACCAATATGATCGAGCATCGCTTCACGTCGATGGTTCATATAATTTCATAGCGTATATTTTCATGTTTCGTATAATTAATGGTCCATGAACTATTTTCTAGTATCCGATGAACTCTTTTATTTCATTCATAGGAACTGCGTCCTTTCTTTCCTTCAAATATTTCCAAACTACCAATCGTTGATACTTTCGTTATAATAGTCGTTTTCGTCCGAAATATCCTTTGAATCTTATCATTTTTATCCATTCATGTCGGCCTCACAGTACACTCATTGTCAACTCGTTTCTATTCCTTTCATGTATTCTCTCGATATGCCGATATGTTTGGAACTCCGGCCCTGAGCTAATAAATTTTCCTCCTCTGGAGCCTGAAAATGTTGCGATTCCTTTAGAGTCTGATATAATATATTCTCCCCCCCCCCCTTTTTAAGGGGCTCCTTATACGCCAACAGTCCTTTTGTGAAGTCTTCGTGTATACCGTACTCCTCATCTTTCTTTCCAACTTTGTGCATAACATATCGAAACTTCTTACCATAAGTTTTTCTTTTACTTTCTGTCTATATCATCATTTTGTCCACATTCCCATACTTTTTCATCCACTATTAATCTTTTCACCCATTTAATTCACATATTCGTAAGTCTTCTTAACTATGCGTTAGTGTTACAGTTGTGCACCCATGTTGTCTCGAGCGTCCTGCCACCTTTGCTCTTAGCATAGAATTCTTACCGCTTACACTCTCTTTATTCTTGCTCGTCGAACCCTTAACTGTATTTATGATGCTATGGCCGAGCGGTCTCCCTTGCACGTTTCTTGCATTTCATTTCATTTCCTCTGAGATCAAATCTCCCAGACCTCACATGAATCCTCATTCCTTACCGTTAATTTCCCAATCAACAATGTCGATCCATCGTTCTTGTTCTTTCCTTAATGCGTAATCGGATTCCTACCGCTACCTCGCTAAGGTATCCTTCTTACTCCTATGGTTAAAGATTTCCAATTATTTTGCTCCCAAATGTTCTCCTTTTCCTTCGACTAATCCGTTAGTATACCTTTTCTACTTCCATCCTCAACCCTTCTTGGGTTTCTTCCTACTCGAGCACCTCTCTTCCTTTGCCATTTGTGGCATCGGCTCTAAAGTTCGTGAAGTTTTACTTTAAACGCACAATTCCATTCTATTCTTAAATTATCCTTTGGAAAGCTCCTCCATGTCCGAGGCAACCGTGTTAATTTTACCATACATTTATCCCTTTATATACTTCTCACCTTAATATCGTCGCAAGGCCTAAGCATTCTTTCTAATACTTTAAATCTCCCTGTCCTAGTCACTATTCCTTTAGCCCCACTTATTGAAATTGGTTCTCGAACCTCACACATTCCTCTTTTGTTTTATATTACCACACTTTATTCTTTTCACGTGCCTATCTTTGAGTCTTTACCCAAGTAGTCTCATGTTTTGCCGGTAATTTCTCTCGGGGCTTCCTTTACCGGGATTTCTTACCTTTCACCTTTTTTCGACATTTTGATCTCCTTGCCTTCAATTTACTCACTTTCCTTCTTTTCCAAATAGCGTAGTATTAGAATTTTCCAATGTTAACCTGGAGTGAAAATTACATCAGCTTATCTTGTAACACTTGTACCATTTATTTTTGTTGTCACTTGAACTTCGGTACCCTTACTCGATTGAGGCTGTCTATACCGTAATGCCGGTTGCTGAGACACACACATCACATGCCCACCAATACATCCTCATGTGGGATATCGTACGCATTCATATATATATATATATATATATATATATATATATATATATATATATATATATATATATATATATATATATATAATTATTATCAACTAGCCCACAAAATACTTCCAAACGCTATTCAAGCCTATCCTAATTCCAGAGCTGTGATGCACTCTCTGTCTATTCACCAGTCTAGTCTGCCTTGCCCTACGCGACCTCTCAAGGTCTCCAACCATCCCATATACTCTAGTTTCCCTTAGGATACTCTAACTTTTCATTTGTCTCTTATGTCTAAATCTGTAGAATTTCTTGCGCACTTCCCAGGGGGTCACCCATCCTAAGATTTCTCCCACCTTAGCACGCTTAACCTCGAAACTTCGATGGAATCCGGTGCCTTAATGCTGATATAATCGCGTCCACTTCCTCGCATGACCTTTATCACATGATATGGAGAAAGTCGAAATCTTACAGATTCCGAGACATTTTCGTAACACGTCCTTTCTTTTACAATTACTATTTTTCCCTTTTCAATCCCCAATATTCACCCTTCACTTATATGTATAACTACCCTTCGTCGTAGATTTCTAGATTCCGGATGGTAACGAATATACCTTCGTCGCCGTTACTTATGAATACTTCGGGTATCAGCCTGTTCGGATTCCTACTCACCATCTTTATATGATAATCTACCGCAAAACTAATTGTCGACTTTCCCTGAATCCTCTAACAGACCTTGTTCCTACTAAGACTCGAATATTATCCATTGCAATCCTTCGGACTTCTAATCGTCCTTCTCGCTATTAATCTTCATGTCATGCCCAAATCCATAGCTCCTCTAAAATATCACATCCCACTTATTGTCTCTTTACAATATTTCCTTTCCACGCTTCTTCCCATTAGGTGTACCTAGTTGAATGACCTGATTTTGAAAGATTTCTGGCAGAATCTTCTTTACCATTCTTACTATTCAAAATATGTACGCAACAAATATCGACAATACCTCACAGAACATACAGCCATATGACACATTCCAGCCACCCAGAGCTTCCAATTCTAGGTAACAGAACAAATATATCAATACTTACTTCTATAACTTTCCATATCATCACTTACCTTCTTCCGTCGTATGTAAGGCTTATATAAGGAATCTCATTTCCTGTGACTTGGCTCTATCGCACGATCTAGGACAGAAAGAAGGTCAACAATCCCTAGATGCCCTGCAGCCTCCTATTTATAAATGTGGCCGACTTCACACCCATAAACAGAACTCTACTGGACACGACTTTGCAGACAACCCCCCTAGGACGACCTGCTCTGATACCACTTTGTCACACCCTAATCTCCTTAGGGTATGATGGGCACCCGACCCTTACTTAGGGCCGAGCGAACCCTCTGACCCTTAGTGCACACATAATCTTTTTGGACTTTTAAATCAAATAAAGATGAAATACATAGTACAACTTTCAGAAATATTCTTTTTCTTTGTTCTCAAATCAAACGAAATCTGTAATCATATGGAATTTATCACATAACACAGAATGACACATCGGCTGATGGAGCCACTTACAAAACTGACATTCTATACCCACGATTCTGTTTGAAAAGTCTCTAACTTCGACCAAGACATTATAGCATAGTACTCTGACGCGGCAACACTCCAGGGCAAATGGAGCTTGCCAACTCCGCTGGAACATCTTCTAGTGATATCTTCTACTCATCTGGGTGTACCTGCGTGGCATGAAACGCAGCCCCCGAAGAAAGGGGGTCAGTACGAAATATGTACTGAGCATGTAAGGCTTGGAATACAGAAAAGAGGATCATAGTTGAGACAGAGATTTACCAGAACAAATATGACTTTTAAAACATCAATACACTTGCCTTTTTGAATGAAATCATGCATATCCATATCATATATCATGTATACATATAACATGTCCTGGCCCTCCAGTGAGGGACTCGGTGGATAAAAACATACATGTCCACATCATATATCATATATGCGTAACGTGTCTCGGCCCTCCAGTGAGGGACTCGGTGGATAAAATCATGTACGTCGACATCAGATATCTTATATGCATATAGCGTGTCCCGGCCCTCTATTGCGGGTCTCGGTGAATGAAGTCATCATATGCCATCCTGGCCGCCATCCCCGTTTAATCATATCATCATATACATATACATATAACGTGTCCCGGCCCGCAAGTAAGAGGGACTCGGTGAACAATGCAGTGGAGTATGCACGAGAACGTGTCCTGGCCCGGGCTCAGTGAAGGACATATTGAAGCATCCACGAGCAGAGTAGTGAGAAAGTATATGCACATAAATCAAGACTCGATAGGTTGGAACGCAAATCGACACTTGAGGATCATAAACACGTTTCAAGTCAATCCGGTTTAGTATGAGAAAGTTATGGACAATTTTACCACCGAACCTCTACGAACATTTCCAAAACAATTCAAGACTCTATACAAAAGTTAGAGACTTTAGTACTTATCGAACTCTTTTGGAGACATGAACTCTTTATGCTTTACTCATTATTCAACCATACACTAAGCTCAACTATATCGAGCATACTCATGTCGGAAGTCAATAAGAATCATAGACAAACTCGGAAACATATCAAATAGAGCTTCGGAAATCATAGATACGTATCAAAACCATATGAAGTAGCTTATGTAAATCAAGAACATTAGCCATCCTAGTGGCTCTAAGAATAGGAATCTCTTTGTAATCATAAATATACATCATCTACTTCTTTCATAAGGATCATGCCAAAAGAAAGAAAGGGCAAGCCTTACATACCTGCTCCACATCCTATTAGCTACGCTTAATTGTCCAAGCTCGCTATCGCTAGTCTACATTCAAGAAGATTGAAACAGTCGTTAGACTCATTATCATATACTTGTCTTAATCCTTCAAATGAGTTCATTTATAATCTGCCGAAATTTCGGCAGCATTTCCCCTGTAAATACACCATCCCCGAGAATCTAACTCGGCCAATTTATCAACAACAAACACGAGAATTCCACTCGGCCACATTATCAACAATAATCCGAAATCTTCCAAACTTAATAAGGACAACAACAACACATTGCTTTCTTCCAAATTCATGAACTACACCAACAATCTACACATTAACAACTTCATCAATCAATTCAAAATACATTCTAACGTTAGTAATTTCTTTTACATAACTCGACAACATTTTTCTTATGTTCCATTCAATCACAACAACCAACTTACAATCTTCCAAACTCAATAAAATCAACACATTTCTCATCTCCAAATTCATGCATTATATCTACAACCACACGTTGACAACATTATCTTCACAACACAAGAACCCATGCTAGTGTCATATTAATTCCTTCAATAATCCCACAATGATTACAACTTCATTTCAAGTTATCAAACCTTCATTTTCATCATGGAATCCACAACAACAACAATCAAAGAACTAAATAACATCAATTCATCATATCTACACAACACAACATATATACGGCCAAGCACCAACCTACACGGCTATAACATAGCATCCATACTTTCATGAATTTCATCCATTTCTTCAATCTACAACATATAAAAACCATCCATAACATATGAAAAGAAAATTAAACCTTACCTTCTTCCATCCATTCTCTTGCTCGGCTAGGGTTGGGATTTGCACAAATGAATGGTTTGCTTGCTTCAACAACCTCCCCACGTTAATTAGGGCCTTCAAATTAGTTGGAATAATAGGAGAAAATAATTTTTCTTGATCAATTTCTATGTCTAAAATTTTGGTGCCATGGCCGAACACCCTCTTATTCTTTTTCTTTCTTTTTTTCTTCTCCAAGCTTCTTGAAATTGTGGTGAGAAATATGACTAATAAGTCATATATATATGCACACATAATTCATCCATGTGGGCCCAGGCCCACCCCACATGGACGGCCACATGGCCCTTCAAGAACTTTCTTGAATTCTTTGTGAAATTTCCATTTTGCCCCTAGCCTTCCACAATATTACCATGAACTACTTTGTGAATTTCTCCTTTTACCCTTAGCCTTTCTCAATATTTCTATACTAATAAATAACTTGCACATTAAAATAATTTTGAAAAATAGTCTTGCCCTTAACTTCCCACGACTACCTTGAAATATCCGAACGTACAAAATACGGGCTATAACAAATAGTCTTGCCCTTTAATTACCACGACTATCTTGAAATATCTGAATGTACAAAATACGGGCTATAACATCCTCCCCCCTTTAGAACATTCGTCCTCGAATGTTCAACTGGCCTCATGGGGTGTTATAATACTTCGGGAGGGTCCCTCTTATAGTTGTCCTTTTCTTCATGCTCACTCCTTATCTTTCACCCTATTTCCTTTATAATCGAACTCCTCGGTCTTTCTTCCCAACTCTGCGCATAGCATATCGAAAACTGCTTACCATAAGTTTTTCTTTCATTTTCTGTCTATAGCATCACTTTGTCAACATTTCCATACCCTTCCATCCACTATTAATCCTTTCACCCATTTAGCTCACTTACTCGTAATTCTTCTTAACTACGCGCTTGTATTGCGGCTGTGCATCCATGTTGTCTCGAGCGCCCTGCTACTTTTGCTCTTAGCATAGAATCCTTACAGTCTACACTCTCTCCATCCTCGCTCATCGAACCTTTAACTATATTTATGATGCTGTGACCGAGTGGTCTCCCATGCACGTTCCTTGCATTTCGTTCCATTTCCCCCAATATCAAGTCTCTCAGACCTCGCATGAATTCCCATTCCATACCATCAATTTCCCAATCAACAGTGTCGACCCATCATCCTTGTTCTTTCCTTAATGCGTAACCGGGTTCCTACCGCTAACTCGTTAAGGTATCCTCCTTACTTCTATGGTTAAAGATTTCCAATTATTTTACTCCTAAACGTTCTCCTCTTTCTTCGACTAACCCGTTAGTATACCTTTCCTACTTTCATTCTTAATCCTCCTTGGGTTTCTTCCTCCTCGAGCATTTTTCTCCTCTTGTTATTTGTAGTATCAGCTCTTAAGTTCGTGAAATATTCCTTTAAACGCGCAAATCCGTTCTATTCTTAAGTCATCCTTTCAGCAAAAATCCCCTTCATGTCCGAGGCAACCACATTAATTTTACCATACACTTATCCCGTTATGTACCTCTTACTCGATTACTGCCTTTCCATACCGTAGCATTAATGCTGGTATAATCGCATCCACCTCACCGCCTGATCTTCATAACATAATCTGGAGCAGGTTGAAGCCTTAATGGATTCCAAAACACTCTCGTAACGTATTTCCCTCCGAATTAGAAAGGATCTCTTACTCTTCTGATTACACAATTACGATTTTGGTCTTTTTAATTCTTAATACCCACCTTTCATCTGTATATATGACTAATTTATGTCCTAGACTTCTAGATTCCCAATGATAGCGAACACACCTTGGTCACAATTACTTATAAATACTCGGCCTCTTTGAGTTTCCGCTCGCCCTTATTAAATAATAATCTACAACAAATGCACATACATAGAAAATTCCAATAAGGGTTTATATATCATACCTCGAGATGTACCGGATCATTTACCGGATCATTTAACGATCTGCCCTGTAATATCTTCTTGTTTACCTTTCCTTTTCATTCTTCAGCTTTACACCTCAATCATTTATGCAATATTCTTACCTTACCCGATATACATCCTTCGTGCCATAGCTTACCTTTGTACTGATTCATTCAATTGTCCAATTCACAATCTTATGACTGAACTGATCATCAACAAATACATTTAATCAATTCCTCCACTTGTACTTACACTGGTTTACCTCTATGTCGACTGATCCATTATCATAAATATACATTCTGATAACGTAACCTCAACGAAGTGACTTACCTCTGTGACTTCCCATATCACCACTCACTTTCTCCCGTCGATATTGTACTTTCACTATGATCAAAGGTTAGTGTAAGGAATCTCATTTTCTATGACTTGGCTCTATCGCACGATCTAAGACAGAAAGAAGGTCAACAATCCCTAGATGCCCTACAGCCTCCTGTTTATAAATGTGGTCGGCTTCACACCCATAAACAGGACTCTACGGGACACGACTTTGCAGACAACCCCTAGGACGACCTGCTCTGATACCACTTTGTCACACCCTAATCTCGCTAGAGTGTGATGGGCACCCGAACCCATATTCGGAGCCGAGCGAACCCGCTGACTCTTATAACACACATAATCTCTTTGGCCTCTTAAATCAAATAAAATGAAATAGATAGTAAGGCTTTCAGAACCATATTTTTCATCGTGCTCAAGTCAAGTAAAATCTGTCATCACATGAAACTTGTAACATGAAACATAATGACACATCGGCTGGTAGAGCCGATTACAATACTGACATTCTATACCCACGACTCTATCTGCAAAGTCTCCAACATTAATCAGAAATCATAACATATGTGCTCTGACTCGGCAACACTCCGGAAGGAAGTGGAGCTCGCCAACCCCGCTGAAACACCTTCTAGCAAAGTCTTCTACTCATCTGGGTGTACCTGCGCGGCATGAAACGCAGCCCCCGAAGAAAGGGGGTCCGTACGGAATATGTACTGAGTATGTAAAGCAGGAAATACAGTAAAGCGGATCACAACTGAAACAGAGATTTACCAAAAACAAGTATGACTTTTGAAAACATCAATGTACTTGCTTTTTGAACTGAAAATCATGTATGTCATCATCATATATCATATATACTTATAACGTGCCCCGGCCCTCTAGTGAGGGACGCGGTGAATAAAATCATCATATATGCATGTAACGCGCCCCGACCCTCTAGTGAGGGACGCGGTGAATAAATGCATGCAT
The DNA here is from genome assembly GCF_019175385.1 of Lycium barbarum. Lineage (NCBI taxonomy): Eukaryota > Viridiplantae > Streptophyta > Magnoliopsida > Solanales > Solanaceae > Lycium > Lycium barbarum. Next base: position 89,093,804 of record NC_083345.1, on the reverse strand, counting down.
GTCATCACCATATATCATGTATGCATAACGTGTCTCGGCCCTCATGTGCGGGTCTCGGTGAATGGAGTCATCATATAACGTCCTGGCCGCCATCCCCGTATCATCATATACATATACATATAACGTGTCTCGGCCCGCAAGTGAGGGACTCGGTGAACAATGCAGTGGAGTTCGCACGGGAACGTGTCCTGGCCTGGGACTCAGTGAAGGATACATTGAGGCATGCACGAGCAGAGTAGTGAGAAACTATATGCACATAAATCAATTTTTAAGACTCGATGAATAAATACACAAACGACACGTGAAAGATCATAAACATGTTTCGAGGCAATCCGAGTTAGTATAAGAAAGTTATGGATATTTTACCACAGAAACCTCTACGAACGTTTCAATGCAATTCGAGACCGTCTACGAAAGTTAGGAACACTAACTCGGAACATATCAAAAGTGAATAAAAATCATAGACAAGCTCGGAATCAAAGAGTAGAGTTACCCCAAGATGCATATCATACCTTATTTGGCTCTAGGACATGCCAAAAGAAGGAAAGGGTAAGCCTTACATACCCGTTCCACGTCCTATTAGCTACGCTTATTCGTCCAAGCTTGCTAGTCTACAATCAAGAGAATTTACATAATCATTAGACTCATCGTTATATGCTCGTCTTAGTCCTTCAAATAAATTCACTTATAATCTGCCGAAATTTTGGCAGCATTTCCCCCGTAAATACAACCATCCCCGAGAATCCAACTGGGTCAAATTATCAATCAACAATCCGAGAATTCAACTCGGCCAATTTATCAACAACAATCCGAGAATTCAACTCGGCCAATTTATCAACAACAATCCGAGAATTCAACTCGGCCAAATTACCAACAACAATCCGAAATCTTCCAAACTTAATAAGGACAACAACAACACATTCCTTCCTTCCAAATTCATGAACTACGCCAATAATCTACACATTAACAACTTCATTCTCATAATTATAAGAAACCATACTAATGGCACATTAACTTCTTCCAAAATCCCGCAACGATTACAACTTCATTTCAAGCCATCAAATCTTCATTTTTATTATGGAATCCACAACAACAACAATCAAACTACTAAATAGAATCAATTCATCTTATCTTAGCAACATACCCTTATTCGGCCATACCCTATAGATACATGTTTCATGAATTTCATCCTTTTCTACATACCACAACATGCACAAATCATCCATAACACATGAAAGAAGGGGTTAAACCTTACCTTTATCCTTTGACTCCTCTATTCGGCTATGGCTTCCAACTTGCACCATAAATACTTTGCTTGTTCCAACAACCACTCCACGTTAATAAGGACCTTCCAATTGGTTGGAATACTAGAAGAAAATAATTTTTCTTGATCAATTTCTCTAAGGCTCTTGTTCGGTTGAGCCTTGGCCGAATGGCCTCTTATTTTCTCCAAGTTTTTTCTTGAGTTAGAAGATGAATATTTGTCTTGCTTTGTAAGCTCTCATATATATATATATATATATATATATATATATATATATATATATATATATATATATATATATATATATATATACATAGCCTATGAAAGGGTGGACACATGCCCCACCTCAGGGCTCAAGGCAATTAGCCAAGCCATGGGTGGGACCCACACCCTTAAGCCACCTGGCCAAAGTGGTCCCTTCAAGAACCTTCTTGAATTGTTTGTGAAATTCCCGTTTTGCCCCTGTCCTTCCACAATATTACCATGAACCACCTTATGAATTTCCCCTTTTACCCTTAGCCTTTCTCAATATTTTCATACTAATAAACAACTTGTAAATTAAAATAACTTTGGAAAATAGTCTTGCCCTTAACTTACCACGACTATCTTGAAATATCCGAATATACAAAATACGGGCTATAACAAGCATCGCACCTAGTGTGCCTCAGGTAATCCTATCCCTTGTCTAGTTCATGCTTATAGTGATGCACTGCGGCCAGTGCATGATTCTTCAGTTGGGGGTGGGACTATTTGATAGTAGTATAGTGTACATATGTGTTTAGGAACCCCCTCGGCATTTCTTTGCCAGAGTTCTTTTCCTGAGGGGGGTTTTATTTTGTTGAAACTGGCAGGTTTAGGATGTTGCTTAGGTTGAGTAGAGTAATTTTGACTTATTTGGTGTTACTTTGTAACTGATGGCATGTATTATGTGATGGTTGAAAATTTGGACCCCTCAAATTCTTGAAAAATCCATACTTAGAACAGTTGTTGGTTGACATGATTGATTCTTTATATGACATTGTGGTTATTGGGGTATTGTGTGTGATAAATGACTACCTCGGAGGTCACAAGTGTAAGAATAATTGTCCTTATTCCAATGTGTGTGTGAGTTGTTAGTTTAATGCTGTTTAAGAATGTATAATCTAGAACTTGCCTGGTTGGTCTTGTTTGAAATCCGAAAGTCAGTTTGGTTGTGAAATGATCTTAGGCTTTCTTTGTGTAAATAGTCACTTTGCCTAAATAAGCCGTACCAAAAGCTGACAATATCACTAGTTTCCCTTTTTGAGCCTTTTGACCGTTTTCTTGGCCAGCCAATTGAAACCTCACCTGTTGTGCAATTTATCCATCTTCGCACCCGTTCCCTCCTTGATGCTACTAGAGAGATGAGGCAAAATGCCTAAGTTGGGGGTGAATTAAATGTGTAGTAAACTGGTAAATGATCATAAGTTGGGGGTGGTGGAGATGCTAGTAGAGAGTCAATGTGGTAAGTCCAAATAAAAAAAAATTATCAGAAAATTGCTACACAAAAAGAGTTGAAAGTTAGGTAGGAATGAAACCACATCGAGATCGGAAACTAGAAAGAAAATAAAGGGGTGGAAAGAAAAAAGGCAAATTAAGGTGACGAGATGTTGTAGTATTCAAGGAGGGTGAGTCACTAATATCCAAAAAGTATCCTACCCGTCCCTAAGCCTGCATTACAAGCTAAAAGAAGTCCTAGTGTGATCACAACCGAACGATCCTAGAATGAGAACAGAGAAAATAAGGGCAAGCCTATAGTATTTGCATGCATAGATATGAATTTCTTTGTAAGTGTGAGTGTTTTTTTTCTCTTCTCTTTCATCTTTGTCCCATTCTTGTTGTATATATGTGTGTTGGGACATTCTTTGGTCTATGTGAGGGCATAAGGATGAGACTTGAGCAAAATAAAGTTACCGCCTAGAGTAGCGTTTGTGTGCATCATAATAAGTTCGATAATGCAATGTCATGCATTGAAGCGTCATCGTTAGTCCTAAGCGTTCTTAAGTTGTGTATATTGCTTTAAAATAGAAAGTTAGGGTGGTCATTTGAAGGAAAACATGCATGCCAGTAGTTCAGAGTCAAAACTAATGTAGACATCAGTACTCTACGATATCTAAGTGGTAGATCGAGTCATTGTGTTGTGCGACTTGCTTGAGGACAAGCAAAGACTTTAAGTTGGGGCTGTTGATGTGCCGTGAAATTATGGCACATTCGATACTTTTTGGCTATAAGTTGTACTTGTTTTTAAGCAAGTTTTGGTCTTTTTGATGTGTTTGTGACATGTTGCAGAAGTTTAGCGTATTTCGGGAGCAAGTCATGTAAAGGGAGTAAAAGGTTGTGCAAAGAAGAGAAAACTAACTGCAAACTGATTTTACGGAATAACATACGGACCGTATAAAATTCACGGTCTGTATAATCCAGCGTAGAAGCTTAACAGAAAGGGGTTAACCTTGAAGTGGAAGTACGGGAAGAAGTATGGACCGTATAATTTTTATGGCCCGTAAATATCACCGTATGTTGAGTCCAGAAGCGTTTTAAAAGAGAAGAGGATTTACGGCAGATTTCACGGATCGTATAATATATGCGGTCCATAAAAGTGATCATGCTTCTGACAACTGGAGGGATTTCACGGAAGACTGGCACCAATTCTACGGACCGTATAAAATGTACGGTCCGTACATTTTTCCGTCGAGGACAATTTTGTAAATCCTATTTGTGCACGACTTTGACTCTTATAAATACCTGATTTTAGGTCTCTTGTGGGGGCATCACTACAGAACTCAGTTTTTACTTTCCCTAGCATTAGTTAGTCATAATTTTGAATTCTTTTGGAGATTACAAACAATTGCAAGTAATTTCTCAAGTCCAAGTAATCAATTGTAAGCATTATGATTTCCATTATTTCCTATTGTTCTTCTTCTCCTATGAGTAGCTAAATTTCTTTACTAGGGTTGCAAACCCAATGATGGGTGTTTTGTGAATGATATACACATAATGGATTATTAGGGTTTAATTATTCTTCATTCTTCATTCATAATTAATGGTTGCAAACATTGATTAAAGCCATAAACCTTGATTTATTTGGGAAAATAATTAGGGTTGGTAAGAATAATTAACAAGAACTCAAAGCTTTAAACTTTGTTTAATAAATTCACTTAGGAATAAGAAGAATTTACTTGGCATGATTAATCGTTCTTCATGGTTACTTTCTTATATTTGGGAAAATCATAGAAGGACATAATCTTTATTTATTGGGAAATAGTAAAGATTCACATAGAGATTAAGTGCATTCATATAATAATCCATTAGAAGTATATCAAGATCAATACCCATGATCATACACCCTATCTAACGGGGACACAACCTTAGTTTCCTTTACCATAAATTTCCACCAAAGCAATAGTTTAGAAATTAGTTATAGAAACAACCAACTTTTACACCAATTATCGGATTAAGACATTAGACCTAGAACTTAGCATCTACGACTTTAGTAACCTTTTCACACCATATTCCCTGTGCGATTCGACCCCAACCTTGTTGGGTTACTATATTTGACAACGTCCGCGTTATACCATTAATAGGTGTAATTTGAGTGTATCAGACGCCTACAGAAGTTCGTAGCTTTCTGGGATTGACCAGTTATTACAGGAGATTCATAGAGGGCTTCTCTTCTATTTCAGCCCCATTGGCGAAGCTAACTCAGAAGTCCGCTAAATTTCAGTGGAACGATGCATGTGAGCGCAATTTCCAAGAATTGAAAGACAAATTGACTTCAGCTCCAGTGCTAACACTCCCAGGAGGGCCAGATGGCTATGTTGTGTATTGTGATGCTTCCGGAGTGGGATTAGGATGTGTATTGATGCAACATGGTAGGGTTATTGCTTACGCTTCGAGACAATGCGGAAACATGAAAAGAATTATCCCACTCATGATCTTGAATTGGCTGCGGTCATTCATGCGTTGAAGATATGGAGACATTATTTGTATGGTGTGCCCGTCGATATCTATACAGATCATAAGAGTCTCCAATATATTTTCAAACAGAAGGAGTTAATCCTGCGGCAGATGCGGTGGTTAAAATTATTGAAAGATTATGATGTGAATATTTTATACCACCATGGAAAAGCGAATGTAGTAGCCGATGCGCTTAGCCGCCGATCCATGGGCAGTCTATGTGAAGTCCCTCCAGAAAAGAAAGAAATGGTTCATGAGCTCCATCAATTAGCTAATCTTGGAGTACGTGCCATTAATTCGGGTAGTGCAGGTATTAGCATTAATGACCCCACAGTTTCATCTTTGAATATAGAAGTGAAGGAACGACAGTATGAAGACTCCCAGTTAAGCCAGTACAGAAACTTATCTCATAAAAAGGAGAAATCACCATTTGATGTTTCCACAGATGGGATCCTTAGATACCGAGGCAGACTATGTGTGCCGGATGTGGCAGAATTGCGCCGACGGATTCTAGAGGAAGCACATTATTCTCGGTATTCTAAACATCCAGGTGCAACCAAAATGTATCAGGATCTCAAATTGCAATATTGGTGGGATGGCATGAAGAGGGACATAGTAGTATTCGTAGCACAGTGTCCAAATTGCCAACAAGTAAAAGCCGAGCATCAAAAGCCAGGAGGATTATTACAGGCAATGGAAATCCCTACTTGGAAATGGGAAGTAATCAATATGGATTTTATTGTGGGATTGCCCCGTTCACGAGGGAAATATGACTCAATATGGGTGATCGTGGACAGACTCCCAAAAGCAGCTCATTTTCTTCCAGTTAGAACCACGTATTCAACGGAAGATTATGCTAGGTTGCACTTAAAAGAAATTGTGCGACTTCATGGAATTCCATTATCCGTTATTACAGACAGAGGGGCACAGTTTACAGCCAAGTTTTGGAAGTCCTTCCAAGAAGGTCTTGGCACTCAAGTCAAGCTCAGCACGGTATTTCATCCACAAACTGATGGACAAGCCGAACGTACTATCCAGACCTTGGAGGATATGCTACGGGCATGTGTGCTGGATTTTGGTGATAGCTGGGATGAACATTTACCCCTTATTGAATTCGCATACAATAATAGATACCATTATGGTATTCAAATGGCTCCGTATGAGGCATTATATGGAAGAAAGTGTAGATCTCCAATTGGATGGATTGAAACCGGAAAAACACAATTAAGAGGCCCTGAATTGATTCAACAAGCAGTTGAAAAAGTTAAAGTGATCCGAGACCGACTATTGACAGCCCAAAGTCGCCAAAAGTCTTATGCAGATAAACACCGGCGAAACTTGGAATTTCAGGTTAATGATTGGGTATTTCTGAAAGTATCGCCAATGAAAGGGGTGATGAGATTTGGCAAGAAAGGGAAGTTAAGTCCTAGATACATTGGACCCTATAAAATTGTCCATAAAATGGGTCATGTAGACTATGAACTGGACTTGCCTTCGGAGCTTGAAGCAGTTCATCCAGTCTTCCATATTTCGATGCTCCGCAAGTGTATCGGAGATCCCACAAAGATTGTCCTGATAGATGATGTGCAGGTGAAAGTAGAGCTAACCTATGAAGAAGTGCCAATGTCACGACCCGACCAGGGGCCGTGACGAGTACCCGATACTTGTACCGAGCACCCCTTAGCTATCCTGTATAAACAGTGCCATATTTTTTTTTATAAACATTAACATTTGCAGTAAACATTCTAATATCGCGTTACACCAGAACGCGAACCATTCGGAATAAAATACATTAAACTATACAAAGCTGACTGTGTATATCTGTCTACGAGCCTCTAGACATAGTACATTTATACAGAGAAAGGGCCGAGTACTGTCGCGCCAGAAAATACATACACAAAATAGTACCGATGAAATAAGGCTCCGGAACAACTGGAGCGCTGTCAAATGCTGCTGATAGGGCGCTAGGAATCTGGTTCGTATACCTGCTGACCTGCGCGGCATGAAACGCAGCGTCCACAAGAAGGGACGTCAGTACGAATAATGTACCGAGTATGTAAGGCATGGAAAACAATGCAAGCAGTAACATAAAGTACGATCAATAATAATATCACGGAGCCATAGGGCGTATAACGAGGCAAGAACGTAACCTGTACATAGGAAGGCCCCTCTTTAGGCCGGCTGTCATGTAGGCTTTTCTTTTCATCTTTGAAACGTTTCTTTTCATAGGCATTGGAATCAACATTTTTATATTACTTATTCTCGTGTACAGAAAACAGTACATTTCAGTAACGGTATCTTTTGCTCACATTTACAGACGCCGAATACAATCGGCTCTCCCAACCCCCTCGGTGTCCCTTATTCATGTATACAGAAAACAGTACAATTCAGTAGACGGTATCTTTCATTTACAGTTACAGACGCCGAATACAATCGGCTCTCCCAACCCCCTCCCCAACGATGACCCAACATATTACATCACATATGTATCACACATTATATATATATATATACAGACGCCGCGTACGGCTCATCCCATATCCCGCGTCCGGGCATCCCGCGTCCAGGATGGAATCCAGCTGAATCAGGTGGTGATATAACAGTGGCCCTTCCCTTTTTCCCCACATACACATACATATACATTTACTCATCTTTTATGCATATACATGTCTTAGATACATTTACTTTACCATATATATATACATACCCATACACGTATACCCGTTTTATGTACCTATATCATATAAGCACACAAGAGAGCCAAGGAAAATCATGCATCCATCGGAGTGACATAAGGTCAGAGACCTCCGATTACATTACGGAATGCTAGTGATAGCTTCGTCTCACCTTGAAGGAACAAGTATTTTAAGGCGAGACTATCAACGGAGAATAGTGTTACAGTAACCAAAAACGAAATCTTAAGCATTTTAGATGACAGTCATAGGTTTTGGAATCTTAGAAAATAAAGTTATAGCTAGAAAATATAAATATGATTCAAAAATTAGTTTATCGCTTTCATGTTTATATTAGGTACTTGGCTTAGCCGTAGAGTCGTTCCGGTCGTACTTATCATAGCTACATTCTCTTGTCCGACATTGTCATTATCATTATCATCATAGAAACACTCCCGCTGGAGTAGTCATAGTACTTATCACTTGGTGACGAAATCGGGATCAAAGGCCCCCTTTTGATTCACTTCAAGTACGTTAACCAAGATTATAGGAAAATCCAAGAGTAACGGGCCCACCTCGGGCCGAACGAGGTAGCGTATATAATTTACCCATATTACGTGTCATAATATTACTTGTATGAGTCTTAGGGTAATCGGGTCCCACTTAGGCAAGTTATAGGGGTCTAGAAGGTCTTTTCATCATTTTGCACACTTTCTACTTCAATTCAATTGAACGAAAAGTTGAAAACTTTAGGTGCGGATTCCGGGGATTAGGGTTGTCCCCGAGGCTCGTACCCGACTTCTTTTAGTTAAGACATGCCATAGAAAGAAAGGTGAAGCCTTACATACCTCTTTCCGCTCCTTTAGCTACTCCAAATTCACGTCACAATCTCGTCGAAATCTGCAAATTGGTCATTTTTACCAAAACTTTCATTAGTACACTTTGAGTTAGAATCTTAAGGAAACACTTGGCTACCGAAATTTTGGCAGAATTTCCTCTGTAATTATACCATCCTCGACATTCAACATATTCAAATTCGCATCAATCACAATCCGCGAATTCAAACCCGGCCAAACTATCGATATGAATTCAACGACTACACTAGCAACTTCCATATTCAAACAATTCACTACTCTTTTTCAAAAACCGTCCAACTTCAATAAAATCAATAACGAGCTCATGTATACGTTCCGATGACATCACACTAATCATATAGTCTTTCATGCATACAAAGAAACATTACATTCCATTCGTTTAACTTCTAAAGCAAGTCTCCACCATTTCAACTTTGCTAAGGTTCATAGATAATCATTAACACAAAGAATCCGCAACATAACGACAATCAAAGCACTACATAAAATTGACTCGTTCTCCTCCATATTATACCACAACCACACGGCCACACCACTACACACAACACACGGCCACATGCATGCATACTACAATCTCTCCTAAAATTCATTCAACTTCCATTTTCCACATTTCATTCACAACCATAACAACCAACACTAGGCAAGATAATTAAAACACACTTTCTACACACATATATATACATATACATACACGGCCATGCTTCATATTCCTCTCCTTCATGATTTTCATCAATTTTAACATACTACTACACATATAAACCATGCATAACTCATAAAACAAGATCAATACTCACCTTTCTTCTTCAACTTCTCACTTGCCTATCTTTTGGCAAATTGTAGGATTATGAGTTGTTCTTGCTCCAACAACAACTCCACCTTGTTAAGCACCTTTAGCTTGGTAGGAAATGATTTTTGGAAGAATTTTATCAATTTTCCTTGGGAAATTTTACTATGGCCGAAATGCCTTAGGGTTTTCTCCTTCTTTCTTTTGTTCTTGTTTTTTCTTGAAATTTCTAGAGCTTGTTGTGATAAAGATGACTTAGTCATCTTTTTATTGACCAAATTTTTATTCAATATGGGCTTGACCCATATGCATGGCCGGTTGGGCCTCAAATTTCCTTCAAAAAAAATATGTCAAGCCCATTTTATATTCTTAGCTAGTTCTTGTAATTTATGGAAACCATTTTTCCAACTTCCAAATTTGCCCTTCGTCGTTCTCCATATTTCCACTTCTAGACTCTTCATAAGCAACTCATGTGCCAAACAAAATAAAATATTGCCTTGCTTGTTGTTTTCCCGCATTTGTCTTGAATTATCCGATTGCATAAAATGCGGGATATAACATCCTCCCCCCCTTTAGAACATTCGTCCTCGAATGTTAAACTTGCCTCATAGCGTAGTATAGTATTTCGGGGAGGTCCCCTTTGTAAATACCTCCTGTCGCTTAGCATATTCATCTTAGAAGCTTAGGTTGCCCTTTTTACGATCTTTACGGTTGAAATTCCTTCTTCATGGCGTCCGCTGCGTCTATCCCCTCACTAGACATGTTCCCGTATATCGTCATATCAGGGATTTCTTGCCTTAGCTAGTGTGGACTCAATATCGGTCTCACCCTATGACACATGTACTTTTCTCCGTCATCCTTAAAGCTTTCTGTTGTCATGGCTTTTCTTTTTCTGTTAGTTTAATCTGTCTCGGCCTATATGGCTCGTATGGGGTTTCTCCCCTCTTTCCACACCCCAATTTACTCTGGGCTGCCTACTTTTACACTCATCTCTTGTTTTCGCATTTACAAAATTTTCAGCATATTTCCCAGGGGGTCACCCATCATGGGATTACTCCCACCTGAGCACGCTTAACATTGAAGCTTTAATGCATTTCGATGTCTCGGTGTCAATATTTTTACTTCCGCTTCCTCGTACTACTTATGCCGCATAATATGGAACGAGTTGGGGTCTCGGCAGTTTTCGAAACGTCCGCGTAACACGTCTTTTCCTTTATTTACAATTCTAACCTTCGTAATTTTCGGGTGTTCGCCTTTTACCTATGCGTATGGCCACTTTCCGTCCAAATTTCCAAATTCTTAATGTGTTCAGTAATACAGAGGACAGTATAGGGAAAAAAAATAAATTTCGAATTAATTAACACACGTCTATCACACAGGATACTGAAAAAGTACCTGTGGCCGCGTCTGCGGAAGGCTCAGGGTCCTGTCGTCCTGTCAGTGCATATAGGCGGTGCGGAGGACCGGCTGAACTAGGTGCTCCTCCTCTACCTCGGCCGCGGCCTGCTGGAGCCTGAGAAGTCTGTCCACGAGGGCGCACGGGCGACGACGAACCGATCGCTGATCCGGCTGGCTGAGTTTGGCCTCCTCCATCCTTTAGTGGGCAATCACGTACAAAATGGTCAGTCCGACCACAGGCAAAACAACCACCGGTGTCTAGGTAGCACTGCCCAGAGTGTGGCTTGCCACACCGAGCACATCGTGGTGGGGGAAGCCTCGTCCTGCTAGAATCGGCTCTGTACTGGAGTCTTGAAGCCTTAGAGCCTTGTCCTGTTCCTGAATTGGTAGGTCGGTCAAATCCCCATTCCGCAAATCGAGGAGGTGCACTGGCCGCTGGTTGGCCCGAATACCCTGATTGCTCTTGTGCCTGCCCCCCTCTATACTCGCTCCTACCCCTGGAAAATCTGCCTCTTTTTCTGGAACCCCTATCTGGATAGCTCTCCTCTCTCCGTGTCTGATACTGCTCTTCCAGATTTTGGGCGTGGGCCTGGATGCGGGTAATAGTCATCCCGTCTTGGAGTGAGGCCGTCAAACACTCCTTAACCAAATATGGCCCTAGCCCACTTACAAACCGGTGCACATGGTCTCCCCTATCGGCTATCAGGGCAGGGGCATACCTGGCTAGCAAGTTGAAACGAAGACTGTATTCCCGAACGCTCATATTTCCCTGTCTCAGGTTCAAGAACATATCGGCTCGAGCCCGTCGAACCTCTGGCGGTAGGAAATGTCGTAGGAAAGCCTCAGTGAACTCCTGCCAAACCGGAGGGGGTGCATTTGCTCCCCTCGATGATATCCAGTTACCGTACCACAGAACTGCCACATCCCGCAGCCTGTATAAAGCCAACTCTACGGACTCCGTATCCGAAGCATGTATGATCCTCAGAGTCCTCAGCATCTCGTCTATAAAACCCAGCGGGTCCTCCTCTGGCTTCGATCCATAGAACTTTGGCGGCTTCAGGGTAATAAAGTCTCGGGCCCTTGTGCTTACCGCCCTGTCGCCTGTGTCCACATCTTGCCGCTGAGCTTGTGCGGCGACTAGCTGGGTCAATAACTGGATGGCCTCTGCCATCTGCTGGCCCGGAGCTGCTGGCGGTGGGACAGGAGGTGCGGGGGCTGGAGCTGGAGCTCTTCCCTGCTCTGCCGGTGCAGGGGGTGCAGGAACAGTCTGAGGGGGAGCTTCATTGTGAGATTCTTCTTCGTCTAGCTCCTGTTCAACTCTGCGGGCCGCCACCCCCTTGGCTTTCTCGGCCGTCGTAGCCTTTCTCTTCGGCGGCATTACTGAAACCATAACATCGGTTTTAGAAAAGGAGCATGGAAGCCTGGTAACATAGCTTTATCGCACGATTTCAGAATACAAAGAAGGTCACATTTCCTAAATGCCCCGTAGCCTCCTGTCTATAAGTATGGCGCGCTACACACCCATAGACAAGACTCTACTGGACACGGCTCGTAGACAAACCCTAGGACCGAACTGCTCTGATACCACTTCTGTCACGACCCGACCAGGGGCCATGACGAGTACCCGATACTTGTACCGAGCACCCCTTAGCTATCCTGTATAAACAGTGCCATATGTTTTTATTCTAAACATTAACATTTGCAGTAAACATTCTAATATCGCGTTACACCAGAACGCGAACCATTCGGAATAAAATACATTAAACTGTACATAGCTGACTGTGTATATCTGTCTACGAGCCTCTAGACATAGTACATTTATACAGAGAAAGGGTCGAGTACTGTCGCGCCCGAAAATACATACACAAAATAGTACCGATGAAATAAGGCTCCGGAACAACTGGAGCGCTGTCAAATACTGTTGATAGGGCGCTAGGAATCTGGTCTGTATACCTGCTGACCTGCGCGGCATGAAACGCAGCGTCCACAAGAAGGGACGTCAGTACGAATAATGTACCGAGTATGTAAGGCATGGAAAACAATGCAAGCAGTAACATAAAGTACGATCAATAATAATATCACGGAGCCATAGGGCGTATAACGAGGCAAGAACGTAACCAGTACATAGGAAGGCCCCTCTTTAGGCCGGCTGTCATGTAGGCTTTTCTTTTCATCTTTGAAACGTTTCTTTTCATAGGCATAGGAATCAACATTTTTATATTACTTATTCTCGTGTACAGAAAACAGTACATTTCAGTAACGGTATCTTTTGCTCACATTTACAGACGCCGAATACAATCGGCTCTCCCAACCCCCTCGGTGTCCCTTATTCATGTATACAGAAAACAGTACAATTCAGTAGACGGTATCTTTCATTTACATTTACAGACGCCGAATACAATCGGCTCTCCCAACCCCCTCCCCAACGATGACCCAACATATTACATCACATATGTATCACACATTATATATATATATATATATATATATATATATATATATATATATATATATATATATATATATACAGACGCCGCGTACGGCTCATCCCATATCCCGCGTCCGGGCATCCCGCGTCCAGGATGGAATCCAGCTGAATCAGGTGGTGATATAACAGTGGCCCTTCCCTTTTTCCCCACATACACATACATATACATTTACTCATCTTTTATGCATATACATGTCTCATATACATTTACATTACCATATATATATACATACCCATACACGTATACCCGTTTTATGTACCTATATCATATAAGCACACAAGAGAGCCAAGGAAAATCATGCATCCATCGGAGTGACATAAGGTCGGAGACCTCCGATTATATTACGGAATGCTAGTGATAGCTTCGTCTCACCTTGAAGGAACAAGTATTTTAAGGCGAGACTATCAATGGAGAATAGTGTTACAGTAACCAAAAACGAAATCTTAAGCATTTTAGATGACAGTCATAGGTTTTGGAATCTTAGAAAATAAAGTTATAGCTAGAAAATATAAATATGATTCAAAAATTAGTTTATCGCTTTCATGTTTATATTAGGTACTTGGCTTAGCCGTAGAGTCGTTCCGGTCGTACTTATCATAGCTACATTCTCTTGTCCGACATTGTCATTATCATTATCATCATAGAAACACTCCCGCTGGAGTAGTCATAGTACTTATCACTTGGTGACGAAATCGGGATCAAAGGCCCCCTTTTGATTCACTTCAAGTACGTTAACCAAGATTATAGGAAAATCCAAGAGTAACGGGCCCACCTCGGGCCGAACGAGGTAGCGTATATAATTTACCCATATTACGTGTCATAACGTTACTTGTATGAGTCTTAGGGTAATCGGGTCCCACTTAGGCAAGTTATAGGGGTCTAGAAGGTCTTTTCATCAATTTGCACACTTTCTACTTCAATTCAATTGAACGAAAAGTTGAAAACTTTAGGTGCGGATTCCGGGGATTAGGGTTGTCCCCGAGGCTCGTACCCGACTTCTTTTAGTTAAGACATGCCATAGAAAGAAGGGTGAAGCCTTACATACCTCTTTCCGCTCCTTTAGCTACTCCAAATTCACGTCACAATTTCGTCGAAATCTGCGAATTGGTCATTTTTACCAAAACTTTCATTAGTACACTTTGAGTTAGAATCTTAAGGAAACACTTGGCTACCGAAATTTTGGCAGCATTTCCTCTGTAATTATACCATCCTCGACATTCAACATATTCAAATTCGCATCAATCACAATCCGGAAATTCAAACCCGGCCAAACTATCGATATGAATTCAACGACTACACTAGCAACTTCCATATTCAAACAATTCACTACTCTTTTTCAAAAACCGTCCAACTTCAATAAAATCAATAACGAGCTCATGTATACGTTCCGACGACATCACACTAATCATATAGTCTTTCATGCATACAAAGAAACATTACATTCCATTCGTTTAACTTCTAAAGCAAGTCTCCACCATTTCAACTTTGCTAAGGTTCATAGATAATCATTAACACAAAGAATCCGCAACATAACGACAATCAAAGCACTACATAAAATTGACTCGTTCTGCTCCATATTATACCACAACCACACGGCCACACCACTACACACAACACACGGCCACATGCATGCATACTACAATCTCTCCTAAAATTCATTCAACTTCCATTTTCCACATTTCATTCACAACCATAACAACCAACACTAGGCAAGACAATTAAAACACACTTTCTACACACATATATATACATATACATACACGGCCATGCTTCATATTCCTCTCCTTCATGATTTTCATCAATTTTAACATACTACTACACATATAAACCATGCATAACTCATAAAACAAGATCAATACTCACCTTTCTTCTTCAACTTCTCACTTGCCTATCTTTTGGCAAATTGTAGGATTATGAGTTGTTCTTGCTCCAACAACAACTCCACCTTGTTAAGCACCTTTAGCTTGGTAGGAAATGATTTTTGGAAGAATTTTATCAATTTTCCTTGGGAAATTTTACTATGGCCGAAATGCCTTAGGGTTTTCTCCTTCTTGCTTTTGTTCTTGTTTTTTCTTGAAATTTGTAGAGCTTGTTGTGATAAAGATGACTTAGTCATCTTTTTATTGATCAAATTTTTATTCAATATGGGCTTGACCCATATGCATGGCCGGTTGGGCCTCAAATTTCATTAAAAAAAAATATGTCAAGCCCACTTTATATTCTTAGCTAGTTCTTGTAATTTATGCAAACAATTTTTCCAACTTCCAAATTTGCCCTTCGTCGTTCTCCATATTTCCACTTCTAGACTCTTCATAAGCAACTCATGTGCCAAACAAAATAAAATATTGCCTTGCTTGTTGTTTTCCCGCATTTGTCTTGAATTATCCGATTGCATAAAATGCGGGATATAACAGCCTATGGCCATTCTAGACAGGCAAGTGCGGAAACTTCAAAATAAAGAAGTAGCGTCAGTTAAAGTCTTGTGGCGAAATAATAACCGAGAGGAAATAACGTGGGAAGCGGAAGAGAGTATGAAGTCCAAGTACCCGTACTTATTCCAACACCCAAGAGAAATTCAAGGTGGAAAGCCAACAACATAAGGTATGCATGCATTAAATGAAGTGTAATAATTAAAGTATCTGAACACCCCTACTCCCATCATTTCTCAAAATTTTATTGTGTTATGGCCCTGCGAGGTAGTGATGTGATATTATGGGTTGTTGTGATAGGATAGTAGTGCCATATTATAAAGGAAAGTGTGGCAAAAAAAAAAATTCTAGAATCCTCGCTGACTTAACATTCAAGGACAAATGTTCCAAAAGGGGGGAAGAATGTTACACCTCACAAAGTTTCCCGTGAACGTACAACGAATAGACTAACGAAGAATATGAGGGTACAATGTTTTACTAAGAAGGGAATGACTATTTATAGGCTTTGAAAATGTGGAAGTTGCAAATTTGCACTTTGGCTCAGTTGGTAGTAAAATAGAATATGGCCCGTAAAGTGGTTTACGGACCGTAAACTGCCATCGTCCTTCAAACTTCCAAAATTTCAACTTTTTGCCAAATGTCTAAATGGTTAAATACGACTCAGAATACGGACCGTAAATTGAAATACGGCCCGTAAACTGCAACCGTAAACCACCATAACTCCCATATACCTTTCTGGTTCTATTACGCTTAAATACGGTTGTGAAGGACGGACCGTAAACCAGAATACGGCCCGGCCCGTAAACTGAGTTTACGGCCACTGTGCACTCCGACTACTGTTCATAAAAATCAGATTTTTGTGATTAATATAAGTGACCCTTTCTCATTCATTTTCATTTTATTTCCACTCTCCACAAGTCAAGAAACATCTAGAACTTTCTCTACTCTTCATCCACAAGAGAATCAAAGGAATATCAAGATCAACAACACCAAATCCATGAAATCAAGAGTGTGAAACTCATCAAAGTTCATCTACACCAAGAAATTGCAAGGAAAGTGAAGTAGGGTTTTTGGTATAGAAGAGTATTGCTACTCAAGGCTCTTTCCTACAACATCTAAGGTAAGTTTGATGACCTTCTCATGATGATTGAAGTATTAATACGTTGAAGCACTTGGATTATGGAAGAGTGTAGTAAATGGGTCATAAAATGTGAATAATGCCATAATTGAATGATAGTTGGATTGAATTATGAATGTTGATGTGTTGTGAGTATAAAGATGTTATAAATGACGTGTAGGCCATGAAATGGGTGTGATATATAAGAAAATGTGATGATGAGCTAAAGCCCATAAATGTGGAGAAATTGGAGAAAAATGGTGGGATGTAGTAGATGTAGATAAATGACGATTGTTGATACGATATTGTGAGCGTTGTTATGAATGTTTGGTAGTTCAAATGAAACATGTGAAAAGTAGTAGAAACAAAGGAAACGCTGCCCAATTTTCCCTAGAAAAAGTAGCATGTTCTTATCGTCGATTGACTAACAGTGGTATGAATTCTCTCTTGAAGGTAGAGACGTGACATCCAAGGAAATCAAGCGAGTGATAGCATAGTTAAACAAAAAAGGTATGTGAGGCTTATCTTTTCTTTCAAAAGGCATAAATCCTTCAAGTCTTACATAATCCTTCTACAAAACGAAGCCTATGAGTCCACCAATATATCGAATTACATATGAATATGATGGTGATGATAATGAGCTAGAGTATAAAGATTCAAGAAATTGTGGCATGATGTTCCTATAACGCTAATGATGTCATCTTTGTTAACACTCGCCTTATGCTCTATTTCCTTCAAGGCGAGGCACGATACTCATAAATGTTCATAATACAATCGGGGGTTCACGACCTTACGTCACCCCGACATAGTGGGGTTGCTCTTAAAGATTAATGTATGCTCTCAATGCTAATATATGATATGTCTAAAAGATGATTAACAATGCTAGTTGTAATATGATGATGATATGTATAAGACGCCGAGAAATGGTAAAATAATGCTATGCTATGAGATGTGTAATAGTGATGTGTTATGATTGATTTTGTGATGATAAGATTCCACCGCGCCTATTTGGCCGGGCATGTCACCGCAAATGCGGGCTGCATATGATTCCACCGCGCCTAGATGGCCGGGCATGTCACCGCTAAGGCGGGCTGCTACGTTTACACCGAGAAAAGAGGGCCGGGCATGATCACCACTAGTGGGCAGCATATGAGGATTACCCGGACGCGGGTAATGATGCGTTGTACGATATGATAATGTACGTGATGGTGTATGTGATGATGAATGTGATGATATATGGGATGTGATAACATATATACTATGATGATGTAAAATGTGATATATGTAAAAAGTATGTTGCTTATAACACCTAAGAAGGTTATATCTTTTCTTATGATTCATGATGCTTCTATGACACTGTTCATTTCATTCCTGCCTTACATACTCAGTACAATGTTCGTACTGATGTCCGTCTTCTTTGGATGCTGTGTTCATGCCCACAGGTAGACAGGGAGGAGATCTTGCTCCGGACTCTTAGAAGCTGATAGCTGCCTGAAAGCACTCCTTTGTTCCAGAGGTGCTTATGATGATTCTTTTGTGTATATTGGTACATGTCATTCCATAGAGGCTCGTAGATACTCAATGTGGGTTATGTGGTTTCACGACGTGGATATGATGTAAATATATTAATACATGTTATTGTATAAAAGCATTATGTTTTGTAATGAAAAGCAGTTTCTTTTGTAAAATGAGCATGAAATCAATAAATGATTGTTGAATGAGTCTAAGAAGTAATAGTACGAGTGGTGCTCGGTGGTTAGCCCCGGGTACCCGTCGCGGCCCCTAGCTGGGTCTTGACAGTCGTCATACTTAAAATCTGGAAACTTTCACCGACATTGCATTATACAGGCCATAAACTTCCTGGTCTTATAACATTATACGGTCTGTATTGTTGGCCATATAATGTCACCTCAATTTTCTGCTTCTCTGTAAAAAAAATTAAAATCCTTAAATACGGTCCATATCTCAAAATACGGACCATATTTCACTTATACGGCCCATACCCTATGTTATCCAGAAACAACTTTTAACGAACCTTCCGTTTCTATTCTCTTATTCTCTAATCCTTCCGTACTTACCAATGAAGAATTTAAATAACATTAAGCAGAAGTTAGGCCTGTCCAATCTCATATAACCTCTGAAGACAAATCTCGATGTCCAAACTATGATAACTTACATATGAGGATACTAAATGCATAAAACCACAAGGTATAACAATTATCCAATAGTCTAATTATGTATAAATGAAAATGCGGAAAGATGACTTAGTCTTTACAACCCAAAACCTAGTCTAAACCATACAATAGCACTAGATAAGTCGGACACAAGTCTAAAAGACAAAATAACACTGTGTATGGAAATCAAACAGATAGTAAATGAATAGGAGAAGTTCGGGGGCTACAGATCAGCCATGTAGCTCATCCTGAATCTCTCAGATGCTGTGCCTCGACATCAGCCACGAGGTCGAACTGGAACAGGAATCGGTATCTGCACAGAGTGAAAAAGTGTAGTGGGAGTACAACCACTAGTACTCCAGAGGTGTCATAGGCCGACAATGATCGAAAACACACATTAATAGATAAAGCTGAACACACAATACTTATAAAACTTGGCAGTTATATCTCAAAAACGTACAAAGGGAAAATCATATTTCAACAAGTATCAACAGATAAACATACAGGTTCCAAATATGGCATGGTATATGCATGAATATGATGAAATAAACTGGCTAATAACACATCCTGATTCACACATGCTAGCGGCCATTTTTAAGATATAAGCTAAGTAATAATGAATAAGTTAGAATCT
The DNA here is from genome assembly GCF_019175385.1 of Lycium barbarum. Taxonomy (NCBI): domain Eukaryota; kingdom Viridiplantae; phylum Streptophyta; class Magnoliopsida; order Solanales; family Solanaceae; genus Lycium; species Lycium barbarum. The sequence continues at coordinate 89,073,999 of NC_083345.1, read as the reverse complement.
ATGGTTATACTAGCCAATCTCATCAACAATTTCCACTTAAGATGTCTAAACCCATTTTAGGACTCATGAAAACCCACTTTTTTCCCTCTTTGATTCTGGCATGGATTAATGATTAGGAAGGGAAAGTAAAGAATTCTAAGGCCAAAGATCTTACCTCTATGAAGAATCTGGTCAAAAGCTCTCAAATTCGCCTCCACGATACTGAAGAAATGAAGTAATTAAATGATAAGGTTTTTGGGGTTTTAACTTAAGAGAGAAGATAAAAAATCTGCCCGTACACGGCTATGGCAGTCATAGGAACAGTTGCGGCACACGCGCTAGGAACTCACCCGTGGCCTCGGATTTCCCAATGGAAGTCTATTTGGCAAAATCAACTCCCAATGGCCTAAAGTCAACTTTCCAACCAAAGTCCCAAAATGCTTCCAAATGCATTAGGAACATAACCAAGCTTCCCACTTAGTCGTAAATGATCATCTGGACCTCTCGGAATTGATGAATTTTTGTAAAGGGTCCATTTACCCAAAAGTCAACCATTGGTCAAACGCTTTTCACTTAAAGACTCAAATTTTCAAAAGTCACACTAGAACTCACCCGATGACCTCAAAATCATGTCACACATCCCCGCAGTCATAATCGTAACTCATAGGGATTAAGAAAGGGTCAACGGGGATAAAGGGGTCATAAACGCTATAACGACTGATCGGGTCATTATATCATATACCAATTAAACAACCGTTTGTACCCGAACAAAGAAAGAGAGCATGAAGGCTAACGGTAGTCAAGGAATCGTTATCATAACAACACGGAAGCCTCTACGCACGCAGTATGCCAAAATCACTGGCCGCTCACCTTGTCGGTCAACACTTCCTCCAACTTAGTTGAAAGACCCAATTTCCATATTACCATACTCATAATACTCTCACAAATAATCCCCCAATAAAAGATCTGCTTTACCAGAATTCGCTGATTTAACATAACCATACCTCTACAGGCGATCAATAGGTCCCACAAACATTCCTAAAAACAACACAAACCTTTAGACAAAAACACAATCATAGCCTATTATGAACCGGTAAAATACTCTAATTCCACCAACCTTTCTTTCACACTTCTAAAGCCTATTTTTGTACGACAATTTCTTAAAAACAGATAAACAAAGCCCGAAACCATAACTTACTCTTACTAGAAAAGAATTCTTGCTTTGTCGGAGCACTCTAAGCAATTCCATTAACTGATCTTACTCATAGACGACTTCGGTAGTTCTAAGTCTTCTTAAATCTTCAAATCACCATACTTGGAAGCATACCCGCTGAATAGCTCATTGAGCCAAGTCCATAGGAAACCATCTGATCACTCTAAAGACCTCTCGCAACCATACTACCTCCTTAAATCATTATCAAGCCCCGACATAAATCGTTATAACTGTCTGAATAATTGACCCCGGTAAGAGATCATCAAGTCCACTCGCAAACCCTGACAAAGCTCCGTAAACCTGTCATACCTCAAATCTAAACTTGAACTCATCAAATCCGTGAAGGTGATTTATTGGGAACCCATAAGTCCTCCTAGAGATACGAACATAGTCCATCAAGTTCTAATCAAACAACACTGACCCGAAATGAATGCACAACCCCTGAATATCATCAATAACGACTTGAACTGACTCCAAATTTCCAAAACCAATCACAGTCCTACCACGTATCTGTGGCGGCTAGTTCTAATCTTTTCCTCATGAATAATAAATCATTTATGTTGCTCTTAACTCTAAAAGTTGAATCATATCCAAGCTGCCAACCGAGTACCGAAGAACGAAGCCTTATGAATGCAACCTTCGAGTTTCTCAACCTTTACCCAATACGCACATCTAGTACAACATGAACTTCTCAACGTTAAAAACCTGCAACCTCATATCCTAATCCCTTAACCACCGATGCTCCCATTATAACACCTCAATGTGTCTATCTCCATCTTGAAAGCATCAAATCTCCCCATCTCTTGTGCCAACCTAGCATAACTATCTCCAAGTCCTTAATATCTTAATGCATTCATCCAAGATATCAGTAAATATCACTCAGGACATAAAACTCTTTCCATGAATATGGTCCCATCTCAAGGATATAACTCTAGTCCTCACATAATAGGAATTTCCACAAATCCTTTATTTTAAAGCACACTAACACATCCGCTGTAGAGTGTTACAAAACTATCCAACAGTTCTAATGACCCGTTTAGTCGTTATCGTAATTCCGACAGATTTGTAATTTTGACATCCTGGACTTGTTCGATTCATTATGTGTTCCAAATGAACATCTAGCCTAACTAGACCTGTCATGTGAGTAGGAATTAAAACATCAAATATTTGTCTCTTGGAGCCAATAAGACAGCCCCAGCGGTAGGCTGACCGCCATAGCGGTCATGCCTCAGCGACCCATGCCTCGCTGAAACGAAGGCGGGAAAGATTTCTTTAGACTACTTTTGCGATCTCTCTGCTACTGAAGCAATGTCGCTAAAGCGGTAGCCAGACCACTGAAGCGTTAGAAGACTAATGGTTGACCTATTTAAAGCCCAATATGGACTTGACCTAATATTTCATTTCCCCAAAGCTGCAGTCGCCACTTAAGGATATTCCATCCCTAGAGACTTGAATGTTTGGAAGGTAACCTCCTTGAATCCCTCATTTCATCTTCCTTTAATTCACTCTTTCTTCTTACACCATTTATGGTTATGGTAAAGCATTAAATGAAGGTTCTTTCTCAAAATTCTTAGGATACTATTAGGTAAAAGTGGTATTGTTGACCTAGAGTTATTAATAACTCAAGGTGGCTTATTGATTGCAGGACCTAGATTAATAACAAGTTCTAAGCCTAAATCTTTTCTATTTCTCAAATGGGTTAACTTGTTAGGTTTTAATAATGAGAAATGTGATTTAGTGAGGTAGGTTTGAATTAGGTAAGGCTTGACTTCTGTAAAAAGAGGTGGAATAGCAATAATCAAGAATCTAGAATGATTATTTAAGAAATGGCGGTTTTAGCCCTATGACCCCAAATTCCTAAATTGTTGCTCACTTGAATTTATACATCGTTCCTACATCTCTTGGATCTACAATTTCCCTACAAGATGGAAGATGGAGTCCAAGTGGATTTTCACGCACCTGTTCGTCCTTGAGGTAGGTTACAACTTTCCTTTCTTGATTGACTCTAGTTAAACTTTCATATACGAGTGCTAGATGAAACGGAGAATGCATGTATAGGATTTTAGAGATTGGGATGGATACTTTAGATTGATGACATATAAGAAATAGCAGTTATTATGTATCACTAATATAGTTGTAGATTTATGATTACCTTGTGGTGAGACTTCGATTAGCGAAGCGTATGTTGAGATGATATTGTCAGAGAGTGCATATAAACTTTCGGGTATGAAGTTGGGTTGGATATTGTCTTAGGTTGGGACTTTTTGTGTGATTTGGGGGCTAGCAACCCTGTTGCATTGTTGACTTATCTTGTTCTATTTACTTATTGGCTAGTTGCCAGGTTGAGACATCGATATTTGTGATTAGTGATATATCATGGCTATGATATTACGATACTTTACTTGATTGATATTGAGATGAGAATTGTGATTCCATTGTGGCTTATTGTGTAGCTTTATTTGTCACGACCCATACCAGTGAGTCATAACGAGTTTCTGATCTCTAATGGCCAAACACTTCTATACTCATATCTGGATAACAAGGGCCCACAAATCATTTACTCTAAACTATACTGACTCATGAAAGGATGACATCATGAACTCTGTACAAACTGTACATACACACACACACACACACACAAATATATATATATATATGTGCTGAAGGAACAGTGCATGCCGACTAGGCCGATATATTTGCGGTACACAAAAGAATAGAAGCCGACAAGGCAACATCACCTATCAAATGCATACAACTGTCTATAGACCTCTAATGGAATAGAAAAATGTAGAGTGGATGGGTCAGGGCCTCGTCATACCCATATGCATATACATCTCTAAAGGAATGGCATACCAAAATAGACTGCAGCTCCGGATCAAATAGAGCGCGACAACTACTGCTGAGTGAAGGTCCTGCTGAGCGGGACCACCTATCTGTCTACCTGTACCTGCGGGCATGAACACAGTCCCCCAAGAAGAGTCAGTACGGACAATGTACTGAATATGTAAGGCATAAGAACATCAAGTACACAAGAACCCTGAGAGATATATGAACATGAAAGCTAAATCTCCATATCTGAATGCATTTGTAACTGAACATCTGGAATATCTGTATAACATAAAAGTGCCTCGCAGGCTGTATGATATGTATATGTCATAATATAACTGTTAGTGCTGTGGAACGTACAACCCGATCCATATCCCATTTGTTAGGGCCGAGGAACATACGACCCGATCCTTATATCATATAATAATGCCAAGGAACGTACGGCCCGATCCATATATCATCATCATCATTGTGCACCAGCTGATCAGGTGGTAATGCGTATATAACACCTATCCCTTTCCCCATACCCCATATACATATAATATATGCGTATGTAACGCCTTCTGTTCATAGGTTAATGTGCATATATATAAATGAATGCAATGCATGAACGAACTGAATACATAGAACTCTCAGAGAGACATAAGGTCATACTACCTCCAATGAACATCTTTTGAGCTAACATCATTAGTGACCCATGAAAAAAATGAACAATCATAGCGGGGTATAGGAACATCAAAACTGAAGTATTCCTAGTGTTTCTAAGAGTAGAGTAATATGGAAGCTCGTTTACTTGCTGATTGGTTCATATCACAAGATCATGCCAAAATGAAAGAAAGGACAGCCTTAACATACCTTACATCTCCTTAATTTCTTAACGTTCTCCTTCCACGTTCGCAAGGTCTACATTTGAAAGGATCATACTAAGGTTAAGTCTTAAAGACACTCTTAAGTTCAAACTAGAATAATTCATGAGCTAGCGAAAATTGGGCAGCATATCCCCTATTATATCGGCTTCCATTATATCATAAAATAGCTTCCAATAAACAATGACATTATCATCAATTTCACAATTAAGAGACTCCATTACATGCCCAAAACGCTTTTTCATAACAAACACACAACAACAATTTCAATACAACTCTATGTACACTCGTATACCCTACTTCCTAATCAGCATTACTACCATTCATAGCAAGATTATGCCCAAAGTACTCCAACAATTACAACTCAAGTCAATTAATTACTCATAACATCATTAAACCCACACTTGAACTTCCTCTTTTGCTTTCTTTCCCTCAATCAAGTTACTCAACAACTACACATTCTTAATAGTATGGAAACAAGTATAAAAACTCGCCTTAATCACATAAGAGCAAGATTTAAATCAAATCATCCACTTGAGTGAAACCCCAACTTCAACACTAAAGAGAATCTTGAGTTCTACAAACCCTAGTGAGCCTTCCAACACTTGGATCTCTTGATTCTTTCTATTTCATCTACGATCTCTCTTGGGTTGTGTGGATATTCTTGGAGGAAGGTTCTAGAGCTTTCAAGACTCGGGGAAATGTGGGAAATGAAATAAATGAACAAGGGTCATCCATATATAAAAAAATAAAAAACTAGCTGCACGACCCAGCGGGGCCGCGACGGGTACCCGGAGCAAATTACCGAGCACCGCTCACTCTACTACTTGTCTTGCTCATTTAATACTCTTTTATCAATTTTACATACCAATTGTAGGAAAATCATATTTAATCAAAAAATAAATACTTCATATACATTTGCCTCTCAGCCATCAAAATAATATACATACATATGAAAACATCTTGTGAGACCATCTAACCCACACTGCGTATCTACGAGCCTCTACTAACATAATGAATACATTGACGGAACAAGACTCCGTTATGCCCAAAATATACATATATGAATGTACATCAAAAGAATAGCCATAAGCACCTCCGAACAATGGAGTGCTATCTATCAGCTGACAGCTACTGAGGACCTGGGCCAAGCTCTCCTCCCTGTCTACCTGTGGGCATGAACACAGCGTCCGAAGAAAGGACGTCAGTACGAATATTGTACCGAGTATGAGAGGCATACATAATGAAAGGAGACATCAATAATATGGGGATAACATCAACATGAGACATCTGGATCTGACTGATAATCATAAATGAAGTAATGCATGCTATCTTACTCATACTCATCATCATAACATGTATGCATCATATGCAAGCTGCCCGTCCATGTCGGAACAGTGTGATAATCAATAATATTAGCTCGCGTCCAGGCCTCCCGCGTCCGGGGTACCATCTCATGCCGCCCACTAGTGGTGTCTGCCCATGCCCGAAGGTCATGGTGTATCCGTATAGCTGCCCGCCTTGGCGGTGATTGCCCGGCCAACTAGGCACGGTGTGAAATGCTCATGACATGCTTAACGTAAATACTCATAGTAATATGCTTATCATAAAATATTTATCTTATCATAATGCGTGTATAAGGCTCATGATCAACTTTAATCTATCGGGGTGACGTAAGGTCGTGATCCCCCGGTTACATTATGGAACCATTATGGACATTCTGCCTCACCTTGAAAGGACTAGTACATAAGGTGAGTGTAGGCAAGGAATAACATCATCAACATTCTAGTGTCATCATATCGTATAACTTATGTCATATAGACATTCATAGGTATAAGCTTTTAACTTCTTAGAATGTAAGAACTCTTGAAAGGAATAGGGATTCAAGCTAAAAGATTCATGCCATTAGAAAGAAGGACTAGCCTCACATACCTTGGTCGTTTAGCTAAGATATCTCTCACTTGTTCTCTGTCGATATCACGTCGTTACCTTCATAAGAGAATTCGCATCAACATTAGTAAACTAACTATGAGAACGCATCGCTAATTCTAGGAAAGGTTCGGCAGCATCTCCTTTGCTCATACTACTTTTATCATGTTCTATATCAACTCCCAATATTCATAATATTATTCACAATATCATAATCGACAATCGTCATTTACGTGCGTTTAGCAAAATCCACCATTTTCCTCCAATTTCCCCCATATTTAACCTTATGACTCGTATTTGCATTTTCATGCATTTAATGCATGTTTCATGATATAAACATCATTTATAACATATTTGTACTCACAACACTTCAATATTCATAGTTCAATTCCACTATCATTCATTTATGTCAGTATTCACTCAATAATGACCCATTTCTATGTTCTTCTACATTTCAAGTGTCTAAGCTTTCCAATACTTCAAACAACATGGAATAATCATGAAACTTACCTTGGAAGATGGTTGAACAATCCTTAAGTTGAAATACTTCAATTAACCAAAACCCTAGTTCCACCCTTTGTGGGATTTCTTGACTTAGATGATCCTTTATTGTGTTCTTACACTTGATTTCATGAATTTGGTGGTGTTGATCTTAATGGTTCCTTTGATCCTTTTGAATTCTTGTGGAGGAAGTATTTGGAGAGTTCTAGAAGTTTCTTGAGTTGGTTGAATGAATAATGAATTAAAATGAGGCTTAAGTCCCCTTTAAAAATCACAAAATCTGATCTTTAATGAATTCTTGTCGGGATGTACAGTGGTCGTAAACCACCATATACGGACCGTATTTTGATTTACGGTCCGTCCTCCATGGCCGTATTTAATCATTTTAAAAACAGAAAGTTTTGGCTGAGGAACATGGCAGTTTACGACCCGGTTTACGGGCCGTAAACCAGTTTACGGGCTGTAAACTGGGTCGTATTTAACCATATTCAACACTTTGACAGAAACTTAGCATTTTTGGTTGATGGAAAACGATTGCACTATACGGTCCGTAAATCACTTTACGGGTCGTATAGTGCCATATACGACCACTGGGCTGAAAATTTTTCCGCGACTTTCTAATTTCCAAAAATTCATAATTAGCCATTCCCGACTTAACAAAACATCATACACTCAAACTCTTCATCATTCCACTCATCATACAAGTACCGAGAAATTTCCGAGGTGTAACATTCTTCCCCCCTTTTGGAACATTCGTCCTCGAATGTTCGACACTCGGGGATTCTGGAAAGATTTTGCCAGAGTTTCCTTTGTAATTTTGACACTACCTTCCCATTACAAAAACCCACAATATCTTCGCCTCACAGGACTATATCATAATATCAACACATTTATGGCCACACACGAACAAAAACATAAAATTAAAACATACATACCTTACATCATCGACGTCTCATCTTGATCTCTTCTGGGGATTGGAACACATGGGGGTACATAGATTTCATCTTCTCCTCCGCTTCCCAAGTCATTTCTTCCCGATTATTGTTCCACCACAGAACATTGACTGAAGAAACCTCTTTATTCCGAAGACTTCGTACTTGTCTATCCAAAATGGCAATGGGCATTTCCTCGTATGTTAGCTTCTCTTTTACTTGCACATCATCAACCGGAACGATTCTCGTGGGGTCGCCAATGCACTTGCGGAGCATCGAAACATGGAATAGTGGATGCACGGATTCGAACTTTGAAGGCAAGTCCAATTCGTAGGCTACTCGACCCACCTTGCGGATAATTTTATAAGGTCCGATGTATCTTGGACTCAAATTCCCCTTTTTACCAAACCTCATTACTCCCTTCGTTGGCGAGACTTTCAAGAATACCCAATCGTTAGCTTGAAATTCCAAGTCTCGTCGGCGGTTGTCCGCATAAGACTTTTGATGACTTTGGGCTGTTAATAATCGATCTCGTATCACCTTGACTTTTTCGACTGCCTATTGAATCAAGTCGGGGCCTAGCAACTGTGCTTCCCCGGTCTCAAACCATCCAACCGGAGATCTACATTTCTTTCCGTACAAGGCTTCATAGGGAGCCATTTGAATACTGGAATGATAGCTGTTATTATAGGTAAATTCAATAAGAGGCAAATGCTCATCCCAACTACCACCAAAGTCCAATACACATGCTCGTAGCATATCCTCTAAGGTCTGAATAGTGCGCTCGGCTTATCCGTCAGTCTGCGAATGGAACGCCGTGCTGAGCTTCACTTGAGTGCCTAGACCTTCTTGAAAGGACTTCCAAAACTTGGCTGTGAACTGTGCCCCTTTGTCTGTGATAATGGCCAAAGGAATACCGTGAAGTCGTACAATCTCCTTGAGATACAATTTAGCATAATCTTCCGTTGAATATGTGGTTCTAACGGGGAGAAAATGAGCTGCTTTCGTGAGTCTATCCACGATCACCCATATAGAATCATACTTCCCTCGCGTACGGGGTAATCCTACCACAAAATCCATATTAGTTTCTTCCCATTTCCACGTAGGAATCTCAATTGCTTGCAATAAGCCTCCTGGTTTTTGATGCTCGGCCTTCACTGGCTAGCAATTTAGGCACTGTGCTACAAATTCTGCTATGTCTCGCTTGATGCCATCCCACCAATATATCAATTTGAGATCGTGGTACATCTTGGTTTCACCTGGATGAATAGAATACTGGAAATAATGTGCTTCCTCTAAAATCCGTTGGCGCAAGTTTGCCACATTCAGTACACATAGCCGGCCTCGATATCTAAGAACCCCTTTTATGGAAACTTCGAATGGAGACTTTTCCTTTTCCTGAGATAGATCTCGATAGTGGCTTAACTGAGGATCTTCATATTTCTGTTCCTTCACTTCTAGATTCAATGATGAAACTGTGGGGTCATTGATGCTAATACTTGCATCTCCTAAATCAATTGGCCGTACGCCGAGACATGCTAACCGATGGACCTCACGAACCATTTCTCGCTTTTCCAAAGGAACTCCACATAAACTACCCATCGATCGGCGGCTAAGTGCATCTGCTACTACATTCACCTTCCTTGGATGATATAGAATGTTCACATCGTAATCCTTTAGTAATTCTAACCATCGCCTTTGCCGCAGGTTCAACTCCTTCTGTTTGAAAATATATTGAAGGCTTTTGTGATCCGTATAGATGTCCATGTGCACACCATATAAGTAGTGTCTCCATATCTTCAAGGCATGAATAACCGCGGCCAACTCGAGATCATGTGTCGGGTAATTCTTTTAATGTTGCCGCAACTGTCTCGAAGCATATGCAATAACCTTCCCATGCTGCATCAATACACATCCCAATCCGACACCGGAGGCATCACAACATACAACATAGCCATCTGACCCTTCTAGGAGTGTTAGTACTGGAGCTGAAGTCAATCTGTCCTTCAACTCTTGGAAACTACGCTCACAGGCATCACTCCACTGGAATTTAACCGACTTCGGGGTTAACTTTGTCAATGGGGCTGAAATAGATGAAAAGCCCTCTACAAATCTTCGGTAGTATCCTGCTAAACCCAGAAAACTACGGACCTCCGTGGGTGTCGTAGGCCTTGGCCAAGTCTTCACAGCTTTTATTTTCTGAGTGTCGACTCGGATACCATCATCTGAAATAACATGGCCTAGAAATGCCACCGAGTTTAGCCAAAAATCGCACTTCGAAAACTTTGCATACAATTCCCGATCTCGAAGAACACCAAGAACAATTCTTAGATGATCTGCATGTTCTGATTCTGTGCGAGAATATACCAGGATATCTTCGATGAACACTATCACAAAGAGATCCAAGAACGGCCTAAACACATTATTCATTAAATTCATGAACACTGTCGGGGCATTTGTCAACCCGAACGACATTACTCGAAACTCATAATGGCCGTACCTCGTTCTGAAGGTTGTCTTGAGAATGTCTTCTTCTCTGATCCTCATTTGATGATAACCCGATCTTAGATCTATCTTGGAAAACCACTTAGCACCTTGCAATTGATCGAACAAGTCGTCAATTCTAGGAAGGGGATATCTGTTCTTCACCGTCACTTTGTTCAGCTGTCTATAATCAATACACATTCGTAACGAACCGTCTTTCTTCCTTACGAACAAGACCGGTGCTCCCCATGGCGAGGAACTGGGCCTGATGAAACCCTTCTCGAGCAAATCCTTCAATTGTGCCTTTAGCTCCTTCAACTCTGCAGGAGCCATTCGATAAGGAGAAATAGAGATGGGCTTGGTGTCTGGTAACACATCGATGGCGAAATCAATCTCCCTTTCTGGAGGAAGGCCTGGTAACACATCGGGAAACACATCTAGGAATTCATTCACTACCGGGACAAACTGGAAAGTTGGCACTTCCGCTTCCGTGTCATGAACCCGAACTAGATGACAAATATAACCTTTAGCTATCATCTTTCTCGCCTTAAGGTAGCAAATAAACATACCTTTTGGGGATGCCGTATTACCTTTCCACTCAAGTACGGGCTCTCCCGGAAATTGGAATCGAACTACCTTGGTCCGGCAGCAAACATTAGCATAACACGATGCCAACCAATCCATACCCATAATTACATCGAAATGTATCATCTCAAGTTCAATCAAATCCGCTGTCGTCTGGAGATCACATATAATGACTACACAGTCCTTATATACTTGTCTCGCTATTACGGGATCACCAACCGGAGTGAATACCTCGAAAGGTTTAATCGGCTCGGGTCTCACCCCAACACAATCAGCGATATACAGAGTAATATATGAGAAGGTAGAACCCGGATCAATCAGAGCATATACGTCACGGGAAACTATAGTCAAAGTACCTGTGACAACATCTGGGGAAGACTCAAGATCCTGTCGCCCAGCTAAGGCATATACACGGGGCTGAACAGCACCTGAAGTGGATGCTCCCCCTCTACCTCTGCCTGATGTAGTCTGAGGAGTCTGTGCTGTCGGGTGAGCTGACGAAGAACCCGCTGCTGAACCTGTGGGCTGAGTCCCCGCTCTATCTCTCACGGAGGGGCAGTCTCTCATCATATGACCAACCTTCCCGCAAGCATAACAAGCATCCGAACCCTGACGACACTGTCCGGAATGTAATTTGCCACACTGGCTACACCGCGGTACTAGAGGTCTTCTCTGGCTGAAATCTCCTCTGAACTGAGAATCGGAGGCCCTTGAACTCTGCCCCTGACCTGACTGAAAAGAACGGCTGAATCTCCTATTCGAGAATCTGGGAGGTGCACTGGTCACTGACTGACCTGAGTGCCTGGAATGCGTCTGTCTCGGTCGCCCTCGGTACTCATGGCTCTCTCCCATAGATCTAGCCCTCTTACCTTGTCTCCTGTTACTATCACGCTTACTTCCCTGCTGCTGTTGTCGTTCCTCAAGATTCTGGGCGTGAGCTTGTATCCGAGAAATATCCATCCCGTCTTGCAAGGAGGCCGTCAAACAATATCTGTACAGATGTGGCCCCAAACCACTCACAAATCTATAGATTCGGTCTCCCATGTCAGCCACCATAGTCGGAGCATATCGGGCCAATGAGTTGAATTGCATACTATACTCTCGGGCACTCATGCTTCCCTATTTCAAATTCAAGAACCTGTCCGCTCTAGCTCGGCGGACTTCAGGTGGCAAGTAATGACGAATAAAGGCATCCACAAATTCTTGCCAAACGGGAGGGGGTGCGTTCTCTCCCCTTGATATCACCCAATTTTTATACCATAGTACCGCCACGTCGCGAAGTTTATATGAGGCCAACTCTACGGATTCAGTCTCAGAAGCATGTATAAGTTTCAGCGTCCGCAGCATCTCTTCGATAAAACCTTTGTGGGTCCTCATCCGGCTTTGACCCGAAATATTCTGGAGGGTTTAGAGTAAGGAAATCACGGGCCCTTGTACTAGCCGAACGATCACTTGGGCCCGCATTCTGTCGTTGTGCCTGAGAGGCAACCAACTGTGTCAATAAATGGATGGCCTCGGACACTTGTTGACCCGAAGCACCCGGTGGAGGGATCGGGGCTGAGGCTCCTCCTCGCCCTTCTACATCGGGCGTGGCCTCTTTCTGTAATTCACTCTCCTCTACAATCGCCGGAGGCTCTCCTTCTGCCCACCTTTTTGTCGTACCTTTGCCCTTCTGGGCGGCGGTAGCTTTTCCCTTTGGCGGCATTTTCTGAAACCACAACACACTCTTTAGGAAGAACATAATCCTAGGCATGGCTCTATCGCACGATTTCATGAGAAGAAGAATGGTCATTTTCCTAAATGCCCTGTAGCCTCTTGTTTATTAGCGTGGTGCGCAACACACCATAAACAAGACTCTACTAGACATAGCTCGTAGACATTCCTAGGACGAACTGCTCTGATACCACTTCTGTCACAACCCAGCTAGGGGCCGCGACGGGTACCCGGAGCAAATTACCGAGCACCGCTCACTCTACTACTTGTCTTGCTCATTTATTACTCTTTTATCAATTTTACATACCAATTGTAGGAAAATCATATTTAATCAAAACATAAATACTGTATATACATTTGCCTCTCAACCATCAAAATAATATACATACATATGAAAACATCTTGTGAGACCATCTAACCCACACTGCGTATCTACGAGCCTATACTAACATAATGAACACATAGACCGAACAAGACTCCGTCATGCCTAAAATATGCATATATTAATGTATATCAAAAGAATAGCCATAAGCACCTCCGAACAATGGAGTGCTATCTATCAGCTGACAGCTACTGAGGACCTGGGTCAAGCTCTCCACCCTGTCTACCTGTGGGCACGAACACAGCGTCCGAAGAAAGGACGTCAGTACGAATATTGTACCGAGTATGAGAGGCATACATAATGAAAGGAGACATCAATAATATGGGGATAACATCAACATGAGACATCTGGATCTGACTGATAATCATAAATAAAGTAATGCATGCTATCTTACACATACTCATCATCATAACATGTATGCATCATATGCAAGCTGCCCGTCCATGTCGGAACAGTGTGATAATCAATAATATTAGACCGCGTCCAGGCCTCCCGCGTCCGGGGTACCATCTCATGCCGCCCACTAGTGGTGTCTGCCCATGCCCGAAGGTCATGGTGTATCCGTATAGCTGCCCGCCTTGGCGGTGACTGCCCGGCCAACTAGGCACGGTGTGAAATGCTCATGACATGCTTAACGTAAATACTCATAGTAATATGCTTATCATAAAATACTTATCTTATCATAATGCGAGTATAAGGCTCATGATCAACTTTAATCTATCGGGGTGACGTAAGGTCGTGATCCCCCGGTTACATTATGGAACCATTATGGACATTCTGCCTCACCTTGAAAGGACTAGTACATAAGGTGAGTGTAGGCAAGGAATAACATCATCAACATTCTAGTGTCATCATATCGTATAACTTATGTCATATAGACATTCATAGGTATAAGCTTTTAACTTCTTAGAATGTAAGAACTCATGAAAGGAATAGGGATTCAAGCTAAAATATTCATGCCATTAGAAAGAAGGACTAGCCTCACATACCTTGGTCGTTTAGCTAAGATATCTCTCACTTGTTCTCCGTCGATATCACGTCGTTACCTTCATAAGAGAATTCGCATCAACATTAGTAAACTAACTATAAGAACGCATCGCTAATTCTAGGAAAAGTTGGGCAGCGTCTCCTTTGCTCATACTACTTTTCTCACGTTCTATATCAACTCCCAATATTCATAATATTATTCGCAATATCATAATCGACAATCGTCATTTACGTGGGTTTAGCAAAATCCACCATTTTCCTCCAATTTCCCCCATATTTAACCTTATGACTCGTCTTTGCGTTTTCATGAATTTAATGCCTGTTTCATGATATAAACATCATTTATAACATATTTGTACTCACAACACTTTAATATTCATAGTTCAATTCCACTATCATTCATTTATGTCACTATTCACTCAATAATGACCCATTTCTATGTTCTCCTACATTTCAAGTGTCTAAGCTTTCCAATACTTCAAACAACATGGAATAATCATGAAACTTACCTTGGATGATGGTTGAACAATCCTTAAGTTTAAATACTTCGATTAACCAAAACCCTAGTTCCACCCTTTGTGGGATTTCTTGACTTAGATGATCCTTTATTGTGTTCTTACACTTGATTTTATGAATTTGGTGGTGTTGATCTTAATGGTTCCTTTGAACCTTTTGAATTCTTGTGGAGGAAGTATTTGGAGATTTCTAGAAGTCTCTTGAGTTGGTTGAATGAATAATGAATTAAAATGAGGCTTAAGTCCCCTTTAAAAATCACAAAATCTGATCTTTAATGAATTCTTGTCGGGATGAACAGTGGTCATAAACCACCATATACGGACCGTATTTTGATTTACGGTCCGTTCTCCATGGCCGTATTTAATCATTTTAAAAACAAAAAGTTTTGGCTGAGGAACATGGCAGTTTACGACCCGGTTTACGGGTCGTAAACCAGTTTACGGGCCGTAAACTGGGTCGTATTTAACCATATCCAACACTTTGACAGAAACTTAGAATTTTTGGTTGATGGAAGACGATTGCACTATACGGTCCGTAAATCACTTTACGGGTCGTATAATGCCATATACGACCACTGGGCTGAAATTTTTTTCGCGACTTTCTTATTTCCAAAAATTCATAATTAGCCATTCCCGACTTAACAAAACATCATACACTCAAACTCTTCATCATTCCACTTATCATACAAGTACAGAGCAATTTCTGAGGTGTAACACTAGCTCGATCCGATTATACGACAATTTATACAAATGGACTGTATAATCCCACCATGAGTTTACCCTTCTCTGGAATGGTTATATGGATAATTACATGGGCCATATAAGTTATACGGTCTGTATAAGTGGTCGTGTAACCTAAATTTTTTCAAAACTTTCTCTCGTCGATTCGTTCAACCTCCAATATTATAGAACCTTATTGACACTTATATAACACTTCATTAACCACCTATGAATCCCTATAGCTCCTCCTCAACGCATCACTAAATAATTATTAGCTCAACGGTTACGGAACCTTCTCAAACATAACGTGCGCTTCACTCCCTTTGACGAACTTAGTCTCACTGATTTATATGACTTTAAGATCTTATGGTACGCGCTTAACGTTATCAACTACTCTCCTTAATCTCATAAGAACTTCATATTCACCTAAAGCTCACATTGGTCTACTCATAATGCAACAGTCCGAATCTCCGAGATGTAACAATATTATTGATATTACTTGTATGCCATGTGTGGCACTGTTTGGGATTAAATTGGTTGTTGATATTGCTTTGCATCGTATTCATACTCATTTCCGGGATACATTGTTGTGGTACTGATGATGATAAGTGAGACAGTGTAGCCTCTGAGTTCTTTACCGGAGAGCATAAATTAGAGATGAGAGTCTGTGATCCAAGGTCAGTTACCAGAGCAGAATGAGTGTACGTTGCCCGAGGTATCTTTTTGGGAACGAATAAGTACTCGATGCCCGAGGTCTCTTGCCAGGGGAGAGTGCTCGTCACCTAGGTTGTTACTGGGATGAGTGGTACATGGACTTTTCGGGTCCCCCATGGCTTGTGCTACCGAAATGTGATGTTCCGTCAGTCGGAGTACATGTGTACGGTGCATATGCATTGCATTCATCATTCATACATTACGGCATTGCATTGTACATTTTGGTTTTCTGTGATATGGTTGTGATATGATTATGATACACTGGTTCGGAATGGTTATACTGATACTTGGCATAGTTGGGTTTAGATGCTATAATATAGGTGATGACTTGGACCTTGTTTATGGTTTATGAGACTTAGCACAGTTGGGCTTAGTTGCTATAACTACAGGCAGTGATCTTGGATTGAACAATTGTGGCGCTAGATGGCCTTAATACGGGTGTGTATGATTTGCTAGGTTGGGTGAGTAATGAATATTAGAATGCCAAGAGAATTTCCTTAAAACCAATTGCGGATATGATAGATTATATGTTTATTGTGGTATTGGCCTTGTTAGTTGTCGTAATGTACAATAATTTGTGCATGGTTATCTAATTAGTATGCTAGATGCGCTAGAACTTGAGGAATGATAAAGTTAATGTAATGGACTTCTAGAAGAGATTTATTGGAATGAGGCTTTATAGTTGTTTGGGATGAGAGGAAACCTATGTCCATGAATTGACTTAAGACCACCTACCATGTTTATTTGTGGACTGTATTACCGTTATGTTTTTTTTTTAACCATTGTCAGCCTATTATGCTTACTAGTACTGGTGTTGTGTTGATACTACTCTTGCTACATCCGGGGTGTAGAGTTGGGCAGGTTATGATTGTTTGGAGTTTCCGAGAGATGTACGGTGCCTATCTTGAAGACCTCTATCATCTCATTCCTAGATGGAGGTTAAGTCTTTATTTTCATTGTACATTGTCTTCAAATTAGTCGCTCTTGTACTAATACAAGGTCACGGAAAAGAGTCTGATGTATAAAACTAAATAAAATAAATGTTGTAAACACTTCTGCTTATTTATTTATATTGGTTTTACTTCCGCATTTTGTTATTGTTATAACGTGACGTTTAATGAATCTTATTCTATTATTGCAAATAAGTTTGTTTTGGGTTAAGGGTTCAGGTACTGAGGTGGGAATGATAGGTGCCCGCGCGATCCTAAAATGGGTCGGGACAAGTTAATATCAGAGCATAGGTTACCAGTCTCACAAGTACAAGAGCAATGTCTAGTAGAGTCCCGTAGAATGGTACGTAAAAATCCGTGTCCATCCACAAGAGGCTATAGGACATTTAGGAAAATTTTCCTTCTTTCTTTCTAATCGTGCTACTTCGATCAAATTGGTATCTCGGTGTGTCCAATTGTTATCTAGGTGATTCCAATTGGTATCTTAATGTTGTTGATATATGGTGTGTTAGGACTAACCCTAGCTTGATAAGTTGTTGACACGGTTCCAAGAATTGTTCGTGAGCGTGAGCATTGAAGATATGTCAGTGCCAGTGGAACCGCTGAAGCGGTAGGCATATCGCGCCAGCGGTTCCGCACCACGAAGGGAGGACCGCTGGGGCGTTGTTTCCAATTGCCTTGAGTCGCGCCTGCGTCAGTAAGTCCGCCTTATCATTAATGCCATAGAAGAGACTAGTCTTTTGAAGCGAACCCGCCAATTCCTCCTCGAACGCTTTTGTGCAGCAGCTGCAGCTGCAGCGATGACCCGACCGCGGAAGCGGTGTACCTAAACCTTAAACCAATCTGTGAAGTTCTAATCTAACTCAAACAACACAACTATTTCACAAAAACCAGTCACATAAATTAAAGCCCGACAAGGGCGAAAAACCATCCAAAATTTTTTACAGACCAATTATCCAAAAACAAAAAGAAAATTGTCCAAAACATAGAACCAAACCACACAAATAATATATTGTTTGAGATAAAAATCCTACAAGAGAAACCATAGCATCATCCTAAAGCTGGGGGGGGGGGGGGGAAGATCCCTAAGCAGTCTTTCAACTCGTGACTTCTGCATCATCAGAGCTACTGGTATTCTCCACTAGTTTGCTCCTTCCACCATCTCCCTTGGCCTTACTCACGAAAGAATACTGCTCAGAGTCATCATCATCCTTCACGAGCATCATCTCGCTAGGGTACATCTTCTTCCACATGCCCTTGACATCCCTCCAGGCTTTGAGGTGGACCTTGTCATGGGACTTGTTCTTCTCCCTCTCACTTTTAAAGTCATTATGAAGTTGGCCATGATTTGTGTCCAGACAAGTGTAGACTGCCTGTAAGGTAGAGAGTGACTCACCTATCTCCTTCTGCATCTCCAAATAGCCTCTCATCTCCTCCCTAGTAAAGTAACCCCTGCCACCACTAGAACAACCAACCTCCACTGAAGGCCTCTGCACCCCTGAAACATCGTCATTATCTCATCAAAACGAGAATCAATGTGCTCAAACAGACCCTGAACATGGGCAACTCCAGCACCACTCCCTCCCTCACCTCCACTAGCACTTGCACCCTCATCAGTCTTCCTCTCCATACTCTGGACGGATGTACCATGACCAACCACTCGTAGTGGATGAAAATCAGCAACAGAATCAACCATGTTGTCCTTATCCGTCCTGTGGACCCCAGCCCTCTTGCACGGCGAAGTGATCAATGACGGGATTATCAAACTCGACCCATCATGCCTCATCAAAACCTTCCATTCTTCAATCACCTGCGAACCCACATTTACAGGCACGTCATACAGGATGCAAGCAATTAGAAGGGACCTAGAATAGGTTATAGAGGTGATATTCCTAGAAGGATGGACCGACGGGAGATGATGTTCAGCCACCTCCTTGCCTCCGCAGTAAACTTATCACTTACAATCCCCACCTTGGATTGACCCTAAGTGATAGAAGCCCTATCCTCCTCAGCCACTAACTTCGACACTAACCACTCTCTATTGTCAACAGTATTCCTAGCCTCCAAAAGCTCCACCGAATGGTTATCCACTTTATGCACCCGGTTTATCGCCTTAGTCCCCACTTTCACGGAGGTCCCCCGAATCATAATCCTCGAGTCAGAAGAATCCCAATCGATGGTAGGTAACATGGCGTAGAACTCCCTTACCCAATTCTCATTGCACTGCCCGGGATACCTAACCAAACGCATCTATTTTATCGCTTCCAACCTCTCCAGAAAATCCGAGGCACGTCTCTGTTATACCCCATTTCAACCGGATTGATTTAGGAGTATGACATTTTGGTGATTCCTATTTATCTTATTTTTAAGGAGTCGCCACCTAATTAATTTACGGTGAATTAGGACACCTAATTGTTAACTAAGGTAAGGTTAAAACTAAACCTCAATTGATAGTCTGCTTAACCAATGTGATTCTAGGTAAGGGCTCTATATTATTCTAAAGGGAAGGGGTTAGGCATCCTTTAGAATCCGTTAACTTACGGTTATCCGATCAAACTTAGGTTAATTAATTTAAATTAAATAAGATGCTTCAAATTTTAAGAAAAAGGCCACGAAATGTTGCTAAGGTTTATAAAAAAAAATATAAGAACGTTGCTTAAGATAAGATTTAGATAAAATGTAATAATTTACATGAAAGAAGATTTTAAATTCTATTTAGAATAAAACTTATAGAAGTTGATAACGCTTAAAATAAAAATACTATTAGGATGAGCTTTGTAGAAAAAGGTAATAATTTGCATAAAAGGAAATTCCAAATGCCATTCAAAAATAAAGATTTATAAATGTTACAAAGATTCTAAATAATAATGTTATTTTTAATAAAATTTGCATAAAATATATGAATAGAAGGGAACACAGGTTTGTGTGATGTTTTAATAAACACTTGAAACAAACTAGATGATAAAGCACTAATTGACTTTGAATTTTAGAAGTATAAACAAAATTATGTTTTATTAACTACATTCGACTAAAGCGTGCATAATTTAGATAACCTTCAAAGATGTTTGTAAGATATTCTTTAGTTCTTTTCCTTAAACTAACTACCCATTCCTAAACTAAACCTACTAATTCATTAGGATTTATCTAAACTAAAAAAAAAACAAAAGTTAGTTGCAAATACAAATTAATGTGCACAAAATAAAATGAAAGGGCCAATGATATCAAATGGGCCAGCCCACTTTTGAGGGACTGCTGCTGCTGCTGTTGGGCTTTTAGCCCAGAATTTTTATTTGTTGCGACAGAGCTGATGCGAGGGAGATTATGTTGGGTTTTAGCCCAACACCGAATGCGGAGGAAGACGAGTCCCTCGGACTCGTATGCGATGGTCATGCATAAAATGAAAGGAAGAGGATTAGTATATTATCAATGGATAAGGTTAAACGTAAAATGCAAACTCAAAACAAATCAGCAGATTGTGTATATACTATGTATATTTAAGTGTACTTCATGTATACACGTTCATAGCTGTTTTAAATAGAGGTATACCAGTAATTACGTAAATATGCATAAGCCACAGAAATACACTTGCAACAACGCACAGAATTTAAACAGCATCAAATGATAATATAGACTACGCACAGGACCTACTAATACATATTTATCCACGTGAAGATGCTCGGAATATATATTAAGTATATTGGCAACGTACAACATATATCAAGCCTAAACATGGAATATTTGCGACGTATAAAACACCTGTTGAACTCAGGAAGGATGCTTATAATACTCGGGCATATTTTCTAGTTCTCCTTTTTCTATTTCGAAGCTAAACATTGATGACTATAACAAACTATCACCACTGCTAGTAACTTATGATTCCATTCAGCTGAAATCACAAATGGCCTCTTTTAACTTTACACAAATCACAAATTCATATATCATGCTAAGGGCTAATAATACAAGAACAAATTACGCGTTGCCAGCCAGATTTTACTCCATCAGTTCTGCTTCTTTATTCTACTATCAAGCAAAAATGGAAAATAGCATATCTCACACAAAAGCAAAGAGAGGTGGTTTCAAATAATAGACTGCCAAATACCAAAGTTTTAAATTTATCCAGGACATCTGGAAGGAAAAATATGCATTTAGCATGGTCATGCGACATTCAAAGAATAACCGCTATATGCAATGATGAAGAATAGGTTCAAATCCAACAGAGGGAAACCCAAGAGCATACTACTAAACACATTGACACTTAGGCAGATTTGAAGGCTTTGCACATGACTCATGGTGATTAAATTAACGAGCCTACAACTCAGATTGACTTATGCCTAGACAACAAGTAAATCCAGTGATAGTTTAACAGGCCTATATTGGATAGAAATTCTTTACATATTTTAACCAACTTGTAATTTATCAATGAACCATAGACTAAATCACATTGGAGTCCCTCATATGCTAACAACTGGACTAGATTGGGATTACAACAATGGCAACAGGACACAGGTCAATACCTAACTTAAACTAACATATGCTTAGTCAAATTGCGACTGCCTAATTCAAATTAAACACATTTTTAACATGGTTCATGGTGCAGAGCAACTAGTCGCGACTAATCAGATAAACAGCCAGTGAGGAATAAGAACCAACCAAACCAGCATGCATAATTCTCTTTTCGATACAACTAAACTAAGCAGAATGTAACTAACCTACTTAAACAAACTGGACTCATTCATTAGATACCCTGGATCACTAATGACTATTATTTAGACTTAAACCAATACACAGACATGTTAAAGCAGCAGTAGACAGGTATCATTCAAATGATATACTGAAGTTCAAATTATCCACCAAAGAGTAAAGCATACTAAACTCAAACTAAACAAAACTAATCTAAGCAGAACTGGAATAATATCTACCAATATTATCACATTACCTAAACCAATAAAATGTAAAGCATATGAAAACAGATAATACAAAACAGAGGTTGAAGTAGGCATAACGTCGATCGAATTGATTACTCAACATACTTTAATATCGACTAAACAGGACCTAAGCTACCAAATAAGCATGAATTAAATACTCTTAAGCATGATTGAACTTAGCAAATAAGGAGAACATAACTAAACACAACCAACTTTAACATATGCAATCCCAGTTTAAACTATCGAACAACATAATTATAC
The DNA here is from genome assembly GCF_019175385.1 of Lycium barbarum. Taxonomy (NCBI): domain Eukaryota; kingdom Viridiplantae; phylum Streptophyta; class Magnoliopsida; order Solanales; family Solanaceae; genus Lycium; species Lycium barbarum. Next base: position 89,051,517 of record NC_083345.1, on the reverse strand, counting down.
TAACGAACTTCAACATGCCAAACCAAACACCTGACGATACTTACTCCTTAACTAATACTGAAACCGAAACAAATGCGTGTCGACATAGAAAGCTAACTCGTACAAACATCACATCGAAAATAAAAGTGAACTTCCAAGAAGAGAGGAAATTGCTGACCTTTTGCAAGTGCAGCGAAGTGAGGCGCGGAGTCTCGATTTATCCTCGAACACCACTAAATCCGAACTTGCACGCGCTCGGATTCAAACAAATATTAAAGCAAAACAGAAGAGAATGTAATGCTTGAGACGATATCTAGAAAATGAAAAACTGATATTTTAAAGGGAACCTCTTGCGATTAGGGACTGGTATTTTTAGAGGTATTCGAAGCTGAAGAACTCAATATTTTGGGAATTTTTGTGACTGAAAAAAAAAGACCTAGTTCTTGAGGGATCGAAAAATACTCCAGTTTCTTTGGGGCTTTCACTGATAAAAAATCCTCTAGGTTCTTGGGGGGTTTTTCCAATCCAAAAACCCTTCCGTTTACGATTCAACTCACGACCCTTTATAGGTCTATTATTTTCGGCTTTTTGTGTTGAAGAAGGAGAAAGAGGAACGGGAACCAGGCGAAGTGAGGGTGGCAGAAGCGTGGGGGAACAGAAGAAGGTGGAGGGCAGTGGCAACGTGGGGGGAATAGACGCGTGGGGGGGACAAGGCGGAGTGGGGGTGGCAGAGGTAACGTGGGATGTCAGAAGTGTAGTGGAGTGGAGGCGGCGATGAAAGAGAAGAGAGGGAGGTGAAGGAGGAAGAGCGGCGGAAGGAGGAAAAATGATGAAGGGAAACCCTTTTATTCTGAACTGGCACGGGTCAGACTCGGTCCATTTGTGGACTGGGTCAATTTTTGGACCGAGTATTAAAATAATGGGCTAGCGAATTAAAACATGGACTGGTCTTAAAAATTGGGATCAAAATATAGGCTGGTCCAAAATATTTGTGACTTGATTGGACTTTGATTTGGGATCCGATAAATAAAAAATACGGACTGAGTGCGCGAAACAGTTTGCCTTCTAAATTTAAATAAAAGGCCTGTTTAAATAACTTGTGTTAAAATATTGCTCAATATGAAATATGCAATCATTAATGCTCAGATAAAAAATGGCGTTGTAATAGTCGTGCAATAATATTTCGAAAATCCACAGTAAATAAACACTATTATTTAATTATGCAAAGATAAATGCGATGCGTGTGCGTGTGCGTAAGCTGGTAAAATGCTGAAATGATAAAAATTGTGAATTATAATAATAATGATAATAATAATAATAATAATAATAATATTAATAATAATAATAATAGTAATAGTAATAGTAATAATAATAATAATAATAATAATAATAATAATAATAATAATAATAATAATAATAAGTGATGATGATGATGGCTAGTAACTGTAATAGAATAATGAAGCGCCGGTATTGATAAGAGGCTAATATAATATATATATATTTTTTTATTTTTATTTTTTATTTTCCAAAAATATTAGAAGCGTAAATAGGTATTTGATGTGTGATGCCAACTTCGATATTGTTCAAAGCCACCAGATAAAAACAATTGTTAGCAATAAAGAAATATATGTGTAAATTAGACAGGGTTGGAGAAGTTTACACTTGTAACCCCTGTTTCGAAAGTTGAATCCACAATATACTTTGGAGATGAATTAAATTTCTGGCTTCCACTTGAAGAGGAATTAAGTCGACATTGATATCCACCTTGACGAGAGCTAAATCCACATCAACTTTATTTTATGGAAATATAAATCTATATCCACTTTCACTGTACATAATATAAATCAACATCCACTTCCGAATTGAAATTTGAAATACCCGCATTATAAGGTGGGTGCCTGAATCGAAATTTGAAATACCCGCATTATAAAGTGGGTGCCTGAATCGAAATTTGAAATACCCGCATTATAAGGTGGGTGCCTGAATCGAAGTTTGAAATACCCGCATTATAAGCTGGGTCCCTGAATTGAAATTTGAAATACCCGCATTATAAGGTGGGTGCCTGAACTGAAATATAAAATACCTGCATTATAAGGTGGGTGCCTGAACTGAAATATAAAATACCCGCATTAGAAGGTGGGTGCCTGAACTGAAATATAAAATACCCGCATTATAAGGTGGGTGCCTGAATCGAGATTTGAAATACCCGCATTATAAGGTGGGTACCTGAATTGAGATTTGAAATACCTGCATTATAAGGTGGGTGCCTGAATTGAGATTTGAAATACCCGTTGGGTGCCTAGATTGAAATTTGAAATACCCGCATTCTAAGGTGGGTGCCTGAATCGAAATTTGAAATACCCGCATTCTAAGGTGGGTGCCTGAATCGAAATTTGAAATACCCGCATTCTAAGGTGGGTGCCCGAATCGAAATTTGAAATACCTGCATTATGAGGTGGGTGCCTGGATTGAAATTTGAAATACCCGCATTATAAGGTGGGTGCCTGGACGGAAATTTGAAATACCCGCATTCTAAGGTGGGTGCCTGAATTGAAATTTGAAATACCCGCATTCTAAGGTGGGTGCCTGAATTGAAAATTTGGATCCCCATCCGCTTCCACAATACAAAAATGTGAATCCACATCCACTTCCACGTCCGTATTATAAATCTACATCCACTTCCGAAATTAAATCCGCATTCACCTTCCACGATGCAAGAAAATAAATTCACCTCCACGTCCGTATTATACAGTACAAAAACAAATCCACATCCACGTCCATATTATACGGTGTAAAGAATAAATCCACTTCTACTTCCACGTCCGTATTATACGGCGCAAAATAAATCCACTTCTACTTTTGAAAAAATAAATCAGCATCCACTTTCCATAATTATATGTGTATTTTTCTTTTGTAATATAAATCTACTTCCACTTCCATGCTCAACATCCACAATGTAACAAATGTAAATCCACGTCCATTTTAAAATAGTATTGTAGAAAGGTATCCACGTTTATATCCCAATCCATGTCCCGTTGTGACGGAAGTTAAATCTATAATCATCCCCACAATTTAATATATGATGCAAGATTTCGATCTTGTCATCTTAGTAAATATCACATTCTAAAAAAAATAACTCGTTATCGATTTGAAATAAATAAGTATATATAAAGTGATGAAAAGGTTGAGGAATTTAACCCGATAATAGGTGACCATGTCCGTATCCACCTTGAAGAAAGATAACTCCACAATTATGTGCCCTTGATTCATCGAGAAGTGCCACGAGCTAAAACAACTGTTAGTGATAAGAATATGTAAATAGCTGGGTTTGAAAGAATTATGCTCACAGCCCTTGGTTGAGAAGATAAATTCATGTCCGCTGTTGCGACCAAAATTTCATGAAGAATGGAACAACATCCACCGTTTAGCGCAAGCTAAATTTACATCCACATTGAAGAATATTTGTCTTTTGCAGAAGGCTAACTCTTTGTTCACGTCCACAACTAAAATTTGAAGGTGAGTCAAATATGTGCCACATCTATGTTAATTGAAACCTGTCTCATCAAAGAAAAGTCGTGAGTTTAAAGAAAATTGGTTGACTTGTGCTTGTTGGGGAACTTGGCCCTTGAATTGATTTTTGCTTCGGTCGCGTCCACGTTCTTCGATGTCCCACCAGATATTTTGCTTTGCCCGGGAGTTTCAGTTATAAGTAATAAAAGTGTATTTTGAGAATAACGAGATTTGGATGACTTCGAAGGGAAATACTTAGTGGCTCTAATAGATAAAATGATTGTGAAGACTCGAATTTGAATTTATCAACATTTTTAGAAAGATATGGGCGGACTTTTGTTTAAAATCGTCAAACTTTTAAGACCACTTTTGTGCTAACTTCTAAAAATTGTCCCAGTTTCCAGTCCTGGAGACACTTGGTTCTAAATGATTGAAAAGTGAGAACTTGTAATGAAAGTTTTTGGAAGCGATTTGACCGATTTCAAAAATTTGTCCCAGTTTCAAGCTACTAAGACATATGAATTTAAACAGTGGGAAGACCAAAATCTTATATAAAAATCCTTATGTATCTTATAGGAACCAAAATGGTTGGACAAACCGAAGATATTGAAAATTTTAAAATAGAAAGGCCGAACCCGCCTCGGGTTGCCTACGTATCCCAAAGGAATCAGGCCAGACATAGTTCGTGATCAAAATAAGAACTTTCGAGTTTTGTTTTTAATAAAAGGGAGGGCCGAACCCTATGTGGGTTGCCTACGTATCCGAAAGGAAATCAGGCCACACGTAGTTCCACCCACAAAACAAAGACACTGAAATATTTTGAAAGGAGTGGCCGAACCCGATGTGGGCTGCCTACGTATCCAACAGAAAGTCAGGCCAAACGTAGTTCGTTACAAAACAAATGACAAAGTCTTAATTTAGAAAGGCCGTAACAAAACATAGAGGCAACATGACAAAAGGAACTAAATGTTCTAGCTAATGCCTCCGGCCTATTACAAAAGGAAATTTAACTTAAAATACTGAAACTCCCAGTGGATCGGGCCTAAGATTGAAATCCAATTTTGCAACTCAGGTCCTGGCTCAGCAGCCTATAAGGTCAGTATTTCAGCAAAGTCTTTGATTACCACAGCATGATCATCTTCATCTTCCATGAACAGGTTCTTGATCCCCTCCACAATATCATCATAGGCAACTTCAACGGTCAGATTTGAAGTTTTGAAGCTGGCAGGTTTTGAGAAAGTTTGATCAATGGTGGGAATGGGTTTTGGCCGTGGAATCTTCTTCCCTTTATTCTTTCGTGCTTTCTTCATTTCTTCCTCAATTGGTTCATAGCCCAGACCAAATGTAAACTGTTGTGCAGGGAGAACGACTGGCTCAACCCGCCCATTTAATGTCTTCCCTAGCCCAAATCCAGGTTGGTACCCTTTTTTTAGCATTTCCTTTGCAACCATAATTGCGGCGCATGACCTTTTAAATTCTTGAGTTTGACACACTTCACCCACTTTAGTGACATTCACAAACTCCCAAGCATGGTAAGTTGCTCCATCGAACCCTCATTCTGCCTCAATGAATAGGATGGATTGCTCTCGATAGAAAGACGTGTCCCCTTCTCCATGTATACATATTTGTTGTTGATCCCACTCGAATTTGACAGTTTGGTGCAAAGTAGATGGTACAGCTCCAGCCAGATGGATCCACGGTCTTCCTAACAGCATGTTGTATGTCGTGGAAATATCAAGTACTTGAAAATCCATAATGAACTCAACAGGCCCAATCAACACTTTCAACTCTATTTCTCCAATAGGACGCCTTTGAGCCCCATCAAATGCTCGAATATTCACTTCACTTGTCTTGAGCTCGCTAACATTATATCCGATCTTCTTCAGACTTGTTAGTGGACAAATGCTAAGTCCAGAACCCCCATCGATCAACACTTTAGCCACAAACTTGTTACGACACTTGACAGTTATATGGAGCGCTTTGTTATGGTTGCATCCTTCTGGCGGCAGTTCTTCATTATCGAAACTGATTCGATGACTGTCCAGCACGCACTTGATTATCCCAGCTAACGCCTCACTAGTTGTTTCTCTTGGAACATGTGCTTCATTCAAAATCTTCAGGAGTGCATTTTTGTGCACATCCAAACTCAAAAGCAAAGAGAGAATAGAAATCTGGGCATTGGTCTTTTTCAACTGATCCACAACTGAGTACTCACTAGCCTTAATCTTTCTCAAAAATTCTTCTACTTCTGCTTCTGTCACGACCCTTTTGGGAGGTACATTGGTTTCCTTAGCTTGCCCCAATCTAGCTAGCTCTTCTGGAGTATAGCATCTTCCAGACCATGTCATTCCTGACGTCTTAATCTTGTTAGTAATTGTTTCCTTTCCTCGACACTCCATCACAGCTTGTTGATAATTCCACGGTACGGCTTTGGTATCGAGCACTGGTAACTGATTTGGTGCTTGAATTACTTCCACAGGCGTCGACGAAGCTCCTAATATCTCGATAGGTACACAACCCCTTATCACTACAGCCAGAGAAGCGACGGCTACAAGACCATGATCTTCCACGCTATCCACAGGTACTATGAATTTGGCTGGATCGTCATCATTCTCATCTATTCCAATCATATTTATCGTGGCCCCATCATGGGTCGGGAGTGGATTGTTAACCACATTTGGTGCCGGTTGTTTGACCATGATCTGTTTTGCTTCAATAAGATCTTCAACCTTATGTTTCAGTGCGTAACAACGATCAGTGGAATGGCCTTTTACCCCCGAATGATATGCACATGTTTTAGTGGGATCAAAACTTCTAGGTAGTGGATCCGGAATTCTACCTTCCACAGGATATTCTAAGCCTGAATCTTGCAGTCTTTCAAAAACAACGCTCAATGGCTCTCCCAATGGTGTGAAATTGCGAAACGGTTTATTTGGGCGAGGTGCGGATGCATTGTTTGGATGATGAGATTGTGATGGTGGAGCTGGGTATGCTGGTGGTCGTGGAGCTCGATATGCTGGTTGTGTGTTGTAAACGGGGTAGGAAATTTGTGGTGATTAAGGTTGGTAAGATGACAAAGCTTGGTTGTATGGATGTGGAGAATATTGGAAATATTGTGAGTGGTGAGCGTTAGACTGATATCGCGGGGGTTGCTGATGGTGGTATGATGTGTTTCCCAAAGCCATTACCGATGCCGCTTCTTTTTCTTTTTTCTTTCCGTTTCCGAGAGCACCAGTTTGTATGGACCTACTAGTAGACTGTAAAGCCGCAAGACTTGTTATTCTCCCTGTCTTAATGCCATCCTCGATCATGTCCCTGGTTTTGATCACCTCTGCAAAAGTTTTTCCGCCCATTGTCACCAAACGTTCAGAGTATTCCCGTTCTAGTGCTTGAATGAAGAAAGTAACCATTTCTGTCTCCTCCATGGGTGGGTGTACTCTAGATGCTTCTTCCCTCCACCGTATAGCATATTCTCGGAATGATTCGATTGACTTCTACTTTAATTTTGTAATCGAGATTCTGTCAGGAGCGATCTCGATATGAAATTTATAATGATCCACAAAAGCATTTGCCAAGTCATCCCAAGTACGCCATTTGGTTGTATCTTGCTTAGAATACCACTCCAAGGCTTTTCCACTCAAACTCTGAATGAATAGCTTGACTCTTATCCCTTCGTTCTTCCCCACACCAATCAACTTTTCACAATAGACCTTCAGATGGAAGAAAGGGTTTCCCGACCCATCAAACTTCTCAAATTTTGGAATCTTGTAACCTGGTGGCAATTCTACCTCAGGAAATGCACATAACGCTTCATATCTCACGCTTTGGTTACTACCGAGTCCACGCAAACTTCTCATGGCATCTTCCAAACTTTTGAGCTTTCTATTTATCATTTCATCATTAACTGACCGTGCCTCATTTTCAACTTCGATGTAATGATCAACATCTGTGCGACATTGTCCTTGAATTTGTGTCATGGGTGGAGCTGTGGTATAAGTATACACTGGCGGAACTTGATGTGTATTGGTAACATCATGTGCCGGCGGTATGAATTGAGCTTTTGAAGAGGTGGCTGTAAATAAAAGGGGAGCATTTTGAGTGAGGGGTTCGGAACGAACCGGCTGAGAAGTGGTAAAATAATTTGTTTGGTTAAATTCATCTAAATTTGGGAATGGAGGTGGCATAGGCAAAGTCTGACGAACCCCATGACATGGAGTCATATGTGGTGGAGTTTGAGAAAATGACCGATTTTGAAGTACCATGTGACTTAATTCAGCAACTCGTCGCTCCAGACGAGCAATGATCTCCAAATGTGTTTCTGGTTCATTAGAGGATGTGGGATGACTTGTGATCGGTAAACTAAGAGATGGCTCAGATGAAGTGGTTGCATTGATCAAACTTTGCTCCATTTTAGAACGAGTCTTTTTAGTTAACTAGTTGATTAGTGATGAGTCAGAGTCTGATTTCTTGGTTCTAGACCGTGTGAAATATGGATGCTCCGCCAGTTCCCCTTCAGCAAAAGTCAACCTTTTTGTTTTAAAAATACGTTTGATAGAAAAAAGATAAAATAAGAAAGAAAAAAGAAAAACGAGTCAGTATACGGTAAGGACATGTTATTGCACATAAACACATTATTGCACATAATACATCGCGTTATATAATGCAAGGGACCTCTTTATGCCAGAGGTAGGCCTAACGAACATTTGAAGGACAAACATGTTTTTTATGTATCATTCCATAACTCTTCCTAAAACTAATTTACAAGAATAATAAAAATTTATTACATGTCAATTAATAATACAATTCAAAGTTAATCTAAGATATCTAATACTTCATCTCCACTGATTTCCTTTAGTTGTTTTTAACACTCCGGCATTAATTGGATGCTCCACGACAACCTGCAACAAAATGTGAGTTTTTCCTGAAATATTTATCTATAGAGTACTAGGTCCACATATTCCACATATTTGTCCTTCAAATAATGCATATAGATAGTGAATAGTGTCACTTAGAGTCATAGACTCATTTGGACATTTGGTAAGGTTGACTAATGAACTTAATACACCAAGGGTATTAAGCCTCCTAGGTTTAAAATGATGCATGTCCTTACAATGTTTTGGTTTTAGCTCTACCTAGGTAGACTAATAGTGGTTTTCCTATGACACAAGGCTCCCCCAAGCGGACAACTTGGGAGTGGAAAGTCCATGGCCATCGATTGCACCGCCGATCGACTAAATCCACAAGATCGATCAAACTAAAGGGGTAATTTAGTAGTGCACGGCCACGAACCGCGAAACCGCTTTAAGTGTGTGAATTTGTGTGAATTTTCCAGGAGTGGAAGAAGTATGAGCGGAATGCCAATTTAAGGAAAGCAATAACATAAATATTACACAGAAAAATTTACATAAGGAATAAAATACAAACACCCAAAAGCATATAAGGGAAAAGCAATAATGAAGGCAAAAAGAAAACAAACAAGATATTCAACAAATTAACTATTAACCTAAGTCTGTTATGGTTAGAGCCTAAGTTCCCCAGCGGAGTCGCCAAGCTGTTATACCCCATTTCAACCGGATTGATTTAGGAGTATGACATTTTGGTGATTCCTATTTATCTTATTTTTAAGGAGTCGCCACCTAATTAATTTACGGTGAATTAGGACACCTAATTGTTAACTAAGGTAAAGTTAAAACTAAACCTCAATTGATAGTCTGCTTAACCAATGTGATTCTAGGTAAGGGCTCTATATTATCCTAAAGGGAAGGGGTTAGGCATCCTTTAGAATCCGTTAACTTACGGTTATCCGATCAAACTTAGGTTAATTAATTTAAATTAAATAAGATGCTTCAAATTTTAAGAAAAAGGCCACGAAATGTTGCTAAGGTTTATAAAAAAAAATATAAGAACGTTGCTTAAGATAAGATTTAGATAAAATGTAATAATTTACATGAAAGAAGATTTTAAATGCTATTTAGAATAAAACTTATAGAAGTTGATAAGGCTTAAAATAAAAATACTATTAGGATGAGCTTTGTAGAAAAAGGTAATAATTTGCATAAAAGTAAATTCCAAATGCCATTCAAAAATAAAGATTTATAAATGTTACAAAGACTCTAAATAATAATGTTATTTTTAATAAAATTTGCATAAAATATATGAATAGAAGGGAACACAGGTTTGTGTGATGTTTTAATAAACACTTGAAACAAACTAGATGATAAAGCACTAATTGACTTTGAATTTTAGAAGTATAAACAAAATTATGTTTTATTAACTACATTCGACTAAAGCGTGCATAATTTAGATAACCTTCAAAGATGTTTGTAAGATATTCTTTAGTTCTTTTCCTTAAACTAACTACCCATTCCTAAACTAAACCTACTAATTCATTAGGATTTATCTAAACTAAAAAAAAAACAAAAGTTAGTTGCAAATACAAATTAATGTGCACAAAATAAAATGAAAGGGCCAATGATATCAAATGGGCCAGCCCACTTTTGAGGGACTGCTGCTGCTGCTGTTGGGCTTTTAGCCCAGAATTTTTATTTGCTGCGACAGAGCTGATGAAATGGAGATTATGTTGGGTTTTAGCCCAACACCGAATGCGGAGGAAGACGAGTCCCTCGGACTTGTATGCGATGGTCATGCATAAAATGAAAGGAAGAGGATTAGTATATTTTCAATGGATAAGGTTAAACGTAAAATGCAAACTCAAAACAAATCAGCAGATTGTGTATATACTATGTATATTTAAATGTACTTCATGTATACACGTTCATAGCTGTTTTAAATAGAGGTATACCAGTAATTACGTAAATATGCATAACCCACAGAAATACACTTGCAACAACGCACAGAATTTAAACAGCATCAAATGATAATATAGACTACGCACAGGACCTACTAATACATATTTATCCACGTGAAGATGCTCGGAATATAGATTAAGTATATTGGCAACGTACAACATATATCAAGCCTAAACATGGCATATTTGCGACGTATAAAACACCTGTTGAACTCAGGAAGGATGCTTATAATACTCGGGCATATTTTCTAGTTCTCCTTTTTCTATTTCGAAGCTAAACATTGATGACTATAACAAACTATCACCACTGCCAGTAACTTATGATTCCATTCAGCTGAAATCACAAATGGCCTCTTTTAACTTTACAAAAATCACAAATTCATATATCATGCTAAGCGCTAATAATACAAGAACAAATTACGCGTTTCCAGCCAGATTTTACTCCATCAGTTCTGCTTCTTTATTCTACTATCAAGCAAAAAATGGAAAATAGCATTTCTCACACAGAAGCAAAGAGAGGTGGTTTCAAATAATAGACTGCCAAATACCAAAGTTTTAAATTTATCCAGGACATCTGGAAGGAAAAATATGCATTTAGCATGGTCATGCGACATTCAAAGAATAACCGCTATATGCAATGATGAAGAATAGGTTCAAATCCAACAGAGGGAAACCCAAGAGCATACTACTAAACACATTGACACTTAGGCAGATTTGAAGGCTTTGCACATGACTCATGGTGATTAAATTAACGAGCCTACAACTCAGATTGACTTATGCCTAGACAACAAGTAAATCCAGTGATAGTTTAACAGGCCTATATTGGATAGAAATTCTTTACATATTTTAACCAACTTGTAATTTATCAATGAACCATAGACTAAATCACATTGGAGTCCCTCATATGCTAACAACTGGACTAGATTGGGATTACAACAATGGCAACAGGACACAGGTCAATACCTAACTTAAACTAACATATGCTTAGTCAAATTGCGACTGCCTAATTCAAATTAAACACATTTTTAACATGGTTCATGGTGCAGAGCAACTAGTCGCGACTAATCAGATAAACAGCCAGTGAGGAATAAGAACCAACCAAACCAGCATGCATAATTCTCTTTTCGATACAACTAAACTAAGCAGAATGTAACTAACCTACTTAAACAAACTGGACTCATTCATTAGATAACCTAGATCACTAATGACTCTTATTTTGACTTAAACCAATACACAGACATGTTAAAGCAGCAGTAGACAGGTATCATTCAAACGATATACTGAAGATCAAATTATCCACCAAAGAGTAAAGCATACTAAACGCAAACTAAACAAAACTAATCTAAGCAGAACTGGAATAATATCTACCAATATTATCACATTACCTAAACCAATAAAATGTAAAGCATATGAAAACAGATAATACAAAACAGAGGTTGAAGTAGGCATAACGTCGATCGAATTGATTACTCAACATACTTTAATATCGACTGAACAGGACCTAAGCTACCAAATAAGCAGGAATTAAATACTCTTAAGCATGATTGAACTTAGCAAATAAGGAGAACATAACTAAACACAACCAACTTTAACATATGCAATCCCAGTTTAAACACTCGAACAACATAATTATACTAACGAACTTCAACATGCCAAACCAAACACCTGACGATACTTACTCCTTAACTAATACTGAAACCGAAACAAATGCGTGTCGACATAGAAAGCTAACTCGTACAAACATCACATCGAAAATAAAAGTGAACTTGCAAGAAGAGAGGAAATTGCTGACATTTTGCAAGTGCAGCGAAGTGAGGCGCGGAGTCTCGATTTATCCTCGAACACCACTAAATCCGAACTTGCACGCGCTCGGATTCAAACAAATATTAAAGCAAAACAGAAGAGAATGTAATGCTTGAGACGATATCTAGAAAATGAAAAACTGATATTTTAAAGGGAACCTCGTGCGATTAGGGACTGGTATTTTTAGAGGTATTCGAAGCTGAAGAACTCAATATTTTGGGAATTTTTGTGACTGAAAAAAGAAGACCTAGTTCTTGAGGGATCGAAAAATACTCCAGTTTCTTTGGGGCTTTCACTGATAAAAACTCCTCTAGGTTCTTGGGGGTTTTTCCAATCCAAAAACCCTTCCGTTTTCGATTCAACTCACGACCCTTTATAGGTCTATTATTTTCGGCTTTTTGTGTTGAAGAAGGAGAAAGAGGAACGGGAACCAGGCGAAGTGAGGGTGGCAGAAGCATGGGGGAACAGAAGAAGGTGGAGGGCAGTGGCAACGTGGGGGGAACAGACGCGTGGGGGGGACAAGGCGGAGTGGGGGTGGCAGAGGTAACATGGGATGTCAGAAGTGTAGTGGAGTGGAGGCGGCAATGAAAGAGAAGAGAGGGAGGTGAAGGAGGAAGAGCGGCGGAAGGAGGAAAAATGATGAAGGGAAACCCTTTTATTCTGAACTGGCACGGGTCGGACTCGGTCCATTTGTGGACTGGGTCAATTTTTGGACCGAGTATTAAAATAATGGGCTAGCGAATTAAAACATGGACTGGTCTTAAAAATTGGGATCAAAACATAGGCTGGTCCAAAATATTTGTGAGTTGATTGGACTTTGATTTGGGATCTGATAAATCAAAAATACGGACTGAGTGCGCGAAACAGTTTGGCTTCTAAATTTAAATAAAAGGCCTGTTTAAATAACTTGTGTTAAAATATTGCTCAATATGAAATATGCAGTCATTAATCCTCAGATAAAAAATGGCGTTGTAATAGTCGTGCAATAATATTTCGAAAATCCACAGTAAATAAACACTATTTTTTAATTATGCAAAGATAAATGCGATGCGTGTGCGTAAGCTGGTAAAATGCCGAAATGATAAAAATTGTGAATTATAATAATAATGATAATAATAATAATAATAATAATAATAATAATAATAATAATAATAATAATAATAATAAGTGATGATGATGATAGCTAGTAACTGTAATAGAATAATGAAGCGCCGGTATTGATAAGAGGCTAATATAATATATATATTTTTTTATTTTCCAAAAATATTAGAAGCGTAAATAGGTATTTCGGAGGAGAGGCGGGACAAAATTGGGTGTCAACAGTCTCTCCATGTTAATCATACCAAACCCCGCTCCAATAGTAAGGGCATATGCCTCTGCTCCAAGAAACGACGCTCACATTGGGGGCTGACAAAGGATGGATAGTTGGGCACTTGCTCCTCTTGTTGTTTTTGTTGCGTGACTTGTTGATTTTCAGCCATTGTACCTAGAAGGAACAATAGATGATGACGATTCGTGTTACCAGATTTCAGAAATTAAAAACTCTCATTCTACACCCTAAAATCTCAACGAAATCCAATGTATCAAAAAAACATTAAGCTGCAGATTTTGGCACCTGATGTTGCAGGCACCGCCGTAGCGGTCACTCAGACTGCTGTAGTGGTGCCGCAATAGCGAACACACATACCACTGCAGTGCACCTATGTAATCCCTCCAAACCGCTTCTGCACGTGCCTAATAGCCACAGCGGAGTCACTCCAGCAGTCAAGGAACCGCAGAAGCGGTCTCGTTTTCCCCAAAGAAAACCTAAAAATTTCAGATTTTAAACTTGCGATTTTCGACTCCAAAAACATATTTTACACATGGATCAGACAGAAATAAATCATGTATGATGTTTACAACCTATGAGGAGTGATTTGTAGCAACAAGCAACGACCGAATCGAGACAAATCTAACGAACCATTTCAAATACAAAACTCTTTACTATATTCAAGTTTTCTACCCCAAATCAAAATTAGATCGAAGCATTTTCCAATATTGACACAAATCTAATGCCAGACAAGCTATAATTTTCGGATTACAACCACCCACCAACTCCATCAACAAAAACCCAAAAATCTAAACTTTGGGCTACAAAATCAGTTCATGGAAGCATCACAACAAAAATTGAAGTTGTTTATTCATGTTACGAGTTATAGAAAGCGATTACATACTTTAAATTCGAAGCTTTGGGAGAGAATGGACAAATTGGGGGGAATGCCTTTTCGAAATTCTTCTTCCTTTTGGAAGCTGTGATTTGTGAATTAGAGAAGTGTAGAATGACATGTAGGGTGTTAAGGAGGCTTTTATTGTGTTTAAGAGGGAGATGGCAAGTTTTAGTATGATAGGAGTGGGACAGGATTTTCGGCGGTTTAGGGGAGTGTATTTGGTGGAGTGGGAAGGTGGAAGGGTGAAGGGCCTTTTAATTTTTTGAATTCATGATGACCGCTCTAGAGGTTGACTTATCGCTTCTGCGGTGCCACTCCAACGCTACTTCAGGCCTCTGAAGCGGCCCCCAGGAAAAGCTGTTGTTCCTAGTAATTCGAATTATTTATGCGACCCAAGTTTGATGCCCTTACCCATATGTCCCTGATAGTCCTATGATCACAAATCTATCCTATTCATTTGAGTCATTGCCCTTGCGATCCCCCCGTGGAAATGTGATCTTCAATGATTTGTTCAGTTAGGTGTACTTCTTTTACACCTTTGCTTTATGGAAGCTAATTTAAATGAATACTCCTTATTATATGGCTAGCATAGACTTCTACAAGATAAAGTTGTTCTCAAATAACGCTATTAAGTCCATTTCATGTGCTTACTGTCACGACCCAAACGAAGGGCCATGACGGGCACCTGGAGCTAACCTATCGAGCACCACATACATGCATCTCTTAGTCATACCAGAGTGGTCCATAATGCTAACTCATAGATACCATAAGCTATATGGGACACAATCCCAAAACATAACATACATACGTCACCAAGCTAATCCCAAGTACATATGCCAGTAAGGCTATTCGTAGTAATGATACAACATAATATAAATCGAGATGACCATAAGACATTTAACTGTGCATATCTGTCTACGAGCGTCTACTGGAGTACATGACATAATGTGTTCGAGACAGGGCCCCGCCAACCCATGCAAATGCACATGCAGCTGTGCTGACTCACAGAGCAACTCTGGAGCAAATGGAGTGCCATGACACTGCCTGCTGAGCTAGTATCCTACTTAAGAGTCCGTCAACCTGTATCTCAAGACTTGCAGGCATGAAACACATCCCCCACCCCCCAGCAAAGGTACGTCAGTACGAATAATGTACTGAGTATGTAAGGCGAAAAGTGTAACATAATAAACATATATTGTAAAGGAGAAGGATAAGAATCAACCTGTCACTTCTGACTCACCGATGAGAATCTAGCATATATGTCTCTCTATACTCTCCGGTTCTTAACTATATCTATGTATAATACTTTGTCTCTGGCCTACTTATCATCGCGGTACTATCAGCCCAGCTGATTGGTGGTAACTGCTCGATCGGCCGCAGCACGGTGGTAACTCCCCATTCGATTATCGCCCGATGGTAGAGTGCCCTGCCCGACTAATCAGTGGTAACTACACAACTGGCTGTAGCTCAGTGGTAACAATTGTCCAACCAGCCGTAGCATGGTGGTAAATACATATCTTCCCGATCGGCCATAGCTCGGTGGTAATAAATGCCCAATAGGCTATAGACCAAAGGTAACAATGAATGCATGTGCTGCGAAACGTGCATTCTGATCCAGATATGAAAGCATGTGCTGCGGAATGTGCAGCCCAATCCAAATATCCCCTATAGGTACCTGTTCATTCTTTATCTATTAGCTCCTATGCACTTCTCATGATCATTACTTATCCGTTAATTCCTACATGATTACATAAGACTTATAAAAACATTTCAAGGCCTTCTAAGACTTCTTCCTGATTGACTAAACCTTAACCAACTCCCGAGATACATCATAAGCTTATCTTCTAACATTAAATACCTCATTAGGTATACTCTACTAGAATACTATTCATGTCTTACAAATTCCTTAAGAACACATTTCTAAATTCATCGAAGTGACGTAACGTCGGTAAACCTCCAATTTCCTTTATGGAGCTAGCATCACTGGAATGTCTCACCTTGAAGGAACAATAATCATAAGGTGAGACCAACATCAATAATATCGTAAGAACCTCAAGAATGTAAACTTCTAGCATTTCTATGAGAGGAATCTTTATGAACATCATTTGTGAAAGTTCATAACAATAAGATCATGCCGTAAGAAAGAAAGGGACAGCCTTAACAAACATCAAGTCATCCAAGCAGTCCAACAATCGAGCTAATCACAATTAGCATGCCAATCCTATAACAAGGAATCCATATGCAACTTGGATGGCGCTAGTATATCACGTATCAACGATAACTTAATTCTCAAGTAAAATGGGAAGCATTTCCCATTACTCTCCAATCACCTCAACATATACAACAACCCATAATAACAACAACAAGCTGACAAAAGTCCTTAAATACTCCCTTCATTGCCCATACAAAGAATATACACTAAACAACCCAAAGTATACCAATATACACTTCCTTCCTTGCCAATCAAGGAGCACAATTACATCAACACACCAAAAAAATTAGATACCATTCATACACATGGAAACTAGCTCAACAATACAGCCACAACATGCTCAAAGCAGTCCAGAACTCAACAACTACAACACAACAATTTATGACCATTCCTCCATAACTATTTTCACTTTTAAGACTTGCTAAACTTTCAAATCAACTCAAAAGAAGAGATAAGATGAAGAACATACCTTATACTTGAAGAACTTTAGCCAAACCAAATTAGAATCAAGAACAATCACTTTTCATGAACTAGTTTAGCGTAATCTTATTGAATTCCTTATATAAGCAGCCATAAGTGTTTAAGAAATGTTTATGCAGGTTTCTAGAGCTCAAAGAAGTATGGAATGATGATAAAATGAGGGAAAGGAGCTATTTATAACCCTTGAAGGTCGGTTCCACAGCCTTCCAAATGGGGCCCGCAGAGAAGCCATCTGGCAGCCTATCTTGAAACACCCATAACTTTCTACTCCGATATCGTATCAACAAAAGGTTTGTTGCATTCGAAACTGGACTTAATGAACTTCAATTTACATAGCTTAGAATTTCATAACACATCATATTCTAGAAGATACAGCTTCCTCAAGTTGGACCTGAATTTCTTGTCCAAAATTCTGCCAAGTTTTTCAAAATTTTGACAAACTTAATTTCTTTGATTTGCTTGATCCCGAAACCAACAGCACAATGCCACCCAGGTCTATAAAAATTAGTAAGAACAATGGCCCCACACGATCAATGACAGTAACTAACAACATATACGTACCTGAAGGCTATGATGTCTTAGCCTAAACCTCCTCTGGGAGTGATAACAAATGCGGATACATTAATCTCATATTTTTTTATAACACCCTTGCCAATATACTTTACACACTAAGAAGGCCCTCGTCAATATCTAGCTGATTGAGCAACATACATCACTCTTTTACCTTTCCTAAACAATCATGTCCCTTTTTAAACATTCAAACAATAACGATCCTTGGCAGAATCTTGTGTTCCATATCATATCCTTTTTAGACTTTAGGCATCATCATCCTTATTGTTGACACCTAATTTTTGACCTCCCATAATTTATTTTAATTACTCAGAGTCCTTAGAAAACAAATAAAAAAAGTCATGCACCTTAAAAGGTTCAAATAATTTTTATAAAATTGCTCAGAACAATTTCTGCTCTTTTAAATTTATAAAAGGGTTGTTCATGACATCACAATGTTGTTTAGAAACTAATTGGAATTTTTTGACATTTATAAGGTACTTATTTGATTTGGTCAAGAGGAAAGGGCATTTTGTTTTAAAATAATAATTATTATTTAATTATTAAAATTGTACAAATTAGTAAATACTTTATTCCCTTTAATCCATAGATTTTGAGTAATTTAAACAATTGACCATTTCACCCTTTAATCTTTAATTTTTGCATGATTGTGTGTGTTTATCAAAATTCATGTATAATTATCTAATAAATATTTTAATTAGTTAATTAATTGGACCTTATTGCAAATTCAGGTTTAAATTATTTTGTAATGGCCGCAATTAATTTGACCAGTTCATGGTTCAAGGAAATTGGGTCAATTTTGTAAAACTAGCCTTTTTATGGCCTTGATTGAAATAACCAAATTCATTGGTTTAAATTAATCAAGGTCATTAATGTAATTTAATTTCTAAACTTCCTAATTAAGCCTAGTATGGCCATAATTGAAATGACCAGCTGAATTAAAATCAATTAAGGCCAAAATTGGCCACAATTGAAATGATTAGTTGTGTCAAGATTTATTATGGGCCCTGTACGAAATTTTGGGCCCATTGACATAATTTGGCCCATTTTTAAAAACTATTTTTTATGAAATAAAATAAATGTGTCCTAATTTATCTATAATTAAAAATTTCCAACTTTAATCTTTTAATTACATGTACACACATATACATGTATATACCAGGTATACATATATATGTATACCAAATAAGGAGGCCCATTTTATTCTTTAAAATTTGGACCGAGTCCAGCCTAAACCAAGCTGAGACCCGGCCCAGATAATTGTTTGGGTTTCTCTCTCTACCCTCTTCCTATGAAACCATAATCGCCGCCTCTCATTCCCTTCCTCTCTCCATGCCAAAAGTGGCAAATTCGCAGAACATAGCAGTCGCATGTAGCTTTATTATGCTGAGATTTACACGTATTGTTATTGTACTTTGCTTAAATTTCATTGCTTGGGTTTGAAAAATTTGGATCGAACCGAGTAAGGTTCAGATCTGACCGTGTATATGCTTAAGAGGCCATGTGAGGCGTAGATCTGGTCTTAAAGTTTATTTTTCTGGAAATACATTTGTCCCACATCAATGGTTTTTGGAGTTTAGATGATTTTTGGGGGAACCCTTTTTACGAACACAAGTTTGGAAAAGGTAAAAGAAGAGGCTTTTTTTTCTGAAAGTTTGAGTCTCAATGTCCAAAGTTTGAAAGAGTCTTTTTTTAGAGTTAGAAAATTGGAGAAGTTAAAAGAAAGCTAAAACTTCAAATTTTTTAAGCCTTTATTAGTAAAATTTTAGGACTTCCTAAGTGTGAGGTCTTTGTGAGTTGAAATTTTTAATTTTCTCTCTTTTGTTCGAGTCTGTGTGGCTGAGTTATGGGTTTTGGAAGCACCTAAGTCTTTCAAATTCATTTTTGATCAGGGCTGCACCATAAAAAGGTAATGTTCTATCCTGTTTACTTATTTTTGTATTAGTCTAAATATTAATAACTTATTAATGTTGATTAGTTGTTGTTTTTCCTGCGGTTTAGTTGAGTTTATGTATTGATTAGGCATTGATTAAGATATAGATGTGGATGGTTGTCCCTCTTATTTTTTTAAAGCCATTTCTGACATTAATAAGTGATCTTTTGAAGTAGGCTGAATGTGTATGCCTAAATGATGCAATGATCGTTTAAATATGCTGGAATAGACTTCATGTATTCTTTTAGATGTTGAAGGTTACTACCTTTGTTGTTCAATGCTTAAATATAATAACGATATGACCACATAAATTATGGTAGTAGTTTGATGAACCTTTTAAGCTAATGCTAATCCTGCTGAATGTAATAGAACATCAAAGTGTTGTGCTGTCTATTTGGAGCATTTGAAGTAATTGTTTCTTTTCTGAATGAGAATATGATCCTTGTTTTTATTTTTGCTGAGTCTGATCTTTTGTGGGCTTGCATACTTGTTTGATGTCAGCTAAGGGACATGAGTTTGTGATTGGGGTAAAACATGGGAAGGGGTCATGATTATGTTAAGACAGAGTTGAAAGAACCTCAACAGTTCTGTAGGAAGTCTTTGGATGAGTTTGAATTTTTCCAAGTTTGCTTGAATGTGCTTAAGCTAGTCAAGTGGTTCTGAATAGTTGTATGTTGTGTACTAGGGGCAATTTTAAAGAAAGAAACATCCTAGAGTAGGATAAAGAAGTCTAGAATGATGTTTGAGAATCAAGTTCACTCATAAGATAATAGGGTGTGAAAGGGTCCGCTAGTAGTTAATAAAGGTCTATAAAACTGTTGAGACTATTCTAAAATGAAGTAGAATCCCACATGCCATTAGCAGGACTAAGTAGCATGATTGGTTTCACTTGAACAGAGTTCAAACTGTGCATTCATATCATCAGACCCTCTCTTTATCTAGTTCATGTCTGAATTCATCAAAAGAAGTTCAAGATAGATTGAAAAGGGTAATTTGAGTCCTAATGTACATGTAACTGTCTGAAAATAATTGACCAATTGAAGATGGAGCTATTTTGAACTTGAAGCTTGATATTCAACTTGATTTTTTTAACTCTTAAGTGATTTAATTGTTCCACTTTCCAGAGTATTAATGGATAAAGGTATTCAATATGGCTTCACATAGTATGGTTTTAAAACTGAAGTTGACTAGAAACTGTTTAGTTTATGTTATTAATGAGGGGGTCTAGATGAGACTTATTTTAAGGGGCCAGGAAGTGGCAAACCACTTTTGTCCATGAGTTTTGGTGATTGGCATTTGGTAGGAGAATAAGGTAAAGGGGTGGGGTTGCTTTGGGAGAGTGAAAGGTGAGCTTAGCCATGAACTGGAGGTAATGACCAGTGGGGCCTTTGATCCCTTTTTACTGAAAGTAAGATGTAGGAAAGGGATGGGGAGGTGATGACCTCACCCTATCCTACCCTTTTTTCAGGGCCCTAAGGCTTCCTCAACTCCCTACACCTTGTTTATCATGGCTGTGTAGTTCAGTGAGAGTTGGTAATTAGTCAAGGGTGATTTTCCATGCCTTGGGACAAAATTCCTTATGATTTCTTGTTGCCTAAAGCTAAGTTAGGATAGAGGGACAACTGTCTGTTGCATTTTTGTCATGCCTTGGAGATTTTTGAATTTCATGTTGTCTAAATCTAAGTTTGAAACAAAGAGTAGGTGTCTGTCATATCTTTGTCATGATTAGAGAGGTTAAATTGCCATTAATTAAGTCCTAAAGAGGTGAGTTGCTCTTTTAGTGTTTGGATCCATGTTTCTTTTCTTTTCTTGAGATTTGACCTGTCTGATTGCTTTCTTGCTTCCTGGAGAATGTGTTTTAAAGTTGATATGATGTTCATATGTGAACTTGGTCATGTGAAGGCACGTAGCTTGGTCTGAACTTAGAAATGAACACTTAGATAATCTTAGCCTGGTAAAACCTTTCATTTCTTGAACTAAATTATGTCACCTAGACTTTACTGAATATTATATTATAACTTAGTCTAAAAAAATAAAAATTGTGATTTGCTTAGTAATAATTGATTGTATGTCATTGGTGTCTTAAAAAACCTTGTTATACATACAGAATTAGGAGGATGAAATGATTAATGTATTGTGTATGTGCTAAAATGAATGGAGTTAAATGGGTTTGGTCTAATGTTGATTATGGGGGTGTGGTAGGTATTCCTAAGGGCAGTATGGGCCACTTGGTTTAGACTGGTCTTTTTAAGACACCACAAGAGGGACAGAGAAGAGCCAAGCTTAGCTTCACTCATAGTATCTACCCCCTAAATAAGGGTGTCATGACCAGTCTATATAGCATGGGGGACATTCTTGTCTTAAAGGGATATGACTTCCTTAAATCCCATCATTTTACAAAAAAAGGAAAAAATAAAAAGGGCCTAAATGTAAGAAGGGTTAGGAAACCTAGTATGTTAAAAGTCTAGAATGCACTTAAGAGGTTAAGATTAATGAATGTGATCATTTCAAGGAGTTGGTATTTAGTTTGTTTCTAAAAGCAATAAACTGGTTTATAAGATTATTGGCAATAAAATGTCCCTACTAGGAGTTTAAAGAAGTTTTAACATGTGAAGATTGGTTTTTGAACCTTATGCCATTTTTGGGATTTATTGATGCACATATAGTTTACTCTGTCCCCTGTCTATTTTAAGTGGTAACTGGCATGCAGCTTTGTTGTAACATGATCCTTTTACTGCTACATTAAAACAAAAAATCCTTTCTGTGGTCTTTTCCTGGGAATATGAAACTGAACAATACTAGTTTCACTTGATGTTGTTTGGTCTGGGTTTCTTTATGTTCCAATTCTATCTTTTGGGAGATTACAAGTTGTGGAATTCATCCTTTGTTTATACTCTCCTATTGTACTTTTGTGACCACCTTAGACAAGTTCTAACTTCATACCATGAGGACTGTTAATATCTGGAATTGATAAATTATTTATTTTGATGTGCGTAAAAAATTGAAGTTTTGACTTTGATTAGCTTTACCTTGTGTAGAGTAATTGGACATGTAAGAGCATGGTTAAACATAGACCCTACACAAATTTAAAAAGAAAGGAGTATACACATGGTATATACATACCATGTGTATAGCATGGATATACTGTGTGTATACTTATAAGAAAGTAGACTAGTTATGGGCAATATGTGTATGTAAATACAAGAATAGGATATGGTTATGACACCCATTTGAGTAAGTAACTTGGAACTGTTATACGTATTCTATGTGTCCCATGGTATTACAGTTCTCGCCCCCATTCTTGTCATGATCCTGAATTTATTTAAAAGTTACTTTGTATTCAAAATATTTCCCATAAGCTGATACTTGTGCACAGTTTTGAGACTATGGTTATGTACTGTGGCAACACTGGTCTTGTTTGAGTGTTTAAGGAGGTTTTAGGGTAGGTCTAGCCACTCCCCGATATCCAGCCATGCCGGGGGTTCATGAAACCCCTTGGAACTTGTGCAGTGTCAGGAACAAGGGTGGTGACAACCTTTTCCCATTGGTATATTATGGTTTGAGATTTCCTAATGAAGTAATTGTATGTAACTAAGTCCTTGGTTGTGCACTCGTAATCAAGTGGTGTATGTATATATCTGTATGGTTATGATAGGATTAGGTCCATCCAACATAGATTTAAAATGGGGATGTATATGTATACACATACTAGTGTCATTTGGCCCGTGCTAAGCCCATGCCCAAACCGACGTTAATGATTAAATTTTTAAATATCTTTTCAATTTTTTCTATTCTTACTTTTTTTTTTGTAACATCACGTTGACACTTTCAAAAATATTGTTATACGATGAAATCAATAAAATTAACATATAAATAAATATAAATTATTATAATGTATTGACAGATACTTTTGTAGATGTTCTTTCAAATTAAACCACACACACAAAAAAAAAAAAAAATACCGAAAAGTCAATGAAATTAAATTGTTGTTACTTTAAGCTTTCTTTTTCCTTCCAAAACATGCATGTTAAAATAACTTCTTTTCTTAATTTGAAGAACCATTTTATGAAAACTACAATGAAATAACTTTTCCATGTTGAACTTAACTATTTTGTCCTAAATTGTATAAGATATTAATATCCCATATTTTGCAAAGTATTTTAATATTAAAAAAACTAAAATATATACTTCTTACAAATTGACTACAGTTTCATCTCAAAAAATTTCAAAACATATAAAAAATTATATTTTATAGTTCCTCTTTTAATATGTAGTAATTTATTAAATATATTTTACGTTAAAAGTGTGTGCATGTACAATTTGATTAATTAACTACCCTACTTTGAAATTCGTTTTTCGATTGGGACGAAAGGACTATAATATACATTTTTTATACTTTTGAAAGTATTTAGTAATGATATAAGTTATTTGTGTCTATTTTTTAAATTTAAAACTTAACCCTGCCTTAAGTGAAATTTTATTAATTACTTATGTTTGCCAGCACATACGCCCCAAAATTACATGAGAAATTGAAAAAATATGTTTAATCGAACGAATAAAAATTTAAATAGAAAATGATAAATGGTAAATAATATTATAAGAATAACATCTTAATGCAATAATTTAGCCTATATTAAGATAGAATTTAAATGAAAAATGATAATTTATTACTTGTCTATAATAAATTCTTAAGGAAAAATATAATTCAAAATAAGTTTAAATAGTAATATTTTCACATAAAGACTCAAATATGTATGAGTGTGCTTTGTGGGGGTCACAACCTTTTCCATGGCATCATCATCTTTAGTGGCATAACAAAAGTCCTTAAAATTCTTAAAATTTACCAAAATGTGTCAAAATTTGCAAAGTAATTAATACTTCAAATTAGGAATAAAAAGAGACAAAAAATATATGTGAGGACTACAAAATTTTGAGATCCTCTCTTATATATATTAGTAATATATAAATGTATAATCCTGATAGTATTAGATCCACCAAACCTATACTAATTTAATTCCTTTTCTTTTTCCCTCCTACTACACGACCACTTGGGCCCAAAGTCCAACCAGCCTGTTGGGCCTAAGAATATTCTTTCAAACGGTTAAGTCTAAAAAGGGAAGCTAATATTATGAAGGCCCAGCCACGGGTGATAATGGCACGAAGGCCCAACCATGGGTAAAAATGGCTTTTAAGGAGTTTGGTACTGTTACACCTTGGAAAATTCCCCGTTAATGTACAGTGAATAGGCTAACGAGGAACACGAGGTATACGGTGATTTGGATAAGTAAGAAATAGCATTTGATGACCCTAATCGAGATTTCGAAGACATTTAATATAAGGGAAGAAAGTTGTTAAGGAAAGCAGGTTATATGTTGTGTGTCGGGCAAGAATTTCGAGTATCGAATTAATGAGAGTTTAAAAACGCTTTGGAGAAGAGTTATAACGACCCTTAGATGGACAAGGTCAGGAAGTGCACGCTCTCTTCTCCGTCCTCCCATGCAAACCCTAACAGTGTTATGGCCACTCCGGCCACTGGCTAGCCGCCGCCTCTAGTGGTTGGTCAGTCTTTCTCTCCTCAGGATTTCCCTTCCCCCTCCCTCCTCCTTTCTCTCTCTTCGTCCAGCAATGCTCAGCAGTCACAAATAGTAATCCCTACGACCACAACACAGAATTATCGTCATACCCTAATGCATGAATCTGGTAAATATTCCATGCAAACGTGTGAATCCATTCCTATGAAGATGGTTGAGATTATAGATGGTAAACACGTCGTAAGATGGTCCTCTTCTGAAGTATTACAAATGGAAAGGATTGAAAACCTACAATATGCCATTGTTGGTAAGTTTTCGTATGGATGGCCTGAACTAGAAGAGTTGCGATCTATTATACCTCATCAGTGTGGAGTAAAGGGTAACTGTCGTGTAGGCTTTTTGAGAGATAGGCATGTCTTAATAAGATGTGATCTAAGGGAAGATTTTATTAATATATCATCAAAAAGTTTCTTTTGGTTGAAGTCAAAAGATGGTCATTCTTATCAAATGAGACCATTAATATATGATTCTAAGTTCAGTGTGGAAAAGGAAACGTCAATGGCTATGGCTTGGATTTCATTTTCAAACCTTCTTCCTACCTTTTTTGTCAAAGAATCATTGTTTACATTGGCTTCTGCTGTGGGCAAGCCAATCCAGCTAGGTGCTGCTATTATCAATAAGACCAGGCCAAACTGTGCAAGAGTGAAAGTGCAGGTAGATTTGCTTGCAGATTTGCCAAGTCTGTGTGGATGGAGATTGAAGATGATGTTACAAAGGATATCAGGTCGATTAAAGTTAATATTCAATATGACTACTTACCAAAGTATTGCACAAAGTGTTTTTTACAAAGTCATTCCAATGATTAATGTTGGGTGCTACATCCAGAACTGTTGGAAAATGAGGTGGCCTATAAAGGAGAAGGGTCTCAGAACAAAGGAAAGGCTGCAGTTGTAGAAATGGGGGGTGGAAAAAACCAGTGCAACAATAATTACCAAAGGTATTATCCAGTGGTACTGTGGTAACTTACCCTGGAAACAAAGGGTAGTAAAAGAACAAAGTGATTCCAATTGGGAGGGATGATGGAAACAAAGAAGTTAAGGTATCAAACAAATTTGAGGTATTGAACCAAGGAGCAGAGGATGTTGATGTTAGTAGGCTCAGTAATAGTCATGAGGAGCATGTCACTGAAGAAGATGTGTCTATATAACAAGGGGTTGCAGCTGACTGTATAGATGGCAAGAAGGAGCATAATAAGGAGCATGCTGGTGTGGATGCTGCAAACTTGTTTCTGGACAAACATCAGGCTACAAATGGAACCACGTCTCTGGAAGAGGGTGAAGTTTATGAGAATGAAATTGCTAAGGTGCACAATAGTGAAGTTGATAATCACAGTGTAGTAGATATTGCCAAAATACAACAGACTAATGATGATCATGTTCAAAAAGAGATTAATAGTCCACAGCTGCATGGAAAAGCAGACTCTCTGGAGGTTAAAGAGGCTTATGGTTCAAACAAGTCTCATGACTGTTAAGAACAAGAGAATATTGAATTATCTGCTGATGTTCAAAAGTCTGAAATGGTGCAGGGAAGAGTTGATGAAGATGATCATCAACTAGGAGTTGAAAATAGGGGTGGTAGGGATGCAGATGAAGATGCTCATCAAAGGCTTGATAGTAATAGGATTCATGATGGAAATGAGGCCTCTCAAATTTCTTTGGAAAATCAGATGTCTGAATGTACTCAAGCAGGTGATATGTATTTGAATGATGGTTCTGTTGAGAAGATGCAAGATATGATTGGTTCCATGCATCAGGAGGAGTCTGCTCAGGCATTAATTCTGAAGGATATTTCTGATAAGGAGGTACATAGCTCTAACTGTAACTTGTAGTTGGCTGGCTATTATCCTAAGAAAGTTGCTAATGCAGAACAAAGGAATTTAGCTTTGACCATTATTCCTGATATTAGGGATATGCAGCCTCTGAATGTTGCTGTATGGGTATCACCTAACAAAGCTTTACATGATGTAGTCTCTCACAAGTTACAGAAGGAACATGATAAGTTGATTTTGGTCAACAATAAGAAGGAAGATGCTGATGGGGATGCTATTGATATGAAACTACGACAAATGTGTGTAGAGGCAGGATTATCTCCAAAATCACAAAGCAAAGGGCCAAGAAAAGGAAGAAAGCAAAATTCTGATGTTCCACAAACTATGAGGTATTCAACAAGGATTAACCTTAAGAAATCTGTTAAATGATTGTTAAAACTTTATTCTGGAACATAAGATCAGTGAAGTTCCAACAAGAATTTCATAGAGTTCAAATGTTGAATAAGCATCACAAGTTCTTTTTGGTAGGTCTGATGGAACCTTTTCAGCATCAGAGACAAATTCAGAAATATAGAAGGAGACTTGGAATGCCTTATGCTAATTCCAACTGTAATGGAAAAATATGGTTCTTTGTGCAACATAACGTTGATGTTGAGGTTCTGTTAGATACTGAGCAATCTATTACTGTAAAGCTGCAGTTTCAAGATTTCAATAAAGATATGGTGGTTACAATGGTGTATTCTAAATGTTCAGAAGTGGAGAGAATGCAGTTGTGGGATAGTTTATACCTCTTGACTAGTAATATGACATCTCCTTGGCTGGTTGGTGCAGATTTCAATGTTATACTGAATGAAGAAGAAAAAATAGGAGGTTTACTAGTTTTGCCACAAGAATATGAAGATTTTGCTTTTTGTCTGAATTCCTGTGAGTTACATGAGATGCCTTTCAAAGGGAGTACTTTCACCTGGTGGAATGGTAGGGCTGCTAATGACTGCATTTTTAAGAGATTGGACAGGATTGTACATAATGATGCATTTCAGAATAGGTTTGGACACTTAGAAGTGGAACATCTGTCAAGGACTGGTTCTGATCATGCACCATTACTTGTATCACGTGGAGCTCAAGTGGTAAAGTTTATCAAACCATTCAGATTTCTCAAATTCTAGGTGGAACATGATACTTCTCTTGATTTTGTTCAGCAGCAATGGGAAACAGTCTTAACTGATAATGTATTTCTGTCATTTAAGCTCAAGATGAAGAAACTAAAAACTACTTTAAGTACATGGAGTAAGACTACTTTTGGGGACATTTTTAAACAACTTGTAATCAGAGAGGAGATAGTTAAGATTAAAGAGTAGTTGTTTAAGGAAAATCCATCTGAAGAAAATAGAATGGTCATGCAAATGGCACAAGCAGAACTTAAGTTGTATCTTCACTATGAGGAGGAATTCTGGAGGCAAAAAGCCAGGATGGACTGTTTTTCTGAAGGTGATAAGAATACAAGATATTTCCATAGTCTGGTAAAAAGAAGAAGAAAAAGAATCCAGATTAGGAGGATTAAAAATGATGCTGGTAATTGGCTAGAGGATGTTGATAGTGTTGCTGCTGAAGCTGTCAACTTTTTCCATAAGCAATTTACTCATGAGGAGGTTAGTGAAGATTCTCCAATTTTTAATCATATTCCAGAGCTGATCAGAGAGGAGGATAATATACTACTTGCTGAACAACCTACTATAGAGGAAGTTCAGAAGGCAGTATTTGAATTAAATGGGGACAGTGCCTATGGCCCTGATGGATTTTCTGGTATATTTTATCAGAAGTGTTGGGAGGTGATCAAGGCGGATGTACATAGTGTTGTTAAAGTTTTCTTTGAAGGACAGACTCTTCCCAAGTCAATCACTCACACTAATCTGGTTTTGCTGCCAAAAAAGAATGTTGTTGAGGCATTTTCTGATATGAGACCTATAAGTCTTAGCAACTTTATCAATAAGGTCATATGAAGAGTATTTCATGACAGACTAGACAAGCTACTTACAAGGGTGATCTTTCCAAATCAATTTGGTTTTGTTAAGGGCAGGAATATAATTGAGAATGTGTTGTTGACACAAGAAATTGTAACTGATATAAGGAAGAGAGGAAAACCAGCAAATATTGTTATTAAGTTGGATATGGCAAAAGCATATGATAGGGTCTCATGGTTGTACCTCTGTAAAGTGATGGGAAAGATGGGATTCTCTCCATTTTTCATTGACCTTATATGGAGGCTGTTGGCAAATAATTGGTATTCCGTTCTCCTAAATGGCCAGGCACATGGTTTCTTTCATTCTACAAGGGGTGCTAAGCAAGGGGATCCACTCTCTCCTGCTCTTTTCATTATAGCTGCAGAAGTTCTTTCAAGGTCACTAAATTCTTTGTTTGATCAACCTGGTTTTGTTCGATATGGGATGCCAAAGTGGAGTGCTGAGTTGAATCATCTGGCATATGCAGATGATACAATCATTTTTTCTGCAGCAGATAGCCAATCTTTACAGATGATCATGGATACTCTTCAGGAATATGAGAAAATATCTGGACAGCTGATAAGCAATAAGAAAAGTTCTTTTTATATGTTCAGGAAAGTATCACATGAGTTAAGTCAGCAGGTTGCAACAGTAACAGGATTTGTGAGAGGACAATTTCCTTTTACATATCTTGGAGTACCAATTACTCATGCCAGGAAAAGGAAAGTGGATTATACTGAATTATGGAAGAAAGTCAAAGACAGGTTACAAACTTGGAAAGGCAAGTTACTGTCTTATGGAGGAAAAGCAGTGTTGATTACAAGTGTCCTTCAAAGTATCCCAATTCATGTTTTATCTGCAATAAGGCCTCCTAAATGTGTTATAAAGGAACTACACAGGATCTGTGCCAGGTTCTTTTGGAATAATAAGGAGGAAGGAAGATGCAGACACTGGGCAGCTTGGCTTAACATGTGCATTCCCAAACATGAAGGAGGTTTGGGTTTCAGGCCTATCCATGACATATCCAAAGCTTTATGTGCTAAACTCTGGTGGAAGTTTAGAACCACTAGTTCTCTCTGGCTAATTTCATGTGGAATAAATACTGTAAAAAATAAATTCCTCAGGTGGTTCAATGGAAGGGAGGGTCAGAAGTCTGGAAGATAATGTTAGAAGCAATGGAAAGTATAGAATAGAAAATCTGGTGGGAGCCAAAGATTGGAAGTTCAAACATTTGGTTTGACAATTGGATTAAGCTAGGTGCTCTTAGCTATGTGGTTCCCCAGTCCTAGCAAATCAATGAGCATGTTGAAGATGTTTCTGAACTTATGACAGATGGAGGATGGAATATTAGCAAACTCATGCAGCTGTTTCCTGAAGATATTGTGCCGCATATAATACAGGAAATTGACATTAAATATGCATCAAATGAATGGGATAAACTTTGGTGGATGATGACAAGTACAAGCAAGTTTACAATAAGTAGTGCATGGCAGTTACTAAGACAAAAAGCTAATGTAACAGTGCAATTTCAGAATATATGGATCAAAGGTGTGCCTTTTAAAATTTCATTCTTCATGTTGAGATTGTGGAAGTTTAAAGTCCCAACTGATAAAGTAGTGGCAAGTATTGGCATTCCATTAGTTTCAAAGTGTTGTTGTTGTCATAATGCTCAGATGGAGACTATAAACCATCTGTTTCTGTGTGGAGATTTGGCTACAAAGGTATGGAGATACTTTAATATGGGGGTTGTATTGAGCATGAATTGTGTTCAGGTCAAACATGCCATAAGAAGTTGGTGGGAAGCAAAATGCCATTTCAAAATGAAGACCATATACAAAGCAGTGCCTGCTTTTATTGTGTGGCAAATATGGAAGTGGAGAAACAATAGGCTTCATAGTGGTACTATGAATCTGAATAGAGTGCTATATGACATAAATATGAACATTCATGTGTTATGTAAAGTTCAGTTTCCTGGGCTGAATATTCCAAGTATATGGCATCAGATTGTTCAGTTCTTTGAAGGATATAAGCCTACTGTTATATGCAGAATTATTAAATGGAGGAGACCTGCATCTGGAGTTTACAACTGTAATACTGATGGAGCTGCTAAAGGAAATCCAGGACCAAGTTCTGCTGCTTTTTGTATCAGAAATGAAGAGGGAGATTTGGTGTATGCAGCTGCTAAAACTTTGACAGATGGAACAAATATTGTGGCTGAGGCTGAGGCTATTAGAATGGGACTGAGGTACTGTGTGGAAAAGCAGTTTTTTCCATTGATCATAGAAACTGATTCCATGATGAAGAAGCTTTTAAATGCTGAATGGAAGGTCCCTTGGAGCATTTCAATGTTGGTGGATGATATCAAGAGGATGATGGATGATCAAAGAGTATCTGTGGAGCATATACATAGAGAAGGAAATGGGCTTGCAGATTTTTTAACTAACTTGGTTTTTGTTTTTGCAGGTTCAATTCAGTTTCATAATTTTCAGGAATTGCTAAGTCAAGCTAAGAGGAATCTGAATATGGAGAAGAGAGGAATTCCAAATTTGAGAATAATAACCCTTCAAGACAAAGCACCAGATTGACAACAGAACTGTAACACTTATTGAGTACAGTTTGCCAACTGATTGTGAGTATTTGCAGCATCTGTATGAGGGTGGTATCAGTGTGCTAGGCATGCTCATTCCTTAGTATAAATGGTGGGATGCTCATGATCTAGTTAGCAGACTGTACTAATTATGGATCAAGTATCATAGAGATGTGGTTTTCATGCAAAGGATTAAGCTAGGGATAGTTTGAACATTGAAAGAAAAGTACAGCTTTTGAAAGATCACCAAGCTGATGAGCAAGATACGTAGAAGAGTCTTATTCAAATGCTGTATGAACTAGCATGGACAGATACAGTAACTATATTAAGGTGTCATTTCTTGATATGGATGCCACACATGTCCAGGCTAGGATTCATGCTCTTTTGACAATGGTACAAAGTTGAGAGTGGATTTTGCTTCCATACAGATGCTGGTTTGTACAGAAGATCACAACTATATTTAAGTGGCCTGAAGAATGCCTCAACTGATTTGAAACATGACACCTGTGAGACTTTGAAGGTGTGATAGATGTTATCAAGTCAAGGCCCTTGGATTAATAGTTGTTAATAGTCTGTTTTAAACTAAAATCTGTATTTCCATTTTCCACTTGTTGATTTTCCTTTCTGTTGTTGTTTTATTTATTTGATCAATCACTTTTGGATTGATATGTACATATTTTCTTTATGAATAAATTTCCACCTTTCTGGTGGCTTTCCTTAAAAATAAATAAAAAAATAACGACCCTTAGATTGTTAATGAAGTACAAAACAGGTGTTAAGACGGTTCCATAAGGATCGCAGATCAAATGTAGTGACAATAGAAAGATCAGTGAAAAGGTGGGTTATACGGTCGATTATACAGACTATATAATATTATACGGCCCGTATAATGGACCGTAGGAGTGTCACAGAATGAGGTTGCTGAAGGGTTAATTTCATGGTCACTTATACGGACAGAATAAAATTTTACAGCCCGTATAATGTGCCGTCAAATTGACACAGAGTGGGATGGCCACTAGAGCAGTTTTACGGTCAATTATACGGACCGTATAATGACATCGGGACAGATTTCAAGTTTTAAATAAGAGACCCAAGTTCATTTATTTCATTTTCATTTTTCATTCTCCACAAGTCAAGAACTCTCTAGAATATTCTCCACTCTTCATCCACAAGAAACCAAAGGAAATTGATGATCAACTTCATCAAACCAACCAAAATCAAGAGTGTGAAGCACATTAAAGTCATCTAAGCCAAGACATTTCAAGAGAAGTGAACTAGGGTTTTGGTGCAAGAAGAGTAATACCACTCAAGGCTTGTTCCTACAAAATCTAAGGTAAGTTTTATGATATTCTCATGATGTTTAAGATGTTGAGGAGTTGAAACACTTGGATTGTAGAAGAATGTAAGAAGTGGGTCATAAATGTGGGAATAGTGCTATTGTTGAGTAGTATTTTGGAATGAATCATGAATATGGATATGTTGTGATTGTAAATAGATTATGAATGACATTTAGACCATGTAATAAGTATTATCTATGAGAAAACGCGATAGGGGGTTATAACCATAATTGTGAAGAAATTGAAGGGAAATGGTGAATTGTGGTAAATGTAGATAAATGATGATTGTCGTGTGCGATGTTATGAACGTTTGGGAGTTGATATACTATATGAGGAAAGTTGTATAAAAAAAGGAGATGCTGCCCAAATGTTCCTAGAAATAGTAAGCACGCTTAAGTAATCGATTGACTAACGTTCGTACGACTTCTCTTAAAGGTAGGAACGCGAATATTAAAGGGGAACGATCAAGCGCTGGAATAGCTAAAGGAAAAGGTATGTAAGGCTAGTCTCTTCTTTCTAAGACATGGATCCTATGATATGGTATTCCCTTCCTCTTCATGATTTCCTATGTATTGAAGTCTATGAGTCTACGAGTATAAGAAGTTTCATACAAGATAAAGAGAAGAGATATGTTACGAGCATGATGATACCGATGATGAATAATAGTCTGGAAGTCCTAAAGTTCAGGATATGACATTCTTACAAAGCTAATGATGCTTATGTAACTCCCATGATATTATGTTTCCTACCTCCCCATGACTTCCCTACCTTCCAGAAAACTAAGAGTTTATGATCATAAATAGTCACGTGAGATAAGGGTAAGAGGCATGTTATGAGCATGATAATGAAGATGATAAGCTTAAGTCTAAAGATCCTAGAGTTCATGATATAATGTTTCTACCAAGCTTACGACATTAACTATAATCTATTGGTGTTACTTGTTGTATACACTCACCTTATATACTAATTCCTTCAAGGTGAGGTGGAATACCTATGAATGCTCCATAATGTAATCGGGGGTTCTTAACCTTATATCACCCCGGCATTGTTATAGATTGTCCATAAGCCTTATTGCACGTCTTATGACCAATGTTCCGCAAAGTTGCGAGTCTATGTCCATAGAGGATTTCATATGAGATAAAGGTAAGAGATATACTATATAAACGATAATGGTAATGTTGAGCTTAAGCCTAGAGATTATAAAGTCTATCCTACGATATTCATACGAAGTCCATGCCACGAATATGATGTGATTTTCATAGATTGTCTTTAAATTTAAATGTATGCATAAATGAAAGGTTACGATATGCTTATAAGATGTATGTGATGACAATGATGATGATGAGATGTACCGATCCCTGTTTATGATGTATGTGATATGGTCGAGCCACTACGTGGCCGAATACTGAAGATATGTATGTGATACTGTCGAGCCACTACGTGGCCGAATACCGATACTGTCGAGCCACTACGTGGCCAAATACGGATATTGTTAAGCCCTACGTGGCCAAATACGGATAATGTTCTATGTGTATGAGCAAATACGGTACTATGACGATGAATTATATGACATAATGATGTATACGCTGTGATGATTCATGTACGACGATTATGTATATATGATATATGTATGAAATGTATTCATCCCTAAAGATTGCGCAGGTTTTGCCTTCACCTTATGACTTATGATTTCTCTATCATGCTTATTTCATTCATGCCTTACATACTCAATATAATATTCGTACTGACGTCTGTTTTCTTTGGACGCTGTGTTCATGCCCACAGGTAGACAGGGAGGTGAGCTTGATCTAGACCTTTAGGAGCGATCAGCAGATTTGCAGGGGCACTCCATTATTCCGGAGGTGCTACATGGGTTTATACTTTTGTATATATATATATATATATATATATATATATATATATATATATATATATATATATATATATATATATATATATATATATATATATATATATATATGTATATGTATTTTGGGCACGATGGGGTCTTGTCCCGTCCATATGTCTAGTACTCTAGTAGAGGCTCGTAGATACGTATATGTGGGTAGTATGGTCTCACGATGCTACTATGGTTTATATGTTTTTATTTTGATAGCCGAAGGGCGTATGTATATAAAATCAATTATGTTCTCAAATGAAAAATTAATTTTCTTATGATTTGAGTATAAATTCGATAAAAGAGCGTTAAATGAATGTGATAAGTAGTAGAACGAGCGGTGCTCGGTGGTTAGCCCCGAGTACCCATCACGGCCCCTAGTCGGGTCGTGATAGGTACACCCTAACTCATTTCCTTTTCGTCATTTAATTTAAGCATGTCAATTTGTTCTCTTATTTGAAATGTTGTATTTGTATAAACTCAAATCATTATTGGAATCTTTACATTTGAATTAGAAATCTTAGGTGAATGGTGCATATGCTGTTTAGTTAGACCTTAGGCCCCAATGCTATTTTTAAACCCGAATTAGCATAAACATGTTCCAAAAAGAAATAAAATGGCTAAGGTAGTAAAGGAAATAAAGGGATCAGTCCCAT
Source organism: Lycium barbarum (assembly GCF_019175385.1). NCBI lineage: Eukaryota > Viridiplantae > Streptophyta > Magnoliopsida > Solanales > Solanaceae > Lycium > Lycium barbarum. The sequence goes on along the minus strand of NC_083345.1, from coordinate 89,016,179 downwards.
CTTTTACAAGGAATAACGCGTTGCTATCATCTTTCCTTGAATCAGATTTATCTTTGAAAAACTTTGGAAAAACGCCTTTTTTAGTTAAGTTTCAATCCTTGTTCAAAAATCCTATTTCGATCCTGGCGAAGAGAATTGGGTTTACAAAACTGTGCGAATGATATGCTTTTTCACAAAATGAGTTCGGTCTCTTTAAACTAAAATCAGACACAAGTATGTTTTTTTTTTTCAAAATTGTGCGAATGATATGCTTTTGCAAAACGAGTTCTATCCTTTTAAATTAAAAATCAGACGAAGGTATTGTTTTAGAACTGTGTAAATGACATGCTTTACGAAAAATAAGTTCTGCCTTTTTAAACCAAAAATCAGTCGAATCAAAAATAGTTTTAGGTATATATATATATGTGCAACTTGCTTGTACTGATGTATATAATTATTTTTCTGGAAATAAATTAAGGCAAGTTATAGATCTTGAAGGCCAAGGTCCAACCTAAAAAGGTCATATTTCAAGCCTCGTTTAAAATAAAGTCCAAAAGAGAACCAACGATTTCGAACTAGCTTTTTTGAACGTTAACCCCACCCACGAAAATGCGAACCGTTACACTTATAACCGCTACTTTTTCTATTTCTGTAATTCCTATTTCACCTCTTTCTGATTGTAAATCATTGGCATATTTACACTCAAGGATCATATTTAATAACATACGTATCCTTTTCATGTCTTACCCCGAGGGGAAAAATGCAAATCCCATCTAATCATATCGATATCTCATTAATAAAACACTTCTAAGGTGATAACCACTCACAATATAACTACAGTCCTTTGCTATTATCCAACTGAAAATCCCCATCAAACATCTCTTCTTTATAAGTCCCATTAGAATACTTTAAAATTGATCTTAACAGAATTGAATACATAACATATTAATACCATCCTCAAGGGTGTACAAATAATACTACCACAATAGTTGTCCCTGGCGTCGTCACTCATCCCCTTGTACTATACTATCTTCCCTTACTTACAAGTCATTCATTTCTTACTGATTCCTCTTAATACCCATCACTCGTAATTCTGTAAATGTAGTCTCTTTATCGAATTATATTCCCCACACATGCCCTTCCTGATTAATCATACTTTTGCCTTATTACCACAACATATCTTTTTCCACCGTAGTATCAACATATTCATAATTTTAACCCATCGTCTAACCATAGATTCCACTTAGGGTTCTTCTTTAATATTACTCCTTTTCTTTTCCCCTGTCATCATTGCAATCCTCGAAAGGAGTCATCATCAAACTATAAATCAACAAAGTTCAGGATTGAAGATTTACACCCTATGGCTCAGCTCTATAGCACGATCTAGGATATAAAGAAGGGTAACCATCCTAAATGCCCTACAACCTCCTATTTATAAGTGTGGCGCAATACACACCCATAAATAAGACTCTACTGGACATGGCTCATAGACAAACCCTAGGACTGACCTGGCTTTGATACCATTTCTATCACGACCTAACCGGCCATGACGGGCACCCAGAGCTAACCTACCGAACACCACATACATGCGTCTCTTAGTCATACCTGAGTAGGCCATAATGCTAACTCATATATACTATAAGATATATGGGCCACAAGCCCAAAACATAATATAATACGTCACCAAGCTAATCCCAAGTACATATGCCGGCAAGGCTATTCGTAGTAATGATACAACAGAATATAAATCGAGATGACCATAGCACATTCAACTGTGTATATCTGTCTACAAGCCTCTACCCGAGTACATGATATAATGTGGCCGAGACAGGGCCCCAACAAATGCACATGCAGCCATGCTAACTCACAGAGCAAGTGGAGTGCCATGACACTGCCTGCTAAGCTGGTATCCTACTAAAGAATCTGTCAACATGTATCTCAAGAACTGCGGGCATGAAATGCAGCCCCCCCCCCCCCCCCAGCAAAGGGATGCCAGTACAAATAATGTACCGTGTATGTAAGCGGAAAATGTAACAACCTGGCACTTCTGACTCACCGATGAGAATCTAGCATATATGTCTCTCTATACTCTCTTGTGCTTAACTGCATCTATGTACAATACTGTGTCTCTAGCCTACCTATGATCCTGGTAATATTGGCCCAACTAATCAGTGGTAACTGCCCATTCGATTATCGCCCGATGGTAGAGCGCACTACCCGACTGATCAATGGTAACCACCCAACTAGCGGTAGCTCGGTGGTAATAATTGTCCAACCAGCCGTACCATGGTGGTAAATACATATCTTCCCGACCGGTCATAGCTCAGTGGTAATAACTGCCCAACTGGCTAAAGACTAGTGGTAAATATGAATGTATGTATTGCGGAACTTGCAGCCCGATCCAGATATGAAAGCATGTTTTGTGGAACGTGCAACCCGATTCAAATATCCCTTATAGGCACCTTTTACACACTTCTAGTGTTCATTCTTTATCTACTAGCTTCTATGTACTTCTCATGATCATTGTTATATCCCGCATTTTGTACATTTGGATTATTTCAAGATAACTACGATAAGTTGAAGACAAGACTATATTGCAGTTTTGACTTAATGCACAAGTTGCTTGTAAGTATTATTGGTATGGAAAATTAAGAAAGGCTAGGGGCAAAAAGGGAATTTCACAAGATGGTTCATGGTAATATTAAAGAAAGCTAAGGGCGAATTCTGAATTTGGAAAATAGTTTTTCATGAATTGCAAGACCAAAAAAAAAAGTGGGCTTGGAAATTAAAGGGGCCATTTGGCCGTCCACAACAAAAGGCCAAGGCCCATATGGAAGCAAAATAAATAAGTCCAAAAATGACTTATTAGTCATATTAGTCATCTTCACTCTTTAGAAAGTTCAAGAAACTTGGAGGAGGAGAAAGAGCAAGGGCCATATTCGGCCATAGCTTCCCAAACAAGAACCTTGGGGAAAAAATTGTTCAAAAATTATTTTCTACTAATTGGAAGGTCCCTAGCAAAGTGAAGTAATTATTGGAGCAAGAAAAACATCTATTCTTGCAAGGAGAAACTTTAGCCAAGAAGGAAGATAAGTGGAAAAGGTAAGAATTAATCTTCTTTTATATGTTATGGATGATTATGTATGTTGTAGTATGTAAAAGTGGATGAAATTCATGAAAACATGGAACCTAGGTTGTGGCCGTGTATATGTGTGGTGTGTAGGAACAATGATTCAATTATTTTATTTAGTGTTTTAGTTGTTGTTGTTGTGGATTCTATGTTGACAATGAAAGTTTGATGATTCTAGTTGAAGTTGTAAGTGTTGGAGAGTGATTATGGAAGCCAATGTGACTAATATTATTTCTTGTATTCATGGAAAACAATGTTGCTAGCATGTGAATTGTTGGTATAGTTCATGAATTTGGAAGAAAAAAATGTATTGTTGTTGTTGTTGTTGAATTTGAAAGGTTTCGGGTAGTATGTTGGTTTGGGCGTTTGGAATGTCAAGCGGATTGTTGAAGTGTTCTTGAATATTGTTTGAATGGTTTCGGATTAATACTTGAAAATGTGAGCAATTGTGAATTGAATATAAGTGAAACGCTGTTGAAGTTTGTAGAAAGAAGTTGCTAATGTTAGTATGCGTTTTGAATCGATTGTGGATATGGTTAGAATAATTGTTGGTATTGTTGTTTATATTTTGGCCGAGTTAAATTCTCGGATTTGTTGTTGTATTTTTGGCCGAGTTGAATTCTCGGGGTGGTTGTATTTACAGGGGAAATGCTGCCGAAATTTCTGTAAATAAAGTGTTGGTTTAGAATTGGACCCTTAAGTGTTATGGCTAATGTTTGGTATATATGAATATTGTTGTAGATCTTGCGAAGCCAAAGACTTAAGTTCAGATTAGCATAGAAAGCGGGCAAGGTATGTAAGGCTTACCCTTTTCTTTCTTTTGGCATGATCTTTATGAATCGAACAAATGCCGTATATGTATGATTTCAAAGAAATTCCTATTCTTAAAGCCACTAGGATGGCTAATATCCTTGATTTCCATAAGCTATTTCATATGATTTTGATGCGTATCTATGATGTCCGAAGGTCTGCTTGATATGTTCCGAATTGGCATCCGAGAGATAAGTAATATGGATAATGCCTTGATTTCAAAAGATAGCATGTCAGATTATTCCGTTAAGTTTTTGATACATTCTAATATGTACATATGATTCCAAAAGCTATAATTGATTTGATCCATACGATATCCGAAAGGTACTTGATACGAGTGTTGCTTCGATTTTCCAAAAATGGCTTCTGAAATGTTCGTAGAAGGTTCTGTACTTCAAACGCTCGTAACTTTCTTATACTAAGTCAGATTGACCCGAAACTTGTTTCTGAGCCTTCAGGTGTCGGTAAGTATACTTGTCTATCGGGTCTTGATTTATATGCATATAGTTTCTCACTACTCTGCTCGTGCACGCCTCAATATGTCTATTCACCGAGTCCCGGGCCGGGTATGTTATCGTGCGCACTCCATTGCATGGTTCACCGAGTCCCTCGATAGAGGGTCGGGTACGGTATATGCATATGATGATGTGATGAGATGATGATATGTTATGGTGGCCAGGAGGGCATATGATGATTTGATTCACCGAGTCCCTCACTAGAGGGCCGGGTACGGTATGTATACGTGTATATGCATGATGATATGATGGCATACCGATATGATGATATGACTTCACTTACCGAGTCTCTCACTAGAGGGTCGGGTACTGTATATATATGATATATAATGTTGACATGCATGACTTTGTTCACCGAGTCCCCCATTAGAGGGTCGGGTACGGTACACGTATACATGTATTCATGGTGACTTAATGACATGATTTCATTCACCGAGTCCCATAATGGGCCGGGTATGGTATGTGATATGAAAATGTTTGATTCTGTTCCGTACTACACAGGTACAATGGTTTCCTTATTATGATACTTGACTCCCGGAACCTCTATTTCAGTTATGATCTTTCCGGTTGTATTCATGCCTTACATACTCGGTACATTTTCCATAATGACCCCTATTCTGCGGGGGCTGCGTTTCATGCCCGCAGGTACAACCGTTCACGGGAGTGACCCGACAGCTTAGGCTATCTATTCTGCTGGTTTGGAGTGCTCCCTTGTTCTGGAGCCCACATTTTGGTACATACTCTTTCGTTGTACATATGTATGTATATATTCAGGGGTACGGCGGGGCCCTGTCCCGTCATATGATTCTATTATCTTTGTTAGAGGCCTGTAGACATGTATGTGGGTCATGGGTCCTTGTGGTTCAGTTATGTCTGTGTGGCGTACGCCTAAGCGGTTCCATTTGCTATGATAGCCTTAACGGCTTGTGCGTATGTATACATATATATATGTTTTGGATGATATGTTCCACGACAGCCTTGGTGGCTTCTGTATGATGTGTATGTTACAGGTGACCGCTTAAGACGACGACTGTTCTCAGTATCTGTATAAACTAATATATGTTGTATATGGATAAGTTACGGATATGTCGACTTGGTAAGTAGGTGTGTATGGGTGTCCAGCTTGGGCACTAGTCACGGCCCACGGGGTTAGGTCGTGACAAAAGTGGTATCAGAGCGGTTTGTCCTCGGAATGTCTACAGGCCGTGTCTAGTAGAGTCTTGTTTATCGGTGTGTGGTGCACCACATCTATAAACAGGAAGCTACAGGACATTTAGGGTGTTACCTCTTCTTTTGATCTTAGATCGTGCGATAGAGCGGTATTATTAGGATGGTTCCTTTCTGACGATATGTTATGTTTCAGCGATGCCTCCGAGAAAAGCGACGGCTGCCTAGAAGGTCAAGTCACCTGCAGTTGGAGAGACTAGCCAGGCCCAGAGAGTTACCATGGCCCGTGCCCAGACTATGCCTGAGGTTATGCCCCAGTCAGCGGGCTCTGCTACGCCACCCTTATCAAAGGAGCCTAGAGCACCAGCCGCTGCCACTATGGATCAGGAGGCGGCTCCACCATTAGCTCCAGAGGCTCCAGCGCCCGAGCCATCACCTCCTCAGCCAGGAGTAGAGGACAGGGCGATGAGAGATGTTGTACAGTTATTAACGATGCTAGTAGTAGGGCAGGCTCGTAGACGCAGGCTAGGGGGTGATGATGTGGATAGACGTGACAGTTTGAGGGTTCGTGATTTCTTGACCTGTAATCCCCTTGAGTTCTACGGGTCCAAGCCTGAGGAGGATCCCCAGGACTTTATTCGACATATGCAGCGTACGCTGAGATTAGTCAGAGCTTCTGAGACTGAGTTTGTCAAGCTGGCTTCATATAGACTGCGTGATGTAGCGGTTAATTGGTATGAGTCCTAGGAGCTGTCTAAAGGCGAGGATGCTCCTCCAGCTGTATGGGACGAGTTTACAGCAGCCTTTCTCGGCAATTTTTTGCCGCCCGAGATGCGGCGAGTGAGCGTTGACAGATTTTTACAGCTGAGACAGAGGGGCAGGAGTGTTCGAGAGTATAGCCTAGAGTTTGACTCCCTAGCCAGATATGCGCCCACCGTCGTGGCTGATATGACTGATAGGATGCACCGATATGTGATAGAGTTGGATGACTACCTGATTGATAGTTGTATGGCGATGGCATCTAAGTCCGGGATGGATATTGCACGGTTGCAGGCATACGCACAAGGAATGGAGGATCGACATAGAGGGCGTCAGCCCGATAAAGATCGTGATAGGAGGCAGCCCAAAAGGGCTAGATCAGCTGGATATTTTGGGGAGTCTCGAGGCGGCCAGCCTCAGCAGCAGCACAACAGATATTTTTCTCGGCCAGCCCGCAGTACGCCTCCACAGTTCACGGGTAGGCGATTCGATAGTACTGGGCACACAGGAGTAGGCCAGAGTTCCAGGGCCTCGGGTTCGCGGGTGGATAGAGGTTCCGGTCAGATAAGGTCACCTTTGTCTCGGTGTTCCCATTGTGGTAGGCCCCATTTCGGAGAGCGTTGTTTTGCTACAGATGCTTGCTTTACTTGCGGCTGTCCAGGCCATGTTATGAGGGAGTGCCCATTTAGTGGTGGTCCAGGTGGTTCAGCCCACCCCAGCGGGTCAGTTGTTGGTTCATCTTCCCTTTCGGTAGCCATGCGCCCTACGGGGCAGGGTATGTCGACACCGGCAGGCCGCAGCAGAGGTCGTGGCGGAGTTCCTGGTTCTAGCGGTCCTTCAAACCGCATATATGCTTTGGTCAGCCGGCAGGATTAGGAGGCGTCACCAAATATAATTACTGGTATACTACTTATCTTCTTCCGAAATGTATATGCATTGATAGATATATTTTTCCCTGGTTGCTATTACAATTGGGATAAAACCCGAATTGATAGAACCGTTTGAGGTAGTTATCCATATAGATAAAGAGTGAATGTTGAGAATTTAAAAGGCTAACTCGGTAGTTACATAATCAGAAAAATAAAAGACCCTCTCTAGATCGGAGTGGGACCCGCTACGAGAACTCTCTGGAAATTGTTAAGACCCCGACTTGCCCTAGATTATGTGAAAAAGGTTGTGCGGGAAAGTGGGTGAAATTATACCAGCATTAATGTATCGAAATGCATTGAAGTTTCGAGGTTAAGCGTGCTAGGGCCAGAGCAATTTTGGGATGGGTGACCCCCTCGGAAGTGTACAGAAATTTCCACAAATGTAGATATGAGAGACAAATGGGAAATTGGGATAACCTAAAGGAAATTAGAATATACAGAGTGGTTAGAAACCTTAAAGAGGCCGCGTAGGCTAAGGCAGACCAGATTGGTGGAGAGAAGAAAGCACAACGCAGCTCTGGAATCAGAGTAAGTTCGAATAGCGTTTGGAAGTATTTTGTAAGCGAAATGGTAGTAAACATATATGTATGCATATGACATCTCATTTATGACTGTATCGATTGATAGGTGAATCCTAGCAACCAGTGTTGCGATGTATAGAAGACACTAACTGAACGAAATTCAAGAGACAAAGCGAAAGGTATGGTATATATGTTATGAAATAAACTGATACTGATTTCACTACAAGTAAGATTGGAAAATTCTTATACAACGATATTTGGAAAAGGAAGAGAGCGAGTAAATAAAAGGTAAGGAGATCAAAATGTCAGATAAATTGAAAGGTAAGAAACATGATTGAGCAAAACCTCCAAAAGAGCCGACGGGCAAAGTATGAAATTATTCGCGTAGAAATTTAAGGGACAGGTCTGTAAAAGGACTAGAATGTGATAGTATAGGACAAAAAGAGAAACAAACTTGAGGGAGGTCGACGGTGGAAACAGGACAAACATATGGAAGTACGGAGGATATTTTAATAAGTTGGCGATAGCCGACTGACTACTTATCAAAGGAAGGATATTTCCACAGCCATGTTGGTATAGTTGATTTGAACGTAGAGAAGCCTTTCTGGAGAGTGAATTAAGAATGGAACCGATTCGCACGAATAAAAGTAATATCTTACGAACTTCAGAGCCGATGCTACAAACAATAAGAGAAGAAAGCTACTCCCCAAGAAAGAGATTAACGATACTGATGGCTTAATTGAGGGAAAAAGGGAGTGGTTGAAAATAATAATAATAATAATAAATGGAAAGGATACGCACCAGAAGCTTAATGACACTGTTAGACATAAAGGATAGAGGCATATGAGTATTCCGATTAAATACGAGAACGTAGTTAACAAGGAGATAGACAGGACGGACTCCATAATGAAGGGACTGCAATTGTAAAAGGATCGCGAAAAGCGATGGTTACTTAAAGGGCATAAGACGTATATAGACCCTCTTAATAAAGGGGGGGGGGGCGGGGGGGGGGGGGGGGGGGGGGGGCGGGGAGAACATACTAGACCTAAATTGAACTATGACAATTCAAGCCCCAGAAAAAGAGACTTATTAACTCGGGACCAGAGTTTAGGGTATGTTGGCATATGGTAAAGGTTACGAAGGGACATAGAAATAAATTGACAACGAGGGTACTATGAGATAGGTATAGGGAGAAAATATGGAAGACACATGGAGAGGATGCTTTATGCTGACACGAGCCACGGTATTCCTTGATCATGGTTTTAATTCCCCGTACTGAGCGAAAATTGCGTAATAGCTAGATATGTAAAGGTGTGTCCAAAAGGGTAATAAAGAGAGTAAGAAAAGTATACAAGCTAAATATAAACAATGCCTCGGATAACAACTGATATAATGAAGTAACAACGGTTGGTAGTTGATAACTTCTTGAAGAAAGGAATCACGCTGCTTATATGAATAGAAGATAAAAGAGGCCACCGGGTATTAGAAAATAGTTCGTGGATCATTAATTATACTGAACATGAGGGTGTACGCCACGGGAATGTAAAAATAATTAACATGAAGCTATGCCCAATTATAATTATAAGAAGTCCACGTCGGAGAGCCAACAAGGAATAATGATTGATGGAGCGATCACCAATCCAAGGAAGTTTCAGACAAATGTACTGGCATCGAGGAATGTGAGGAAAGGAAACGAGGAAAAAGTTGCGGCAAGAACTCAGAGATGTTGCGAGTTAAGAAATTAACTGAATTCGAATCATAAGTTATCATGAGTATAGTCGGACTGCGAAGGACGAGAAATGGCAAAGCAATATCATGTATATACGTTTTGAATACTGATATGACTGGCCTTGGAAAGGGGCATACGCATTATATCCGTTAGAGTCAAAGTCATGATTGGATAAATACTTAGAATGTAAAATTAAAAGGGAAAGCTCAACTGAGATATCGTAGACTTTATCAAATTGTCCGTAGGATTGGCAAGTCACCCATGAATCAGAGGTATCACCAAATTAGAAGCAGTACACCCAATCTTCCGCGTGCCTATGCTTCGCAAGTGTGTTGGTGACCTTTCCCAAGTGTTTCATAGAAATTATATCTAAGTGATAGAGAAGCTACCATATAAGGAATAGTCTGTGTCTATAACGGATGGTCAGGTGAGAAAGTTATATGCCAAAGACGTGGTTCCGGTTAAAGTATTGCGGCCAAACAATAATAAAGAGGAGACGATCTGGGAAGCCGAAGGAAGAAATGAAGAGGAAGTATCGCAAATTCTTTTCTACGCCACAAGCAATCTAATTTTCTAAAACGGATGTACTAAATGATCGTACGTGACAATTATAGAGAAGACCTTCCCGAAGTATTATAATGCACCATGAGGCCAATTCAACATTCTAGGACGAATGTTCTAAAGGGGGGGAGGATGTTATATCCCGCATTTTGTACATTTGGATTATTTCAAGATAACTACGATAAGTTGAAGATAAGGCTATATTCCGGTTTTGACTTAATGCACAAGTTGCTTGTAAGTATTATTGGTATGGAAAATTAAGAAAGGCTAGGGGTAAAAAGGGAACTTCACAAGGTGGTTCATGGTAATATTAAAGAAAGCTAAGGGAGAATTCCGAATTTGCAAAATAGTTTTTCATGAATTGCAAGACCAAAAAAAAAAGTGGGCTTGGAAATTAAAGGGGCCATTTGGCCGTCCACAACAAATGGGCCAAGGCCCATATGCAAGCATAATAAATAAGTCCAAAGATGACTTATTAGTCATATTAGTCATCTTCACTCTTTAGAAAGTTCAAGAAACTTGGAGGAGGAGAAAGAGCAAGGGCCATATTCGGCCATAGCTTCCCAAACAAGAACCTTGGGGAAATAATTGTTCAAAAATTATTTTCTACTAATTGGAAGGTCCCTAGCAAAGTGAAGTAATTATTGGAGCAAGAAAAACATCTATTCTTGCAAGGAGAAACTTTAGCCAAGAAGGAAGATAAGTGGAAAAGGTAAGAATTAATCTTCTTTTATATGTTATGGATGATTATGTATGTTGTAGTATGTAAAAGTGGATGAAATTCATGAAAACATGGAACCTAGGTTGTGGCCGTGTATATGTGTGGTGTGTAGGAACAATGATTCAATTATTTTATTTAGTGTTTTAGTTGTTGTTGTTGTGGATTCTATGTTGACAATGAAAGTTTGATGATTCTAGTTGAAGTTGTAAGTGTTGGAGAGTGATTATGGAAGCCAATGTGACTAATATTATTTCTTGTATTCATGGAAAACAATGTTGCTAGCATGTGAATTGTTGGTATAGTTCATGAATTTGGAAGAAAAAAATGTATTGTTGTTGTTGTTGTTGAATTTGAAAGGTTTCGGGTAGTATGTTGGTTTGGGCGTTTGGAATGTCAAGCGGATTGTTGAAGTGTTCTTGAATATTGTTTGAATGGTTTCGGATTAATACTTGAAAATGTGAGCAATTGTGAATTGAATATAAGTGAAACGCTGTTGAAGTTTGTAGAAAGAAGTTGCTAATGTTAGTGTGCGTTTTGAATCGATTGTGGATATGGTTAGAATAATTGTTGGTATTGTTGTTTATATTTTGGCCGAGTTAAATTCTCGGATTTGTTGTTGTATTTTTGGCCGAGTTGAATTCTCGGGGTGGTTGTATTTACAGGGGAAATGCTGCCGAAATTTCTGTAAATAAAGTGTTGGTTTAGAATTGGACCCTTAAGTGTTATGGCTAATGTTTGGTATATATGAATATTGTTGTAGATCTTGCGAAGCCAAAGACTTAAGTTCAGATTAGCATAGAAAGCGGGCAAGGTATGTAAGGCTTACCCTTTTCTTTCTTTTGGCATGATCTTTATGAATCGAACAAATGCCGTATATGTATGATTTCAAAGAAATTCCTATTCTTAAAGCCACTAGGATGGCTAATATCCTTGATTTCCATAAGCTATTTCATATGATTTTGATGCGTATCTATGATGTCCGAAGGTCTGCTTGATATGTTCCGAATTGGCATCCGAGAGATAAGTAATATGGATAATGCCTTGATTTCAAAAGATAGCATGTCAGATTATTCCGAGTACGGTATATATATACATGTATTCATGGTGACATAATGACATGATTTCCCATCCAATGTCTCGAAATGCATCCGAATGCATTGGGAACCAAATCAAACGCACACACAAGTTCTAAATGACTATTCGGACCTCTTGGAATTGACGAAATTCTGAAAAAGGTTCGTTTGCCCAAAAATCTATTTCGGGTCAACCACTTTCACTTTTAAGCCTATATTTTCACCTAAGTTATCCAAATCAAGTCTAGACACCTCGAGAAGCGTGTCAACGGTCCCTTCGTGTCAGAAAGGGGGCTAATCAATGCTCGGCAGCAGGCGAAAGTGCCAAAATAACTATAACGACTAAATGGCTCGTTACACAAGTTGGACCATTCGTATCCAAAATTCTTCGAAGTTTTTCAAAATTTTGACAAACTTAATTTATTCAATTCACTTAATCCCTAAACCTTTTGACACTTGCTTAAAACTTGTTAGAAGTCTTCGTTAACCTTATAAGAGTTCCATAACCTCTCCGGGCTTACGTTAGTTTACTTACACTGCAAACGATGCAAAACATTTTGAGGTGTAACACTTAACTTCCCATGCCCCTTGTCGTTTGAGGACGAATGGTTGTTTAATTGGTATTAATGCAATGACCAGTTTAGTCATTACTGGAATTCTAAAAGATTAACAACTTTGACATCCTGAACTTGTTCGATTCGTTATGTGTTCCCGGTGAACATCTATCCTAACTAGACCCATCGTGTGAGTAGGAATTAAAACATTGAATTTCAGCCCTTGGACCCTGTTAGACATCCCTAGCAGTAGGCTGACTTCTATAGCAGTCAATTCTCAGTGATCCATGCCCGCTAAAGCGAAGACTAGAAAGATTTCTTTCAAGACCCGACTCGGGGCCGCGACGAGCACCCGGTGCTAGCCTACCCGAGCACCCTCTTAGCTTACTCTTATACTTACATCTAGGTGAGCCGTATAGTTATACATACATTTCCATTCATTCGTCAGCTAGTCCCGATTGGACAACAGTACATTTATATCACCATAGGCATCTATACCACATCAATGTACGTGGGCCAACGTGGCCGACAAAATGATATACAAAACATAGGCCGACTAGGCCGGACATGTCTAACCATATACACATGACTACGAGCCTCTAGGAAGAGTATAACATATCACATGAGCGGGACAGGTCCCCGCTATGCCCATAATTATATACACAAAAGAATAAGTACCCAAAAACTATGGCTTCGAAGGACATGGAGCTCCGCTATGTAATCTCTGAATAAGCAGCTATGGATCAAGTCTGTCTCCCTGTGCACCTGCGGGCATGACGCAGCGTCCACAAACAAAAGGACGTCAGTACGAAGAATGTACTGAGTATTTAAAGCATGATTAACATCAATGTAGAAGCATCATAGACAATATATGAAGTGGCATAGGAGGGAAGACAATAATATCATCAACATGGCACTTACCTGACTTTCATAGGAACTTTCCATTTTTCATGCGTGTTTCATAATAGTGCTCGTATTCGTATACATGCCCCTATTCGCATTCATATACATAGTCTTTTCACATTCATACTCATATTATATACATAGCCATACACTTATATACATACATAGCGTACCCGACCATAAGGTTCGGTGTTTCATACATACTTGGCCAACCAAGGCTCAATGTTATTTCTACCTGGCCCTACCAAGGCTTCAGGGTTATCCGTACCATCTGCAGATGTGTGCGCACGTTACGTAATCATATACATACACATATATATACATCCATATACATATATTCTACCCGACATTATAAGCTCGGGGTGTCATTATAGACCTTCATAGGCACATGTGAATATAATAGCCCGTAGGCACCTTTAACATCATTATTAATATAATTGTTATCACTATCATCATCGTTTTCGCTACCTGTCTATCTTATGCTTACTCGTCAATGGGGTGCGTAGTACATTCGTAGCACGTATCGGGATCGTGAGCTTATGAGCTCGGAGTGTTAATCGTTTGAATACAGCATACTCATATAGAGAGTTCAAGAGTTTGGCCAAGGAACCATGCCTTATGAAAGAAGGGTTAGCCTTACATACCTTTTCGTCGGACTATTCTACACTTGCACACTTCCTTCCAATGCTAGCGTCTATACCTTCATTGATATCATAACAATGGCCATTAGTCATTCACGTTATCCACATTATTTAGATTCCTTAATTTGCCTCTAATTAACCCATATTCATGGTCATAACATCCAACTTCGTCCATTCTTCTAAGTGTCTAGTTCATGATCTTAGTACCATTTATAATGCATTCATATCACAACACAACAACATTCATGATTCAATTCAAACTATTCCTCAAAATGCCACTATTCATCATTCATGACCTACTTGACCATATTTTCTACAATCCATGTATTTCAACTCTTCAATACCTTAAACATCATGTAAAAATCATGAATCTTACCTTAGAAGTTGTAGGAACACGCTTTGGTTAATAATACTCCACTTTGAGCAAAACCCTAGTTTTTCTCCATTTGCATTTCTTGACTTGAATGGTATTTAATGGCTTGCTTACACTTGCTTCACTTGTTTATGTTGTTGGTGACTTATAATCCTTGAAAAATTACGAAATAAATGTAGGGAGATGATTCTAGAGAGAAGTGGTGTAATGTAGAAATGAAATAAACAAGTCTTGGTCCTCATATTTAATGAATTGAAATTCTGTGCTGAGGTGTACAGTGGTCATCCATGGAGGTTTGCGGTCCGTATTCCAGTTTACGGACCGTCCCTCGTGGTCGTCTTTAACCTTAAGCAGAACCAGAAACTTTGGCTGCATACATGGTAATTTACGACCATGGTTTACGGGCTGTAAATCACTTTACGGTCCGTCCACCACGTCGTATTTTACCACTTCTCAACTGGGCAGAAAGTTGAAACCTTGCATGGCAATTTACGACTGCCAGTTTACGGACCGTATTCCATTTTACGGTTCGTATTTTGCACTTTACGACCACTGGGCAGTTTTGCCAACTTTCAACTTTTCATATTTCTCGACTTTTCATTCTAATCATTCTCGTCCATATACGCACATTGCTCATGAAACATTATACACTCGCACTCCTCACACACATCACTAGTTCGTTTACTTGCGAACCAACGGGAAATTTTCCGAGGTGCAACATTCTTCCCCCCTTAGGAAGATTTGTCCTCGAATGTTAAAGTCTCGGGGAATTCTATGAAAATTTCGACAGAGTTCCCCTTATAATATGGCGCGACCATCCTGCCACAACAACCCATAATATCGATGCCACACAGGGACACAACGTAACAACATAAAAAATTTTGGCCACACATGACCCAAAAGCATAAAAGGAAATATACGTACCTTATGATCTTGACGTCTCATCTTGGGCTTCTTCCACGGGCTGAAATAAATGTGGGTATTTAGATCGCATACTTTCTTCTGCTTCCCATGTCTTCTCCTCTCGATTGCTATTCCTCCACAGAACTTTAATTGAGGCCACTTCCTTGTTCCTAAGCCTCCGTACTTGCCTGTCTAATATGGCAATGGGTACCTCTTCATAAGTCAATTTCTCTGTCACTTGCACATCATTTACTGGGACGATCCTACTGGGATCTCCAACACATTTTGGAAGCCTCGAGACATGAAATACTGGATGGACTGACTCCAATTCCGGAGGTAGATCTAACTCATAGGACACTTTGCCTATTTTGCGCACAATCTCATATGGTCCAATATATCGGGGACTGAGCATCCCCTTTTTACCAAATCTCATAACTCCTTTCATTGGCGACACTTTCAAGAATACCCAATCCTTAACTTGGAACTCTAAGTCCCTTCGACGATTATCCGCATAGAACTTCTGGCGACTTTGAGCCGCTAACAACCGATCTTGTATGAGCTTGACTTTCTCTATAGCTTGCTGGACCAAATCTGGCCCTATCAACTTTGCCTCTCCAGTTTCAAACCACCCAATCGGGGATCTACACTTTCGCCCATATAAAGCCTCATACGGTGCCATTTGAATGCTAGAATGATAATTGTTATTGTAAGAAAACTCAATGAGTGGCAAATGGTCATCCCAATTTCCTCCAAGGTCTATCATACATGCTCGTAACATATCCTCGAGAGTCTGAATAGTGCGTTCAGCTTGCCCATCGGTCTGTGGGTGAAATGCCGTGCTTAGGCGCACTTGGGTCCCTAGACCCTCTTGGAACGATCTCCAAAACTTAGTTGTAAACTAGGTCCCTCTATCGGAGATAATAGATACTGGAACGCCATGGAGTTTCACTATCTCTTTAAGATAAAGCTTCGCATAATCTTCTGCCACATAGGTCGTCCTGACCGGTAAGAAATGAGCTGACTTTGTGAGTCTATCCACAATCACCCATATGGAATCATACTTATGTCGAGAACGGGGTAACCCTGTAATGAAATCCATATTAATCACTTCCCACTTCCAAGTTGGGATCTCTATAGCTTGCAATAATCCACCCGGCTTTTGGTGTTCAATCTTCACTTGTTGGCAATTAGGACACTGAGCTACGAATTCCGCTATATCTTTCTTCATTCCATTCCACCAGTATATAGACTTAAGATCGTGATACATTTTCATCGCTCCGGGGTGTACGGAGTAATGTGAACAATGAGCTTCCCTCAATATTTGGTGACGCAGGCCTACCACATCGGGAACACATAACCTGCCTCGACATCAGAGAACTCCGTCTCCCGAAATATCAAATGATGACTCCTTTTACTGAGGGAGTGTATCTCTGTACTGCATTAGCATGGGATCCTCATATTGTCGCTCTTTTACTTCCGCTTCTAGCGATGAAACTGCTGAATTCTGAATAGTAGCTCCGCTGCTACCTGAGTCCACTACTCGGACTCCTAGGCTAGCTAACTGTTGAAGCTCACGGGCCATCTCTTTCTTTTCTGGTCGTACATCACTTAGACTTCCCATGGATCTGCGGCTAAGAGCGTCAGCCATAACGTTAGCCTTTCCGGGGTGATACAAGATATCAACATCGTAATCCTTTAGCAACTCCAACCATCGTCGTTGCCGAAAATTCAACTCTTTCTGCTTGAAGATATACTGAAGGCTCTTATGATATGTATAAACATCCACATGGACACCATATAAATAATGTCGCCATATCATTAATGCATGGACCACTGTGGAAAATTCTAAATCATGGGTCGGGTAATTCTGTTCATGTTTCCGCAATTGCCTAGAAGCGTACGCAATCACCTTACCATGTTGCATCAGTACACAACCTAGCCCGACGCCTGAAGTATCGCAATAAACAACATACCTTTCTAATCCCTCTGGAAGTGTCAAGACTGGGGCAGAAGTCAATCTATCTTTCAACTCTTGGAAGCTACGCTCGCAGGCATCTGTCTATTGAAACTTAGCTGACTTCTGAGTCAACTTTGTGAGCGGTGCAGAAATAGAAGAGAAACCTTCAACAAATCTTCTGTAATAACCTGCTAAGCCCAAAAAGCTACGAACCTCCGTAGAAGTCGTGGGCCTTGGCCAAGTCTTCACGGCCTAAATCTTTTGGCTATCCACCCGAATACCATCAGCTGCAACAATATGGCCCAGAAATGATACTAAGTTCAACCAAAACTCACGCTTGGAGAATTTTTCAAACAACTCTCGAGCTCGCAGAACTCCAAGGACTATACGCAGATGCGCCGCATGATCTGTCTCGGATCTAGAATACACCAGGATATCGTCGATGAATACAATAACGAATAGATCCAGAAAGGGTCTGAATACATTATTCATTAGGTCCATAAACGCTGCTGGTGCATTAGTTATCCCAAACGACATTACTCGGAACTCGAAATGGCCATATCTTGTTCTGAAAGCTGTCTTAGGGATATCTTTCTCCCTAACTCTTACTTGGTGGTACCCGGACCTCAAATCAATCTTTGAAAACCATTTGGCACCTTGCAATTGATCAAATAAATCATCGATCCTCGGAAGAGAATACTTGTTTTTAATCGTCACTTTATTCAATTGCCGATAATTAATGCACATTCTCAAGGAACCATCCTTCTTTCGGACGAACAATACGGGTGCTCCGCACGGGGATAAACTAGGCCTAATGAAGCCTTTATCAAGCAAGTCCCTCAATTGCTCCTTCAACTCTTTCAATTCTGCGGGTGCCATTCTATATGGAGGAATAGATATAGGTGTGGTGCCTGGCAACACATCAATGGTAAAATCAATCTCCCGTTCGGGAGGAAGGCCTGGAAGCTCTTCCGGGAACACATCCGGAAATTCGTTCACCACTGGAACTGACTATAGAGTCGGCGACTCAGCTTCTACATCCTGAACTCGTACTAGATGATAAATGCACCTTTTTGTGATCATCTTCCTTGCCTTTAGATAGGAAATAAACCTACCTTTTGGTGATGCCGCATTCCCTTTCCATTCTAAGACTGGTTCTCCCGGAAACTGGAAACGAACCATCTTCATTCGGCAATCAACATTGGCATAACAAGAAGCCAACCAATCCATGCCCATAATAACAACAAAATCTACCATTTCTAGCTCATGCTAATCAATTATAGTACGACGATCACAAATCACAATCACACAATTCCTATATACTCGGCTAGCTATTACCGATTCACCCATGGGTGTAGACACCTCAAAAGGTTTGATAGACTCTGGCTCAATTATAAATCGACCCGCAATATATGGAGTAACATATGATAATGTGGAGCTCGAATCAATCAAAGCATATACATCATGAGAGAATACCGATAATATCAAGAGAAGACTCAAGATCTTGGAGTCCAGCCAAAGCATAAATACGGTGCTGAGGACCGCTAGTACTGGGAGCTCTGCCTCTACCTCTACCATGGCCGACTGGCGCATGTGAACCTGGCCCCGTAGAGCGTACAGATGCTGATGATCCGGCTGCCGACCCTGCTGGCTGGGTCCTACCTCTACCCTGTACTGAGGGGCAATCACGCATGATATGGCCCGGTTGGCCACATGAATAGCAACCATCTGAGCCCAATCGGCATCGACCCCAATGCAACTTCCCACACTGGGAACATCGTGGTACAAGTGGCCTTGACTGGCCTGAATCATCTCTGAACTGAGGTCCTGAATAACGGGGACTCGGCCCTGAACGAGCAGATCTATCGAGGCTCTGGCCTGGAAACCGAGGAGATGCACTGGTCATAGAATAGCCTGAATGTCTAGGGAACTGCTGCCTGTGTCCGCCTCTACACTCGCTTGTCGGACCCGAAGATCTAGCTCTCTTGCTATGTCCCCGATCTTGCTCACGCTCACTTCTCCGCTGTTGTAGGCTTTCTTCTAAGTTCTCAGCATGTGCCTGAATGCGTGTAATATCCATACTGTCCTAAAGGGACGCAGTCAAGCATTTATCCATCAAGTGTGGCCCTAGGCCCTTTACGAATCGATGTACCCTGTCGCCCATATCTGCCACCATGGCCGAATCATACCTAGCCAAGGAGTTAAAGTGGAGGCTATACTCTAGGGCACTCATACTACCTTACCTCAAATTTAAGAATTTATCGGCCCTTGCTCGCCGAACTTCTGGAGGCATATAGTGACGGAGAAAAGCATCAACAAACTCTTGCCATACCGGGGGAGGTGCATAGGCCCCCCGTGAAGCCATCCACACCGTATACCACTGGATCGAGACATCTCTCAATCTATATGACGCTAGCTCTACCGACTCGGTGTCTGAAGCATGTATCAACCGGAGCGTCCTTAGCATACCATGAATAAAGTAATGAAATCACAGGCCCTTGCACTAACAGCCCTATCACCATACCCTGAACCTTGCCGACTTTGACCCAAAGAATTCCGGGGGGTTCAAAGTAATGAAATCACAGGCCCTTGCACTAACAGCCCTATCACCATACCCTGAACCTTGCCTCTGAGCCTGGGCCGCAACCAACTGGGTCAACAAATTAATGGCCTCTTTCATATCTTGGCCAGAAGCATTCGGTGGAGGAGCTGGAGGTGCTGGAGCTGGGGCTGAGGCTCCCTCACGCTCCTCAGTAATAGGCACTGTCTGGGAGGACTAAGATTGAGCCGCACTCTAGGACTCACTTTCCTCTACTACCGGTGGCGGTGCTTTCTTAGCCCGCTTCTGTGCCACCGTCTTGCCCTTTTGGGCTGCCATAGCCTTTCCCTTTTTAGGCATCTCTGAAATACACAACACACGATTTAGGAGCAATAATTTCCTACATCATAGCTCTATCGCACGATTCTTATGAAGAAAGAAGGTCATTTATTCCTAAAATGTCCGTAGCTTCTTGTTTATAAGTGTGGCGCGCAACACACCCATAACCAAGACTCTACTAGACACGGCTCATAGACACAACCTAGGACTGAACTGCTCTGATACCAGTCACGACCCGACTCGGGGCCGCGACGAGCATCCGGTGCTAGCCCACCCGAGCACCCTCTTAGCTTACTCTTATACTTACATCTAGGTGAGCCGCATAGTTATACATACATTTCCATTCATTCGTCAGCTAGTCCCGATTGGACAACAGTACATTTATATCACCATAGGCATCTATGCCACATCAATGTACGTGGGCCAACGTGGCCGACAAAATGATATACAAAACATAGACCGACTAGGCCGGACATGTCTAACCATATACACATGACTACGAGCCTCTAGGAAGAGTATAACATATCACATGAGCGGGACAGGACCCCGCTATGCCCATAATTATATACACAAAAGAATAAGTACCCAAAAGCTATGGCTTCGAAGGAAATGGAGCTCCGCTATGTAATCTTTGAATAAGCAGCTATGGATCAAGTCTGTCTCCCTGTGCACCTGCGGGCATGACGCAGCGTCCACAAACAAAAGGAAGTCAGTACGAAGAATGTACTGAGTATGTAAAGCATGATTAACATCAATGTAGAAGCATCATAGACAATATATGAAGTGGCATAAGAGGGAAGACAATAATATCATCAACATGGCACTTAACTGCCTTTCATAGGAACTTTCCATTTTTCATGCGTATTTCATAATAGTGCTCATATTCGTATACATGCACCTATTCGCATTCATATACATAGTATTTTCACATTCATACTCATATTATATACATAGCCATACACTTATATACATACATAGCGTACCCGACCATAAGGTTCGGTGTTTCATACATACTTGGCCAACCAAGGCTCAATGTTATTTCTACCTGGCCCTACCAAGGCTTCAGGGTTATCCGTACCATCTGCAGATGTGTGCGCACGTTACGTAATCATATACATACATATATATAAATACATCCATATACATATATTCTACCCGGCATTATAAGCTCGGGGTGTCATTATAGCCCTTCATAGGCACATGTGAATATAATAGCTCGTAGGCACCTTTAGCATCATTATTAATATCATCGTCATCACTATCATCATCGTTTTCGCTACCTATCTATCTTATGCTTACTTGTCAATGGGGTGCGTAGTACATTCATAGCATGTATCGGGATCGTGAGCTTATGAGCTCGGAGTGTTAATCGTTTGAATACAACATACTCATATAGAGGGTTCAAGAGTTTGGCCAAGGAGCCATGCCTTATGAAAGAAGGGTTAGCCTTACATACCTTTTCGTCGGACTATTCTACACTTGCACGCTTCCTTCCAATGCTAGCGTCTATACCTTCATTGATATCATGACAATGGCCATTAGTCATTCACGTTATCCACATTATTTAGATTCCTTAATTTGCCTCTAATTCACCCATATTCATGGTCATAACATCCAACTTTGTCCATTCGTCTAAGTGTCTAGTTCATGATCTTAGTACCATTTATAATGCATTCATATCACAACACAACAACATTCATGATTCAATTCAAACTATTCCTCAAAATGCCACTATTCATCATTCATGACCTACTTGACCATATTTTCTACAATTCATTTATTTCAACTCTTCAATACCTTAAACATCATGTAAAAATCATGAATCTTACCTTAGAAGTTTTAGGAACAAGCTTTGGTTAATAATACTCCACTTTGAGCAAAACCCTAGTTTTTCTCCATTTGCATTTCTTGACTTGAATGGTATTTAATGGCTTGCTTACACTTGCTTCACTTGTTTATGTTGTTGGTGACTTATAATCCTTGAAAACTTATGAAATAAATGTAGATAGATGATTCTATAGAGAAATGGTGTAATGTAGAAATGAAATAAACAAGTCTTGGTCCTCATATTTAATGAATTAAAATTCTGTGCTGAGGTGTACAGTGGTCGTCCATGGAGGTTTACGGTCCGTATTCCAGTTTACGGACCACCCCTCGTGGTCGTCTTTAACCTTAGGCAGAACCAGAAACTTTGGTTGCATGCATGGTGATTTACGACCATGGTTTACGGGCCGTAAATCACTTTACGGTCCGTCCACCACGTCGTATTTTACCACTTCTCAACTGGGCAGAAAGTTGAAACCTTGCATGGCAATTTACGACTGCCATTTTACGGACCGTATTCCATTTTACGGTCCGTATTTTGCACTTTACGACCATTGGGCAGTTTTGCCAACTTTCAACTTTTCACATTTCTCGACTTTTCATTCTAATCATTCTCGTCCATATACGCACATTGCTCATGAAACATTATACACTCGCACTCCTCCCTCACATCACTAGTTCGTTTACTTGCGTACCAACGGGAAATTTTCTGAGGTGCAATAATTTCATCTGACTGCTTTCGTGGTCTCGATGCCGCAGAAGAGGTGCCGCTAAAGTGGTAGCCCAACCGCTGACGCGTTAGACGACTAGTGTTTGACCTATATAAAGACCTATTTATGGACTTCACCTAATATTTCATTTCCTCAAAGCTGCTGCCGCCACCTAAGGATATTCCAGCCCTAGAGACTTAAATGTTGGGAAGGTAATCACCTTAAATCCCTCATTTCATCTTACTTTTTACACCATTTATGGTTATGGCAAAGCATTAAATAAAGGTTCTTTCTCTAAATTCTTAAGAGACTATTGGTTCGAAGCGGTATTGTTGATCGAGAGTAATTAATAATCAAAGATGGCTTATTTTTTGCAAGACCTAGATTAATGACATGTTCTAAGCCTAAATCCTTTCTATTTCTCTAATGGGTTAACTTGTTAGGTGTTAATAATGAGGAATGTGAATTGGTGAGGTAAGTTTGACTTCGATAAATCTTGACTTCTATAAAAATAGGTGGAATAGCAATAATTGAGAATCTAGAATGATTATTTGAGAAATGACGGTTTTACCCCTATGACCCCAAATTCCTAAATTGTTGCTCACTTGACTTTATCCATCGTTTCTAGACTTCTCAGATCTACAATTTCCCTACAAGATGGAAGACAGAGTCTAAGTGGATGTTCGCACGCCTGTTCGGCCTTGAGGTAGGTTACGACTTCCCTCTCTTGGTAGACTCCGGTTAGACTTTCATAAACGAGTGTTAGATGAAACGAAGAATGCATGTATAGGATTTCAGAGATTGGGATGGATACTTTAGCTTAATGATGCATGATATACAGTGGTTATTGTGTATCACTAATATAGTTGTAGATTTATGATTATCTTATGGTGAGACTTCGATTAGTAAAGCGTATGTTAAGATGATATTGTCAAAGAATGCTTGTAAACCTTCGGGTATGAAGTTGGGTTGGATATCATCTTAGGTTGGGACTTGTTGTGTGACTTGGGTCTAGCCACCCTGTTGCGTTGTTGACTTATCTTGTTCTATTTACTCATTGGTTCGGTTCCACGTTGAGACATCAGAAACTGGTGATTAATGATATATCATGGCTATGATATTGCGGTACTTTACTTGATTGATATTGAGATGAGAATTGTGATTCCATGGTGGCTTATTGTGTAGCCTTATTATAGATATTACTTGTGTGCCATGTGTGGTAATGTTTGGGATTGAATTGGTGGTTGATATTACATTGCATCGTATCATACTCATTTTCATGATACATTGATATTGCATTATTATGGTACTGATGATAATAAGTGAGAGAGTGTAGCTTGTGAGGTGTTTGTCGGAGAGCATAAAAGAGATATGAGAGTCTATGATCCGAGGTCATTTACCAGAGTGGAATAAGTGTACATTGCTCGAGGTCTCCTGTTTGGAATGAATGAGTGTTAGATGCCCGAGGTCTCTTGCTGGGATTGAGAGCGTGCTCATCACTGAGGTTGTTGTCTTGACGAGTAGTACATGCACTTGCGGGTCCCCCATGGGTTGTGCTACAGATATGTGATGTTCCATCGGCCGGAGTACATGTGTACAGTGCATATGTATTACATTCATCATTCATACATTATTGGATTGCATTGTACCTTTTGGTTTTCTATGGTATAATTTTGATATGGTTGTGATATCCTGGTTCGAATGGTTATACTGATACTTTGCAGAGTTCGGTTTAGATGCTATAACATATTTGATGATTTGGACCGTGTTTATGGTTTATCAGACTTGGCACAGTTGGGGTTTGTTGCTATAACTATAGCCTATAATCTTGGATTGGAAAAGTGTGGCGCTAGATGACCTTAATACAGTTGTGTATGATTTGCTAGGTTGGGTGAGTAATGAATATTAGAATGCCGAGAAAGTTTTCCTTAAAACCAATTGCGGATACGATAGATGATAAGTTGATTGTGGTATTGGCGTAGCATTGGCCCTGTTAGTATCAGAATGTACGGTATTTTGAGCATAGTTATCTAATTATTATGCTAGATGCACTAGAACTTGAGGAATGATAAAGTTAAGGTAATGGACTTCAAGAAGAGCGCTATTGGAATGAGGCTTTATAGTTGTTTGGGACGAGGGGAAGGTAATACCCATGAATTGACTTAAGACCGCCTAATATGCTTATTTGTGGACTCTATTATCGTTATGTTTTTTTAACCATTGTTGGCCTATGATGCTTACCAGTACTAGTGTTGTACTGATACTACTCTTGCTACATCCCTCTCGGGGTATAGAGTTGTGCAGGTTATTCGTTGTTTGGAGTTTCTGGGAGATGCACGGTGCCTATTTTAGGACCTCCATCATCTCATTCCTATATGGAGGTTAAGTCATTATTTTAATTGTACATTGTCTTCAAAGTAGTCACTCTTGTACTAGTCTAGACCAGGTCATGGGAAAGGAGTTGGATGTATAAAACAAAATGAAAGAATTGTTGCAAAAACTTTCGCTTATTTCTATATATTGGTTTTACTTCCGCATTTTATTATTGTTATAACTTGAAGTTTAATGAATCTTGTTCTATTATTGTAAATAAGTTGGTTTTGGGTTAGGGGTTCGCCCACTGAGGTGGGAATGGTAGGTGGCCGCGCGATCCTAAAATGGGTCGTGACAAGTTGTATCAGAGCCTTTGTTACCTGTCTCACATGAACAAGAGCAATATCTAGTACATTTAGAGTCCCGTAGAATGGTACGTAGATGTTCGTGCCTATCCACGAGAGGCTATAGTACATTTAGGAAAATTTACCTTCTTTCTTTCTAATCATGCTACTTTGGTCAAATTGGCATCTCGATGTGTCCGATTGGTATCTAGGTGATTCCAATTGGTATCTACGTGATTCCAATTAGTATCTTGATGTTGTGGCTTCTGTCACGATCTAAACCAATGAGTTGTGATGAGTGCTTGACCTCTATTGACCAAGCACCTCTATACTCGTACCTGGAGCTCACTGAAGTATAGGATGGCCTATACACAATTGATAACTAAATTATACTGACTTATACAAGAACAATACCATGGGATATGCATCAAGAACCATCAACTATCCGTGTAGGCATATATATACTGAAAATAACAATGCAAGCCGACTAGGCTACCACATATGCTGTACAACAAAAAAAAAATGAGAGCCGACAAGGCTACATCATGTGCCAACTACATACAACTGTCTACAAACCTCTAATGGAATAGAAAGCGATAGAAAACACGGGACAGGGCCCCGCCATACCCATATATGCATACACATATCAAAATGGCATACCAAAATAGACTGCAGCTCCAGATTGAGTGGAGCGCACCGACTACCGCAGAGTAGAAGTCCTACTGAGCTGGACCGCCTGCCTGTCTACCTGAACCTGCAGGCATGAACACAGCCCCCCGAACAATAAGGGAGTCAATACGAGTAATGTATCGATTATGTAAGGCATAAGAACATCAAGTACATAAGAATCGTGAGAGACATCTGAAATATAAAATCTTATCTCAATGTCTGAATACATGTATGGCCAACATCTGGGAATATCGACATAACTCTGTATAACTTAAAGTGCCTCTGAGGGCGTATGGTATGCATAGGTCATAATATAACTGTTAGTGCTGTGGAACGTACAACCTGATCCATATATCATATGTTAGTGCCGAGCAACGCACGACCCGATCCATATATCATATGTTAGTGTTGAGGAACATACGGCCCGATCCATATATCATCATCATCATCACTGTGCACTAGCTGATCAGGTGATAATGCGTATATAACGCCTATCCCATTCCCCATACCCCATATACATATAATATACGCGTATATAGCGCCTTCTGGTCAAGGGTGAATATGCATATGTATAATGAATGCAATGCATAAGTATAATGAGTAACTAGAACTTTCGGAGTGACATAAGGTCGTATTACATCCGATAGACATCTTTGGAGCTAACGTCATCAATATGTGAAATCTCAGGACCCAAGAACAGAAGGAACAATCATAACAAGGGGTATAGGATCATCAAATACTGAGGTACTCCTGGTGCTTCTAAGAGTAGAGTAATATGGAAGCTCGTTTACACATTTGTTCGCTCTTATCATAAGTCCATGCCAAAATGAAAGAAAGGATAGCCTTAACATACCATGAAGCTTATCTAGTCGTCCAACGTCCACTTCACGAACTCGTAAGTCTACAATCAAGGTAACATATACCACCATTACACCATTTACCTCACTTACTAACCAATTTAAGTATGAAAAGAGCTTAACAAATTGCAGACAACATTTCCCTTATAAACATAACAATCCTTCAGCTTCCAATTCAATCCAACATCAACCACATTACCAACAACAACAGTACCAACACTTACATACCAAAATATAATCAAATCTAACCCAAGTCATCCCTCAATATAGCCCTTAACCCTAACTTTTGCCCTTATTCAACTTACAACTTCCTTAACTATATTTCTTTTACTTAAAACCACTAAAACTCTTGATAATAAACTCAAACTCAAAGGTAGTAATCATATACATACCTTGAGGGGTCTAGGATACCAAGAATTCAACTTCAACTGAAACTTCCAAGCTTTACAACTTCAATGAAACCCTAGGAACAACCTTTTTCTTCACTAGCTCGGGTTTACGGGGCGCGCATCTTGCTAGAATTCCTTCAATATGATGCAAAATGATGAGGGGAAATATTTTAGGGTTTGCTCTTGTTTGGTAATGAGAAAAATGAGGAATAAAATCATGGGGCTTAATATATATATAGATGGATTAATAAAGTTCCAGCGATGCAGGTTGAAGAGCGAGTCGATGGCCTATCAACATGTCGACGGTCCATCGACTTACACCGTCTTTTTTCCACCTGAGATTCAGAGGCTATTGCAAGTTGACGGTGTGAAAGGATGTCTCGTCAACATGTCGACGACACGTCCCTTTTCATTGTCAATGTGTATTGATGCCTGAATCCCCGAGCTGCTTCGGTTCGCGTCGATTCTGTTCTTTTAATTTCTAATACTATCGTTACACAAGGAAAATATATTTATACTTCGACACGAGGTGAGGAACTTAATATCCCAAAAACTCGGATACGAATCTCCGTACAAAGGGTATGCCCAACTAGGAAACCATGGACTTTCTTACGACGAAACGAGAGGCGTCACATTCTCCCCTGTAAATATACCAATCCGACCTCTACAGAGCAACCCAAAATAATGCCACACAAGGCTATACAAAGCCATAGGAACCATGTGTCACACCCCAACCCCATCCGGGCGTAATGGGCACCCAACTCTTACTTAGAGCTGAGCGAACCCTCTAGTATTCACACAATGAAACTGGACATGTAAAATTTTTAGAAATATAATAATGTACTTTCAGTCAAACCATAGAAATTTACGAACGATACTCAATTAATCACAAACCGAGTAAGTCAAACTGGCATATCGGCCTACATGGTTGCTTTACTCAACACATGATATCTCAACATACTAACCATAGGACACTGTCTGCAAAGTCTCTAAGAGTAAACACCTGAATCATATAAGTCGGGACAGGGCCCCGACATACCCATACACACATATGATAACCATAATGACTCGGCACTGCTACAGGAAGAAAATGGAGTTTGCCAATCCTAGCTGATAGCCAACCATCCTAGCTGAATACATTCACCTACAAAACAATATGGGATTGTGTGGCATGAACACAGCGCCCCCAGGAAAAGGGACGTCAGTACGAACAATTTACCGAGTATGTAAGGCAGCAGTAATCATAAGGAATGAATTATAAATCATAATGAAATTACTAGAAACTACGGCGAATAGCCCTAAAGGCAGAGAACAATAATGCAAATAGCCCCAAAGGCAATGACTAGAATTGTAAATATATACCGTACGCGACCCTTTAGTAAGGGACTAGGTAAAATAATCATATATATACCGTACCCGGCTCTCTAGTGAGAGACTCGGTGAAATAATCATATATATACCATACCCAACCCTTTAGTAAGGGACTCGGTGAACAATGCAATGGAACTGTGCACGAATACGTACCCAGCCCGGGACTAGGTGAAGTGATACATTACCAGTATGCACGAATAGAATATTAGGAGCAATCATGTACAAACTAAATCATCCTCTGAGACTCAACAGAATAATTAGAATGAACCAACACTTGAGAATTCAACACAACCGTCATGTAAAGTACCACAGAGAACTAGAGTTCATTGGAGTCGTGTATGCTCATCGTTCGCTCGTTTTATGTAATTCATGCCAAAAATAAGGAAGGGGAAACTTTACATACACCTTGGAGCCTTTAGAAGTACAGTCGCCATCAATGAATAAAATTGAGAAAATCTAGAAGTAGCTCCACATTCTCATATTCGCTTTAAAATCATAACTTGAGTTCTTAAAACACAAAATCATCATTATCGTTGTCACCATCATAAACTCATTCTTATCCTCGACATCATGAGAAGCTTTAAGAACCATGGACTCTTAGCTTTTTGAAAACAAGAAGGTTACGGAAACATTTATGAAATCATACCATAGGAATCATGCCTTTGAAAAAAAGGGACGAGCCTTAACATACCCGGTCTTAGCTCAACTGCTCAAGAACTCAACTCATATCTGCTCCACAATCTTTAACTAACAACAATGATACCATCGTTAATTATACAAACGATTCTCTTAATCGTATAACGAAAATTTATCTTATCCTAAAACAAAACGGGCAGCATCTCCCCCATTCTTCTCATTTTCCCAAACTCCATATGTCAACAACAACAACAACCAGAACAATCCAGCAAGTATATATATCAATAACAAGATACCATGTAGCAGCAACAAGTCATAAACATTTCACGACGAGCGACAAGCCTGGATACGATTATAAAACACATTTCTCCAATTTTTATTTCCTTCAAAATACATATCAATGAAAACAACAACAATATACTTAAGTTACTCCAAAAATTTCTAGCCACAACAAAACCCAAAAATATACCTTAAATCAGCCCATATAGCAACAACAATAACTCATCCAATTTCCCACAATTAATGTCGTAGTTCCGATCTCACAATTGAGCTATGATCAGGATGAATTTAAATATACCTAGGAGTGAATAGTTCTTACCTTCTATGCCAAGAAATGATCTTCTTCCACCTTATCTCCCTTTGAAGAAAGCCTGAATTCAACAACGCGATAAAACGGTACAACATGATCAAAGCGGTGCGCCCAACCCGTATGTTGTTCTTGAGAAGAATTACACTTCATGTCTTTGAAATTCCAAGTCACGTTGCTGCTATAGTAATGCAAATGCACGTTCCAACTCTATATTCATGTATGTCAATGTTGCAGCATCTTTTTTTTTTCCCTTAATCAAAAGCCAGGAATATGATATATAAGAGTTTTAAGTGACTTTTATCACTGCACGTGTCATTAGTAAAGAAAGGTGCCATTGACTCATCAAAATCCATTAAGACCAATGTAATGCCACCTAGTGGCCCAATTAATTCCATGTGGCAGCCCAACCAAACATACTTATCCTTTTAACTCTATTTAATACCACAATTAATTCTTTATTTTCCCAATTTATTCCAACATTTACCAACTTCCCGTGTAATTAATTTCTGGAACGCAATTCACTTAAATAATAATCATTTTTGACATACTTCATATACCCATTATCATGGCCATGTGATATAGCACTAGTCCATAACCTCATTTTCCACACATAAAATATTATTTTCAATCATCATCGTCACACTTTTTTTGTCTTAAATCATTTCGGGACTTCATTCCTTGTATATCCCGAGTTATCGGGCTCGTGTAAATTTAGTCATGTTGGATGGTCTAATTTTCCAGTCCAAAAATACGGGGTATTATAGCTTGGACTACTTTATTCAGATAAATTTCCAACCTCGATGAAACTTATTTTCTTTGATTTGCTTAACTTCTAATCCTTACGATACATTTCTACCATCACTCTAACCACCTATAAGCTTAGGGAATAACTTCACTTCCGTTACTAATGTCATTTAACTCATACGCTTTCCAACGCATGAAAACACGAGATGTAACATCCTTCCCCCCTTTAGAACATCCGTCCTCGAATGTTAAATTAGTCCTGTATAAGTATACTTATTATGGTGATCTTATAACAGATCAATTCTTACTAGAACTCGTCTATTATGTTGTGCCTCTCCTTGCTTAACTTAATACCATTCTCCACCTGCCATCAGTTATTATTGAATTTCCAAAGAAAGTGGTCATAATTTAGCTACTTCCATAATTGACCACAACTTACTATATCCATCTACGTCTGAAGCTTAGGTCGAGTTTTTCTTGTTTTGGAGTCGTCTTTCCAGTAATACCATAGAATAGGAGTTGTCTTTCCCTTGGGTAGGTTTACTATCACATATTGGTTCCTCTTGTTCTCTTTTCTAATTCTTATAGGTCTACTTCCACTCTTTATTGAGGTCGCACAGTCCGCAGTGTACATCCTTCTTGGAGTCATCATTTTAATTCTCTGACATGGACTATCTATAACATTCTCTTTGAATAGTTGAAAACGAGTTTCCTTCTTAGTAATGACTCTCGGTTACCATACTCCCTTGATTCCTCAGGAATATCCTTTCAAGAGATATAAGTAAGTCACTCTCTAGAAATGTTCCTCCTTCATATTTGAATTCAACGATCCTTTCTCTTGCTCAATTAGTCTAGATAACTTTCGTCCTCATCGTTACTTCTTCCTATAATCTTATTTGTATAGTCATTAACTCTATACCCGCATTATTAAATCAATCATGTGAATCCTTTGTGACATAGTCATCGCCTAACCCCTCGCGATTATATAATAATCAGGAAACCTCCTTTTATATTTTGAATTCTCTTTGGGTGTCTCTTCTCGCTTAACTTACATCTGAACAAAGGCTACATTACATGATGTAACATCTTAAGGGGTTCTAAATCCCATGTTAATCATATCCCGTGATGAATCTATCAGGAGTAAATACTCGTATCACATCTCGAGTGACACTTATATAGGTAGTTTTCCCTATAGCACCCTTATCATCACATTGAGGTGAATACCTCTCTTCTGTGATATGCCCATTTTTCAAATCTATTTCACAGTTTGCACTACTTTATGAAGTACTATCTAGAACTTTCCGTCCCTTCTGATTTGTCGCTTATGAATCGCAATATCATTAACAAACGACTCTATTGTTAGTACCTTTGCCTCTATTCCAGTATAGCATCGCTATCCTTTACAGTATTCCTTAAGTTATTTGCTCCCAATGTCATGTTGTTCAAGGTCGTTACGAATGATTTCCAGTACAATCTGATATACCTGCTCGATTCTTGTTCATATATTTACTCTCTATTAGACTCATTTCTACATAACTCTCACTTTTTGTTTTAGAGTCTATATCTGTCACAACTTAGGATTCATCGTTTCAATCCCTACACTCGTATTTTCCTTACTCGCTTCCCCCTTAAGGGTCTTACTTATCTCCGTTACCTCACTTCCAATCTCGAATTCATATATCCCTTTCATCAATTCCCTTGTTATACTGCATAATATTCATGCTATTTCCCATAATTTATAGCTACGGTAATTCATGTGTGAAGTCTTAACATACTCACCTTGCAATTTTGTAATCAAGTAATATAACCAACATAGCAATCCAAACAAGGATGTATTTTACTTAACTCAACCATTAATTATGAGTCAATGTGTCACGACCCAACCGGAGAGCCGCGACGGGCACCCGGTGCTAGCCCACCTGGGCACCCCTTAGCTTACCTTTACACTTACATCTAGGTGAGTCACATATTAAATCATACATTCCCGTTCATCAATCATACTAGTCCCATTGGAAAATAAATACCTGTATATCATCATTGGCATCTATGCCATATGCATGTACATAAGCCGACAAGGCTAACAAAATGATATACAAAATATAGGCCGACAAGGACAAACACATATAACCACATACATATGTCTACGAGCCTTTAAGGAGAGTATGTCATAACATATAGGCGGGACAGGACCCCGCTATGCCCATAATTATGTACATAAAAGAATTAATAACAAAAGCTATAGCTCCTAATGAAATGGAGCTCCGCTATGTAGTCCCCAAGAAATGTAGCTATGGATCAAGTCTGTCTCCCTGGCCACCTGCGGGCATGACGCAGCCCACAAACAAAAGGACGTCAGTACGAAAAATGTACTGAGCATGTAAATCACGATCAATATCAATACAGAAGCATGATAAGCAACATGAGAAATAGCATAAGATGGGGGACAGTAATATCATTGTCATAAGCACTTACTTGCCTTTCATAGGGACTTTCCATTTCTAACGCATATTAGTGTACATACATCCGTATCCGTATCCGTTTCACATTCATACTCATATTCATATATATATCCTTATTCATATTCGTATCATATCCATATTCATACTCATATTTATATCGTATACATAACCATAGCATATACATAGCATTTACATAGCATGCCCGACCACGAATGTTCGGTGTTTCATACATACTTGGCCAACCAAGGTTCAAGGTTACACATACCTGGCCCTACCAAGGCTTCAGGGTTACATCTACCTTTCCTTACCAAGGCTTCAAGGTTATCCGTACCATCTGCAGTGGTGTGCGCGCGTCACGTAAATAGATACATATCCTACCCGGCCTCATAAGCTCGGGGTTCCATAATAGTCATATATAGATACACATACATAATAGCTCATAAGAATCTTACTATTATCATCACTATCATTATCG
This sequence comes from Lycium barbarum, assembly GCF_019175385.1. Taxonomy (NCBI): domain Eukaryota; kingdom Viridiplantae; phylum Streptophyta; class Magnoliopsida; order Solanales; family Solanaceae; genus Lycium; species Lycium barbarum. The sequence continues at coordinate 88,982,696 of NC_083345.1, read as the reverse complement.
TCATCGTTATCATCATCGCCATTATCATCGTTATCATTATCGTTATCACTATCATCGTCGTTCATTACATCTATCCTTATAGGATTACTCGTCATATGAGGAACTTAGTACAGTCGTAATACATATCGAGAGTCATAAGCTTATTAGCTTTTGAAGATAGAATCATTTGGAATATGTCATAGACTTATAGAAGATTTAGATGATTGGCCAAAGAACCATGCCTTATGAAAGAAATGGTTAGCCTTACATGCATTTCCGTTCAACTATTCTACACTTGCACGTCCTCTTTCGAAGCTCACGTTTCTACCTTCATTAAAGTCATACTATCATTAGAGATCGATAGCTAGCATACATGACTAAGGCTAGAGAAAATTGGACAGCATCCCCTTTATTTATACGGCATTCCTCCATACCATATATCAAATTCCAAATGTCAACAATACATTCACAATATAATAACAATAGTCTTTATTTATCCACATTATCCATATTTCTCGATTCACTTCCAATCACCCATATCCATGGTCATATCACACGATTACGTTCATTCATATTCAATGTCTATCTCATGTTCTGAACGTCATTTATAACATATTCATTTCATGACACATCAAGAATTACGACTCAATTCAAGCTACTACTCACAAACATCACTATTCTCACATTCAAGACCCATTTTCTATATCCTTTTTACGATCCAAGTGTCTCAACTCCCAACTACCTTAAACAACATGAAAATACCATAAAATGTACCTTAGATGTTGTAGGAACAAGCTTCGGGTGGGAATACTTCTCTTGAACCAAACCCTAGCTCTCCTCCAATGGAATCTTTTGTGGTCCTCTAAGCCTTGGAAGCTTTCTAACACATAAACACTTGGTTTTTGTCTTTGACCTTTGAGTTCTCTTGGACTTGAGTGTAATATGCTTAGAGAAGGGTTTTTGAGCTCTCAACCCATGCGGAAGAGGAAAACTGAAATAAAAGAACCCAAGGCATCCATTTATACAAACACTGAAAATTAGTCCGTCGGGACTTCCACGGACACTTGCACAGTCCGTGGAACATTTCACGGTTCGTGGAAGTGGTCGTGGTTCACCACTGGCCAGAAATCATCTCTGTTGGGTATTTTACAGACCAGTATACGGTCCGTGGAAGGTTTCACGGTCCATGAAACATGGCCGTGGAACTCACAGCTTTTTCGAAGTTGTTCTCGTCGTTTCGTTTGATCTCCAATTCTTATACAACCTTCTTAACACTTGTTTAATACTTCATTAACCATACATTAGGCTCTATAGCATCCCTTCAAGACATCATTACATAAACATTAGCTCAATCATAGCGGAATCTTTCCGAACACGACTTACGCTTCGCTCTCTTCAACAAACTAAACTTCACATATTCGTAGAACTTCAAAATCTTATTGTATACACCTCAAGCTATCTAATCCTTTGCTTAACCTCATAGGGATTTCATAATCACCTTATTCTCACCCTATCCTATCCACAAGGTAACACATACGGAATTTCTGAAGTGTAACACAATGTCTACATCGACTCCAATTAACAACTTCTGTCCCATAGGGATACTCGAAATAGTAGTATGTCTAGCTATCTGTACCATCCATGTAATGTCACTTATCCCATTATTCGATACTCAGAGTTCACTTTTAGCGTCTTATTTCCCTTTTCTTCCCCTCTCAAATTATCGATTTATAATAACCGTAAATGCATTTTCCCTTAAACTCGCCATCTTTGTTTTCAAGGATATAAGTCTCATGCACAACTAGTACCCCTTATGCTTCATACCCTTCTACTCTTGTGTTGCACTCAACATTGATTTCAAAACCAATAATAATCATATTGTATTTATCGTTGATGATAGCCTTGCTTTATTGCTTTATCGTCATACGGTAAACTCATAACTCATGGCCACATTTTTCATTCCAAATTATTCCTTTATATACTTTACTCGTTCTGTAGAGGTATAGAATATTCTTAGGAGATTCATCTTCCTTTTCTCATAATACGACTACATCTTAAGCGCGCGTACTTGGCATATTTCCTTTTCTTCCTATACCTATACTTATTCCTTTACATTCTTTCCTCCTTAATTTATCTTATTACCTCCCGTTTTATAATCAATCCTTTATTCCTCACACAAGGAACCTTTTATAATCAATCCTTTATTCCTCACACAAGGAACCTTACTCTTAACTCAGTACCGCCTTGTCCTTTAGAATATATTACTTCTATACAATCCATTCTTCGCTTCCAAAACTTATCCTGTGCATTCTAATCATCCCCTCTCATCTTTATTATGCTAATCCCTTTTCCTAACAATCGTTCTATTTCGTTATTCATCTTTCCGTAGTCTTGGTCTTTTACATCCAGCCAGAGATATCCCTTGTGATCTCAACTATACAAATCACAAATTGTTACTACTTTACTTTGTCACATAACTTTTCTCTGATTTCTTTTTCAAGTCGACTTCCTTTTTCCTTTTGGTTGCTATCATTTCTGTCATTGCGAAACCTCTATGCTGTACTTTCCCCTAACATGGTCTTATAAGATTTCTTATCTACCGCCCCATGGCTCGCTTATTGGTTTCACACTTGCATTCACTCTTTAATCATATAGAGCATGGAACATCTTTAGTCGTTTCCTCGCTATACTTTACTTACTTTGTATTACAGTTCTTGCTACGTTTTCATTATATCCTGATCATACTCACCTCTATAGAGTGCCACTTCTTGATCTTATTCACAAGTCTGCTTATAAAATAGAATAAACCTCGTGAAGTAAGCATACTTAACCTGTTACACTTTCTGATCAGCCCTATTACACTTACCACATAAGTTGTCTTACCAATGTATTCACATTCACTATAACCCTTCGTATTTTGTACCCTTGTCATGCTGTTACTTTATTTCGAAAATGGACTTTTCGTATTTTACTTGTGCTTATCCATCCAATCATTACATCAATATCACACTCTATTAGAGTTACCCTTTCTCTTCTATGTCATACTTTAGTACTACCCGTCTCCCTAATTTACTCTAGCATTTCTCTTTACTATATCAATGTCGATCTTATAGTTACCGTTACTATCAATTCAACAGTATTTGACTCATCTCTTGTAGTTGCCAACGATATTCCTAATTTAATCCTGTCCTGCCATTACTTTTCTTGCAACATCTCTTCCCATTAGGACGTATTACAAGCTTATATTTTATCTCCTTTAAATTCTAGGAAACTTTCGGCAGAGTTTCCTCTGTATTTCTTATTATACAAAACCTGAACGTAACAAATGCCAACAATGCCTCACAGGGTTAATAAATATGTATGACATATCTTAGCCACACAGGGCTCCCAATTTTTAGTAAAAGCACAAAGATGTCGAAACTTATCTCATATATCACACCTCGAGATGTACCTGATCATTTAGCTATCTGCCCTATTATACCTTCGTATTTACTTTCCCTTTCATTCTTCAGCTTTACATTTCAATCACACTTCAATATTCTTACCTTACCCGACGTACATCTTTCGTACCGTTGCTTACCTTTGTACTGATTCATTCAATTTGTTTAGTTCATAAACTTAAAATTGAACTTATCATCAAGAGATACATTTTATCAATTCTTCTGTTATACTTTCACTGGCATACCTCTATGACAACCAATCCATTATCATATAAATACATATTCTGATAACGTAGTCTCAACGAAGTGACTTACCTCTGTAACTTCCAATATCATCACTCACTTTCTTCTGTCAATACCGTTCTTTTGATGAAATAAAGGGTTAGTATAAGGAATCTCATTTCCTATGGCTTGGCTCTATCGCACGATCTTAGATATGTAAGAAGAGTAACTATCCTAAATGCCCTGTAGCCTACTGTTTATAAATGTGGCACACAACACACTATAAACAAGACTCTACTAGACACGACTTTGCAGACAACCCCTAGGACGAACTGCTCTGATACCACTTTGTCACACCCCAACCCCATCAGGGGGTGATGGGCACCCAACTCTTACTTAGAGTTGAGTGAACCCTCTAGTATTCACACAATGAAACTGGACATATAAAAGTTTTGGTAATATAATAAAGTACTTTCAGTCAAACCATAGAAATTTGCGAACGATACTCAATTAATCAAAAATCGAGTAAGGCAAACTGACATATCGGCCTACATGGTCGCTTTACTCAACACATGACATCTCAACATACTAACCACAGGACACTGTCTGCAAAGTCTCCAAGAGTAAACACCTGAATCATATGAGTCAGGACAGGGCCCCAACATACCCATACACACATGTGATAACCATAATGATTCGACACTGCTCCAGGAAGAAAATGGAGTTTTCCAATCCCAGCTGATAGCCAACCATCCTAGCTGAATACTTTTACCTACAAAACAATATGGGACTATGTGGCATGAACACATCGCCCCCAGGAAAAGGGACGTCAGTACGAACAATGTACTGAGTATGTAAGGCAGCAGTAATCATAAGAAATGAATCATAAATCATAATAAAAGTACTAGAAACTACAGTGAATAGCCCTAAAGACCGAGAAACATAATGTAAATAGCCCTGTAGGCAATGACTAGAATTATAAATATATACCGTACCCGACCCTTTAGTAAGGAACTCGGTAAAATAATCATATATATACCGTACCCGGCTCTCTAGTGAGGGACTCGGTGAAATAATCATATATATACCGTACTCGGCCTTTTAGTAAGGGACTTGGTGAACAATGCAATGAAACTGCGCATGAATACGTACCCGGCCCGGGACTCGGTGAAGTGATACATTACCAATATGCACGAATAGAATATTAGGAGCAATCATGTAAAAACTGAATCATCCTCTGAGACTCGATAGAATAATTAGAATGAACCAACACTTGAGAATTAATGACAACCGTCATGTCAAGTACCACAGAGAACTACAGTTCATTAGAGTCGTGTATGCTCATCGTTCCCTCGTTTTATGTAATTTCAAGTCAAAAGAAAGGAAGGGTCAACTTTACATACACCTTGGAGCCTTTAGAAGTAGTGTCGCCATCAATGAATAAAATTGAGAAAATCTAGAAGTAGCTCCACATTCTCATATTCGCTTTAAAATCATAACTTGAGTTCTTAAAACACAAAATCATCATTATCGTTGTCACCATCATAAAATCATTCTTATCCTCGACATCATGAGAAGCTTTAAGAACCATGGACTCTTAGCTTTTTGAAAACAAGAAGGTTACGGAAACATTTATGAAATCATACCATAGGAATCATGCCTTTGAAAAAAAGGGACGAGCCTTAACATACCCGGTCTTAGCTCAATGGCTCAAGAACTCAACTCATATCTGCTCCACAATCTATATCTAACAACAATGATACCATCGTTAATTATACAAACGATTCTCTTAATCGTATAACGAAAATTTATCTTATCCTAAAACAAAACGGGCAACATCTTCCTTGTTCTTCTCATTTTCCCAAACTCCACATGTCAACAACAACAACCAGAACAATCCAGCAAGTATATATATCAATAACAAGATACCATGTAGCAGCAACAAGTCATAAACATTTCCCGACGAGCGACAAGCCCAGATTTGATTATCAAACACACTTCTCCAATTTTTCTTTCCTTCAAAATACATATCAATGAAAACAACAACAATATACTTAAGTTACTCCAAAAATTTCTAGCCACAGCACAAACCAAAAATATACCTTAAATCAGCCCATATAGCAACAACAATAACTTATCCAATTAATGTCGTAGTTCCCATCTCACAATTTAGCTATAATCAGGATGAATTTAAATATACCTAGGAGTGAATAGTTCTTACCTTATATGCCAAGAAATGAGCTTCCTCCACCTTATCTCCCTTTGAAGAAAGCCCGAATTCAACAACGCGATAAAACGGTACAACGTGATCGAAGTGGTGCGCCCAACCTGTATGTTGTTCTTGAGAAGAATTACACTTCATGTCTTTGAAATCACAAGTTACGTTGTTGCTATAGTAATCCAAATGCACGTTCCAACTCTATGTTCATGTATGTCAATGTTGCAGCTTTTTTTCCCCTTAATCCACAGCCAAGAATGTGATATATAAGAGTTTTAAGTAACTTTTATCACTGCACGTGTCATTATTAAAGAAAGGTGCCATTGACTCATCAAAATCCATTAAGACCAATGTAATGCCAGCTAATGGCCCAATTAATTCCATGTGCCAGCCCCACCAAACATACTTATCCTTTTAACTCTATTTAATACCACAATTAATTCTTTACTTTCCCAATTTATTCCAACATTTACCAACTTCCCGTGTAATTAATTTCTTGAACGCAATTCACTTAAATAATAATCATTTTTAACATACTTCATATGCTCATTATCATGGCAATGTGATATAGCACTAGTCCATAGCCTCATTTGCCACACATAAAATATTATTTACAATCATCATCGTCACACTTTTTTTTGTCTTAAATCATTTCGGGACTTCATTCCTTGTATATCCCGAGTTATCGGGCTTGGGTAAATTTGCTCATGTTGGATGGTCCAATTTTCTAGTCCAAAAATACGGGTTATGATAGCTTGGAATACTTTATTCAAATAAATTTTGAACCTCGACGAAACTTATTTTCTTTGATTTGTTTAACTTCTAATCCTTACGATACATTTGTACCATCACTCTAACCACCTATAAGCTTGGGGAATAACTTCACTTCCGTAACTAATGTCATTTAACTCGTACGCTTTCCAACACATGAAAATACGGGATGTAACACCATGGTCTCACATGACCCAAAATAAAACAGCCATGAGTATAACACATACCTGAAGTCTGAACCTCCACGGAAAATGAGAATAGATGTGGATATGTGGTCTTCAGATCATTTTTTTCTTCCCATGTCATTTCTTCAACATTATTATTTCTCCAAAGCACTTTATCAGAAGCCACATCCTTAGATCGCAACCGACGAACCTGTCTATCCAATATATCCACCAGGGTTTTCTCGTGTGATAATTGTTCGGTCACCTGGATATCATCTACCGGAACAACTCTCAAGGGATTTCCTATACACTTATGGATCATGGATACATGGAATACTGGATGTACAGACTCCAGATCAAAAGGTAGGTCTAACTCATATGCTACCTTATCCACAGTGCGAATAATACTATATGGTCTGATATATCGAAGGCTCAACTTACCCTTCTTGCCAAATCTCATCACTCCCTTCATAGGCTAGATCTTCAGGAAGACCCAATCGCCTACCTCAAACTCTGTTGTATCCCGTATTTTTGAACGTCAGATTATTTGCTGAGATGGGACCCACACATCGAGATTTTTTTGGGACATCTGAAAATTCATATGAATCACATATGAGAAGTTAAACACAACTCAAGAAGGACCCTTGGGCCAAATCAAAGTGGAAGTCCTCCAAACGAATATTTTAAGAAAACGTTTTCGGGTGATCTGACTTCAAGGGGAAAAAACGGTATTATAAGTTTGGAATTTGGAAAGGTACCAAGAACTAGAAGTTGTAGATAATTGAATTAGATTTCCAACCATAGGTCGTGGGACCTCAGGTGACGTCCGTACAAGGAGATATGAACGTTTTAAGGTCGAAAGGTCAGTGGGCTAGGCCCAACTCGGGACCAAACCGAGTGGGCCCAAAAAAATCAAAAACAAATAATAAGGCCCAAATTTGTGAGGCCCAACCTGCCATGGTTATGGCCCAAGCCCATATTACATAAAATTTGGTCAATAAATAAGATGACTAAGTCATCTTTATCACACAACCGCTAGAATATTCAAGAAGTTGAAGAACAAGAAAGAGAAGGAGAAAAGTTGAAGGCCATTTCGGCCAAGATCAAATTTCCGAGGAAACATTGATAAAAATTCTTCAAAAATCATTTTCTACCAAGTAAAGGGTGATTAACAAGGTGGAGTTGTTGTTGGAGCAAGAAAAATTGAAAATCATACAAATTGTCAAGTTGTAGTCAAGTGAGAAGTTGAAGAAGAAAGGTGAGTTTTGATCTTGTTTTATGTGTTATATATGGTTTATATGTGTTGTAGTATGCTAAAATGGATGAAATTCATGACGGAGAGAAATATAGTACATGGTCGTGTGTATGTATATATGTGTAGGAGTCATGCTTCAATTATTTTAATTAGTGTTTGGTTGTTATTGTTGTGAATGATATGTGGAAAATGGAAGTTGAATGAATTTTGAGAAGTTGTAGTGTGTATGTTGGTGTTGGCCGTGTGGTTATGGTGAAAAAATGGAAGAGAATGAGTTAATTTTATTTAGTATGATGTTGTTGGAATATAGATTATGAGGTTGTTATTGTTTTCATTAAAGTTAGAAAGTTTTTGGAAGAAGTAGTAAGTTGATTGAATATGGAAGTTGTTAGTATTGTTGTTGTTGGAATTGTGGTTGATATTTTGGCCGGGTTTGAATTCCCGGGATTGTTGTTGATTGAAATTAGCCAAGTTGAACTTGGTGGGATGGAGTATTTATAGGGGAAGTGCTGCCGAAATTTCGGTAGCCAAATGTTTCCTTAAGAATTCAACTCTAAGTACCCTAATAAGAGTTTTGGTAAACATGACCAATTTGCAGATTTTGACGAGATTGCGACGTGAATTTGGAATAGCAAAAGGAGCGGAAAGAGGTATGTAAGGCTTCACTCTTCTTTCTATGGCATGTCTTAGATGTAATAAGTCGGGTACGAGCCTCGGGGACAACCCTAGCCCCCGGAATCCGCACCTAAAGTTTTCCACTTTTTGTTCAATAGAATTGAACTAGAAAGTGTGCAAATGATGGAAAGACCTCTTAAACCCTTAGAACTTGCATAAGTGGGACCCGATTACCCTAGGACCCTCACAAGTAATGACATGACACGTAATATATGTAAATCATATACTTCACCCCATCCGGCCCGAGGTGGGCCCGCTACTCTCGGATATTTCCTTACAGTCTTGCTTGACTTACTTGAAGTGAATCCAAAGGGAACCTTTGATCCCGATTTCGATACCAAATGATAAATACTATGAATCCTCTAACGAGGGCACTTCGATGACGATAATGATAACAATGATGTTAGATAAGAGAATATGCCTATGATACGTACTACCGGAACGACTCTATGACTAAGATGACTAAGCTAAGTATCTTATGTAAACATGAAAATGATAAACTAATTTTTGAATCTTATTTATATTTCCTAGCTATGACTTTATTTTCTAAAAGATTTCAAAGTCTATGAACTGTCATCTATGATGCCCCGATTTCATTCTACGTTTACTTTAATATTATTCCCCGTTGGTAGTCTCACCTTAAAATACTCGTTCGTTCAAGGTGAGACAAAGCGATCACGAGTATTCTATAATATAATTGGAGGTCACCGACCTTACGTCACTCCGATGACTACATGATTCTTCTTTGGGCTTACCTGCGTGCCTATGAGACATATGTATATAGGATACGTAAATGCATATAAGACATGTAAATGTATGTAAGATATGTGTATATATTTTTTTAAAACATGCACATGACAAAAGAGCTAGAGCGCTATAGACGCTGATGTACCTACACGACGCACGTATATGTATATGATAAAAGAGCTAGAGCGCTATAGACGCTGATATATGTACATGATATATGCATGTGTATACGGGGAAAATGGAGGTAAGGGCAGAGCGTTATGAACGCATATCCACCTGATCAGTTGGCATTACATGATATGATATCGTCCCGGACGCGGGATATGTATATTTATGGTTAAATGGATCGGCTGCCGACGCCTCGGCAATATGAGATGTCCTATTTTATATGTATATGTATATGAACAAGGAAAGATTCTTAAAGGAAAGCTAAGTACGCATAGCACCTGCCAAGGGTATATATATATACAGGTTATGTTTCTATCCCAGGACATGTGTTGTAACTCTCTTATGTCATTATACATTATTCATATTTTCTGTATATTACTATTCATGCCTTACATACTCGGTACACTATTCGTATTGACGTCCCTTCTTGTGGACGCTGCGTTTCATGCCGCGCAGGTCAGCAGACATGCGGATTTGATCCTTAGAAGCTCTACCAGCAGTGTTGACAGTGCTCCAGTTATTCCGGAGCCTCACTTCCTTGGTACTATTTTGTGTATATATATTCGGGCATGGCAGTACTCAGCCCTTTCTATGTATGAGTGTACTACGTCTAGAGGCTCGTAGACAGTTATGTACAGTCAGTTAAGTACAGTTAGATATATGGTGTTTTGGCATGTTAATGTTGATGTATAAGTGATAACGAAGTTTATTAGTCTATGTTCAGAATGACGCCGCTAATATTAATGTTAAAAACAAAATGGCTCTGTTTACATGGCTTGCTAAGAGGTAAAGGTAAAATGATAGACAAGGGGTGCTCGGTACAAGTATCGGGTACTTGTCACGGCCCCTAGACGGGTCGTGACAGAAGTGGTATCAAAGCAGTTCGGTCCTAGGAGTTTGTCTACGAGCCGTGTCTAGTAGATTCTTGTTTATGGGTGTGTTGCGCGCCACACTTATAAACAGGAGGCTACAGGGAATTTAGGAAATGTGACCTTCTTTGCATTCTGAAATCGTGCGATAGAGCTAAGTTGCCAGGCTTCCATATTCCTTTTCCTAAACCTGTGTTATGGTTTCAGTAATGCCGCCGAAGAAAAAGGCTACGATGGCCGAGAAAGCCAAGGGGGTGGCGGCCAGCAGAGTTGAACGGGAGCTAGAAGAAGAAGAATCTCATAATGAGGCTCCTCCTCAGACTGTTCCTGCTCCCCCTGCACCAGCAGAGCAGGAAAGAGTTCCAGCTCCAGCCCCCGCACCTCCAGTTCCACCGCCAGCAGTTCCGGGCCAGCAGATGGCAGAGGCCATCCAGTTATTAACCCAGCTAGTTGCCGCACAGGCTCAGCGGCAAGATGTAGACCTGGGAGGCAGAGCGGTAAGTGCAAGGGCCCGCGACTTTATCACCCTGAAGCCTCCAGAGTTTTATGGATCAAAACCAGAGGAGGACCCGCAGAGTTTTATAGATGAGATGCTGAGGACTCTGGGGATCATACATGCTTCAGATACGGAGTCCGTAGAGTTGGCTTCATACAGGCTGCGGGATGTGGCAGTTCTGTGGTACAGTAGCTGGATATCATCGAGGGGAGCAAATGCACCCCCTCCGGTTTGGCAGGAGTTCACTGAGTCGTTTCTGCGACATTTCCTACCGCCAGAGGTTCGACGGGCTCGAGCCGATATGTTCTTGAACCTGAGACAGGGAAATATGAGCGTTCGAGAATACAGCCTCCGTTTTAATTCATTAGCCAGGTATGCCCCAGCCATGATAACGGATAAGGGAGATCATGTACACCGATTTGTGAGTGGGCTAGGGCCACATTTGGTTAAGGAATGTTTGACAGCTTCACTCCAGGACGGGATGACTATTACTCGAATCTAGGCCCACGCCCAAAATCTGGAGGAACAATATCAGCCACGGCGAGAGGAGCGTTACCCAGATAGGGGTTCCAAAAAAAGGGGCAGGTTTTCCAGGACTAGAAGCGAGTATAGAGGGGGACAGGCACAAGAGCTATTCAGGCATTCAGAACAACCGGCGGCCAGTGCACCGCCTGGATTTACGGATAGGGGACTTGACCGTTCTACTCACTCGCGACCAGATCAGGGTACTAAGGCGTCAGGATCCCAGTATAGAGCTGATTCTAGCAGGATGATGCCACCCCCGCCACGGTGTGCGTGATGTGGTAGACCACATTCTGGAGAATGTCGCGCAGGTACAGGTGCATGTTATACTTGTGAGCGGGTTGGCCATTTGATGCGTGATTGCCCACTGAGGTATGAGGGAGACCAAGCCCAGCCCGTCGGGTCCGCGGTTGGTTCATCGTCGACCGTACGCCCTCTTGGACAGACTTCCCAAGCTCCAGCGGGCCGCAGCCGAGGTAGAGGAGGGACACCTAGTTCAGCTGGTCCTCCGCACCGCCTATATGCATTGACAGGACGACAGGACCCTGAGCCTTCCGCAGACGCGGCCACAGGTACTTTTTCGGCACCTTCTATGATGTGTATGTTAATTGATTCAGATTCTATCCTATCCTACGTTGCCTTTATATTGCTGATCATTTTAAGAATTCAGAAATTAGGACGAAAGGTAGCCATACGCACAGGTAAAAAGACGAATACTAGAGATTGCGGAGGATAGAACCGTAAATAAAAGAAGAGATGTGTTACGCGGCGTTTTGAAAACTGCTAAGACCCCAACGCGTTCCATAATATGTGATAGGTAGTGCGAGGGAGTGGGGGCGAAAATACTAACGCTAAGACGCTGAAATGCACTAAAGTTTCAAGGTTAAGCGTGCTAGGGTGAGAGTAATTTCATGATGGGTGACCCCCTGGGAAATATGCTGAAATTTTCACAAATGTGGGAACAAGAGACGAATGTGAAGCTAGGTAGTCCAATGTAAATTAGAGTGTGTGGAGTGGTTACAAACCCTATAAAAGTCATGTAGGCTGAGACGGACAAGACTAACGGAAGAGGAGAAAGCGTGACAGAAAGGGGACTTATTAACGTAGGGCCAACGTTCAGAGCTTACTCAATAGACTTACGACATAAAAGCGACCTAAGCGACATGTGAGATGTCTACGAAGGAGACCTCCCCGAAGTATTATGATACACTATGAGGCCAGTTTAACATTCGAGGACGAATGTTCTAAAGGGGGGGGGGGGAGAATGTTGTATCCCGTATTTTGGAACGTCAGATTATTTGCTGAGATGGGACCCACACATCGAGATTTTTTTTGGGACATCTGAAAATTCATATGAATCACATATGAGAAGTTAAACACAACTCAAGAAGGACCCTTGGGCCAAATCAAAGTGGAAGTCCTCCAAACGAATATTTTAAGAAAACATTTTCGGGTGATCTGACTTCAAGGGGCAAAAACGGTATTATAAGTTTGGAATTTAGAAAAGAACTAGAAGAACTAGAAGTTGTAGATAATTGAATTAGCTTTCCAACCATAGGTCGTGGGTCCCCAGGTGACGTCGGTACAAGGAGATATAAACGTTTTAAGGTCGAAAGATCAGTGGGCTAGGCCCAACTCGGGACCAAACCGAGTTGGCCCAAAAAAATCAAAAACAAATAATAAGGCCCAAATTTGTGAGGCCCAACCGGCCATGGTTATGGCCCAAGCCCATATTACATAAAATTTGGTCAATAAATAAGATGACTAAGTCATCTTTATCACACAACCTCTAGAATATTCAAGAAGTTGAAGAACAAGAAAGAGAAGGAGAAAAGTTGAAGGCCATTTCGCCCAAGATCAAATTTCCAAGGAAAAATTGATAAAAATTCTTCAAAAATCATTTTCTACCAAGTAAAGGGTGATTAACAAGGTGGAGTTGTTGTTGGAGCAAGAAAAATTCAAAATCATACAAATTGTCAAGTTGTAGTCAAGTGAGAAGTTGAAGAAGAAAGGTGAGTTTTGATCTTGTTTTATGTGTTATATATGGTTTATATGTGTTGTAGTATGCTAAAATGGATGAAATTCATGAAGGATAGAAATATAGTACAAGGCCGTGTGTATGTATATATGTGTAGGAGTCATGCTTCAATTATTTTAATTAGTGTTTGGTTGTTATTGTTGTGAATGATATGTGGAAAATGGAAGTTGAATGAATTTTGAGAAGTTGTAGTGTGTATGTTGGTGTTGGCCGTGTGGTTATGGTGAAAAAATGGAAGAGAATGAGTTAATTTTATTTAGTATGATGTTGTTTGAATATAGATTATGAGGTTGTTATTGTTTTCATTAAAGTTAGAAAGTTTTTGGAAGAAGTAGTAAGTTGATTGAATATGGAAGTTGTTAGTATTGTTGTTGTTGGAATTGTGGTTGATATTTTGGCCGGGTTTGAATTCCCGGGATTGTTGTTGATTGAAATTAGCCAAGTTGAACTTGGTGGGATGGAGTATTTATAGGGGAAGTGCTGCCGAAATTTCGGTAGCCAAATGTTTCCTTAAGAATTCAACTCTAAGTACCCTAATAAGAGTTTTGGTAAACATGACCAATTTGCAGATTTTGACGAGATTGCAACGTGAATTTGGAATAGCAAAAGGAGCGGAAAGAGGTATGTAAGGCTTCACTCTTCTTTCTATGGCATGTCTTAGATGTAATAAGTCGGGTACGAGCCTCGGGGACAACCCTATCCCCCGGAATCCGCACCTAAAGTTTTCCACTTTTTGTTCAATAGAATTGAACAAGAAAGTGTGCAAATGATGGAAAGACCTCTTAAACCCTTAGAACTTGCATAAGTGGGACCCGATTACCCTAGGACCCTCACAAGTAATGACATGACACGTAATATATGTAAATCATATACGTCACCCCATCCGGCCCGAGGTGGGCCCGCTACTTTCGGATTTTACCTTACAGTCTTGCTTGACTTACTTGAAGTGAATCCAAAGGGAACCTTTGATCCCTATTTCAATACCAAATGATAAATACTATGACTCCTCTAACGAGGGAACTTCCATGACGATAATGATAACAATGATGTTAGATAAGAGAATATGCCTATGATACGTACTACCAGAACGACTCTATGACTAAGATGACTAAGCTAAGTATCTTATGTAAACATGAAAATGGTAAACTAATTTTTGAATCTTATTTATATTTCCTAGCTATGACTTTATTTTCTAAAAGATTTCAAAGTCTATGAACTGTCATCTATGATGCCCTGATTTCATTCTACGTTTACTTTCATATTATTCCCCGTTGGTCGTCTCACCTTAAAATACTCGTTCCTTCAAGGTGAGACAAAGCGATCACGAGTATTCTATAATATAATTGGAGGTCACCGACCTTACGTCACTCCGATGACTACATGATTCTTCTTTGGGCTTTCCTGCGTGCCTATGAGACATATGTATATAGGATACGTAAATGCATATAAGACATGTAAATGTATGTAAGATATGTGTATATATATTTTTAAAACATGCACATGACGAAAGAGCTAGAGAGCTATAGACGCTGATGTACCTACACGACACACGTATATGTATATGATAAAAGAGCTAGAGCGCTATAGACGCTGATATATGTACATGATATATGCATGTGTATACGGGGAAAATGGAGGTATGGGCAGAGCGTTATGAACGCATATCCACCTGATCAGTTGGTATTACATGATATGATATCGTCCCGGTCGCGGGATGTGTATATTTATGGTTAAATGGATCGGCTGCCGACGCCTCGGCAATATGAGATGTCCTATTTTATATGTATATGTATATGAACAAGGAAAGATTCTTAAAGGAAAGCTAAGTACGCATAGCACCTGCCAAGGGTATATATATATACAGGATATGTTTCTATCCCAGGACATGTGTTGTAACTCTCTTATGTCATTATACATGATTCATATTTTCTGTATATTACTATTCATGCCTTACATACTCGGTACACTATTCGTACTGACGTCCCTTCTTGTGGACGCTGCGTTTCATGCCGCGCAGGTCAGCAGACAGGCGGATTTGATCCTTAGAAGCTCTACCAGCAGTGTTGACAGTGCTCCAGTTATTCCGAAGCCTCACTTCCTTGGTACTATTTTATGTATATATATTCGGGCATGGCAGTACTCAGCCCTTTCTATGTATGAGTGTACTACGTCTAGAGGCTCGTAGACAGTTATGTACAGTCAGTTAAATACAGTTAGATATATATGGTGTTTTGGCACGTTAATGTTGATGTATAAGTGATAACGAAGTTTATTAGTCTATGTTCAGAATGACGCCGCTAATGTTAATGTTCAAAAAAAATGGCTCTGTTTACATGGCTTGCTAAGAGGTAAAGGTAAAACGATAGACAAGGGGTGCTCGGTACAAGTATCGGGTACTCGTCACGGCCCCTAGACGGGTCGTGACAAACTCTAACTTGCGTCACCGATTATCTGCATAGGATTTCTATCAACTCTACACCGCTAGTAACCTTTCTTGAATCACTTTCACTTTGTCAACCACTTGCTTTGTTAAGTCTGGGCCTACTAACTAATTTTCTCATACATCAAACCATCTTAAAGGTGATCATATCTCCGCCCATATAAAGCCTCATAAGGAGCCATCTGGACACTGGAATGGTAATTGTTATTATATGCAAACTCGATAAGAGGCAAATGATCATGCCAGCTACCTCGAAAGTCAGTCACACAATCTTTCAGCATATCCTAAAGTGTTTGTATAGTATGCTCAGCTTGTCCATCCGTCTACGGATGAAATGCAATACTCAGACTCACCTGAGTCCCCAATCCATTCTGAAAAGATCTCCAGAAGTTAGCTGTGAATTGCGCTCCTCTATCTGAAATAATGGCTAAATGAACACCATGAAGTCATACAATCTCTCTAAGCTAGAGCTTCGCATAATGCTCAGCTGAATAAGTAGTTTTGCTAGGCAGAAAGGGGGCTGACTTTGTAAGCCTATCAACTATGACCCCATATTGAATCATACTTCCGCTGAGTACAGCGCAAACTTGTAATGAAATCTATATTGATTACCTCCAATTTCCATGTCGGAATCTCCATAGCTTGCAATAAACCTCCGAGCTTCTGGTGCTCTATCTTAACTTTCTGGTAATTTGGACACTGGGCGACAAACTCCGCTATGTCCCTCTTCATACCATCCCACTAGTAAACTTCCTTGAGATCATGGTACATTTTTGTTGTGGCCGGGTGAATAGAATAGCGAGAATAGTGGGCTTCCCCCATAACTTGCTGATGGAGGTATGCAACATTAGAAATGCACAATCAACCTCGTTATCTGAGTACTCCATCCCCTAGAATCACAAAGGGTGTCTTTTCTTTTCGAGACACCGTATCTCAGTAATGAACTAAAATAGGATCTTCATATTGACGCTCCTTTATCTCAGCTACGAAAGATGAACTCGCTGTATCCTGAACTATAACTCCTGTATCACCTGAGTTTATCAACCGAAATCCTAGACTGGCTAGCTGACAAACATCCGGGCTAGCTCTCTCTTCTCTGGATGAAAATATGACAGGCTACCCATGGATTTATGACTAAGGGCATTTGCTACTACATTAGCCTTTCTAGGATGGTATAGAATATGAACGTCGTAATCTTTCAGCAATTCTAGCCAATGCCTCTGACGTAAGTTCAAGTCCTTCTTCTTAAAGATGTATTGGAGGGTCTTATGGTCGGTATAGATATTAACATGAGCACTGTATAAGTAGTGATTCCATATTTTCAAGGCATGGATCACCACAGCTAACTCCAGATCATGAGTTGGATAATTCTTCTCATGCTTCATCAGCTGTCTAGAAGCATAAGCAACAACCTTACCGTGTTGCATTAATACACAACCCAATCCAATACTTGAAGCATGACAATATATGACATAGCCATCTGTTTCCTCCGAAAGAGTCAAGGTAGGTGCTGAGGTCAACTTGTCTTTCAATATCTGAAAACTCTTCTCACATGCATCCGTCCACTGGAACTTAGCTGATTTCTGAGTCAGCTTGGTCAGTGGGGCTGAAAGAGAAGGAAATCCTTCCACGAACCTTCTATAATATCCTTCTAGGCCCAAGAAACTACGTATATCTGTTGGTGTCGTGGGCCTTGGCCAATTCCTCACAGCTTCGGTCTTTTGAGTATCCACCCTAGCACCTTCATCTAAAATAATGTGACCAAGAAAAGCCACAGAGTTCAACCAGAACTCACACTTGGAAAACATCGTGTATAATTCTCTATCTCAAATAATTCTAAGCACTGCATATAGATGATCCGCATGATCAGTCTCTGACCGTGAATAGACCATAATATCATTTATAAACACAATTACGAATAAATCTAAAAAAGGTCTGAATATAAGATTCATCAAGTCCATGAATACAGCTGGTGCATTAGTTAGCCCGAATGACATGACAAGGAACTCATAGTGCCCATATCTAGTTTTGAATGTCGTCTTCGAAATATCTTCATCTTTTACCCTAACCTGATCTCAAGTCTATCTTTGAGAAATATCTGGCACCCTGCAGCTGATCAAATAAATCATCAATCCTCGTAAGCGGATACTTGTTCTTTATAGTCACTTTATTTAATTGCCTGTAATCAATACACATTCGCAAAGAGACACCCTTCTTTCTTACAAATAATATTGGCGCTCCCCACGGCGATGTACTGGGCCTAATAAAGCACTTCTCGAGTAAATCCCTCAATTTCTCCTTCAATTCTTTCAACTCTGCAGGTGCCATCTATAAGGAGGAATAGATGTTGGTTGAGTATCTGGCAATAGATCAATAGTAAAATCAATGTCCCATTCTGGCGGAATGCCTGGAAGCTCATCCGGAAACACCTCTGGAAACTCATTGACCACAGGAACAGACTGAAGGGTCGATGACTCAGCTTGCAAATTCTGGACCCGAACTAGGTGATAAAGGTACCCTTTTCTGATCATCTTTCTTGCCTTAATATAGGAAATAAACCTATCCCTCAGCAAAGCAATGTTACCCTTCCACTCCAGGACTGGCTCATCAAGAAACTGGAATCGAACTTGCTTTGTTCTGCAATCAACATTAGCATAACAGGAAGCTAACCAATCCATACCCATAATAACATCAAAATCAATCATGTCCAGCTCAATCAAATCTTCTAGGGTATGGCGATTACAAACTATCACTACAAAGCCTCGATATACTCGCCTAGCTATAACTGGATCACTAACTGGCGTAGACACCTCAAACGGTTTAATCGATTCAGGCTCTATCCCAAACTTGCCAACAATAAATGGAGTATCATATGACAAGGTGGAACCTGGTTCAATCAGTGCATATACATCATTAGAGGAGAATGATAATATACCTGTGACAACATGAGTTGACGACTCATGATCCTGTCTACCAGCTAATGAATAAATGCGGTTCTGAGCTCCACCCCTTCATCTACCACGTCCTGCTGGTGTCTGAGAACCATGCCCTGGAGGGCGTACAGATGAAGAAGAACCAGCTACGGACCCTATAGGCTGAACGATGCCTGCACCATCTCTCATCGGACACTCCCGCATTATATGAATGGGCTGGCCACAAGCATAATAGGCGCTGGATCCCAATCAACACTTTCCAGCGTGTAGCTTACCACACAAGGCACATCGTGGCAAAGGTGGCCTCATCTGGCCTGACTCCGGTCTGTGTTGAGAACCCGAAGCTCTGGAACTCTGACCCGCTCCAGAATAAGCAGACCGATCGAATCTCTGGCCTGAAAACCGTAGAGGTGCACTCCCTGCTGAATGAAATGGATACCGGGAATGCTGCTATCTTTGTCCTCTCCGGAGCTCGCCAACCATATCTAAAGATCTAGCCCTCTTACCATAGCTCCAGTCGCGCTCACGCTCCGTCCTCCGTTGATACTTACGATCCTCTAAATTCTGTGCTTATGCCTGTATATGGGAAATATCCGTACCCTGCTGTAACGCAGCTGTCGTACACTCATCAATCAAATGTGGCCCTAGACCTGTCACGAAACGATGAACTCGATCCTCCATCTCAGCCACCATAGCTGGGGCATATCTAGCCAAGGAGTCAAAGTATACACTATACTCTTAAACACTCATACTACCCTGCTGAATGCGTAAAAACCTATCTGCTCGGGTGCGCCGAACCTCTGGTGGTAAATAATGATAAAAAAGGCATCTGAAAACTCTCGCCAAACGGCTGGAGGGGAATTCTCTCCCCTAGACAGCGCCCATATATGTTACCATTGCACTGCAACATTACGGAGCCTATAAGAAGCCAACTCCACTGACTCGACCTCATCAGCGTGCATAACCCTCAAAGTCCCCTTCATACTATCAATAAAGTCCTGAGGGTCCATATTTTGCTCAACATGGAGAACTCTGGAGGATCTAATCCGAGGAAAGTCTTAAACCTTGCACTACTAGCTCGGTCTACATGATCAACACCAACTCCCTGACGCAGAGCCTGGGGGGCTACCAATTTGGTCAATAACGGTATAGCGTCCCACATATCCTGGCCCGATGCATCTGGTTGAGGAACTGGGGCACTGGGGCAGGTGCTGGAGGCAGGGTATGCGAAGTCTGAGATGAGGTCTTACTCTGGGACTCGCCGCGAGCCCTAGTAGCTGGCTAAGTACGGCTAGTGGCCTCACCAGCCACTCCCTTGCCCTTCTTGGCAGCTGTAGCTTTCTTGCGAGGCATCACTGAAATCATAGTAAATTATTAAAGGGAACTCTCAACACACGGGTCTATCGCGCGATCTAAGAGAGAAGGAATGATAATTTCCTAAATGTCCTATAGCCTCCTGTTTATAAGTGTGGTGCACAACACACCCATAAACAAGACTCTACTAGACACGGTCTGCAGATAATCCTAGGACAGAACTGCTCTGATGCCATTTCTACCACGACCCAAAACGATGAGTTCGGATGAGTGCCTGACCTCTATTGACCAAGCACCACTATACTCGTACCTAGAGCTTACTGAAGGATAGGGTGGCCATACACGATTGAT
Source organism: Lycium barbarum (assembly GCF_019175385.1). NCBI lineage: Eukaryota > Viridiplantae > Streptophyta > Magnoliopsida > Solanales > Solanaceae > Lycium > Lycium barbarum. The sequence continues at coordinate 88,962,094 of NC_083345.1, read as the reverse complement.
AATTAAATTATACGAACTTATACAAGAACAATACCATGATATATGCATCAAGAACCATCAATTATCGATGTATGCATATATATATATGTATACTGAAAATAACAATGCAAGCTAATTAGGCTACCATATATGTTGTACAACAAAAAAATGAGAGTCGACAAGGCTACATCATGTGCCAACTACATACAACTATCTTCAAACCTCTAATGGAATAGAAAGTCGTACAAAGGATAGGACAGGGCCTCGTCATACCCATATATGCATATACATCTCAAAATGGCATACCAAAATAGACTGCAGCGCCAGATCGAGTGGAGCGCACCGACTACCGCTGAATAGAAGTCCTACTGAGCTGGACCGCCTGCCTATCTATCTGAACCTGAGGGCATGAACGCAACCCCCCGAATAATAGGGGAGTCAGTTTGGCTAATGTACCGAGTATGTAAGGTATAAGAACATCAAGTACATAAGAATCATGAGAAACATCTGAAATATGAAAGCTAATCTCAATATCTGAATGTATATATGGCCAACATCTGGGAATATTGGCATAACTCTATATAATTGAAAGTGCCTCTGAGGGCATATGGTATGCATAGGTCATAATATAGCTGTTAGTGTTGTGGAATGTACAGCCCGATCCATATACCATATGTTAGTGTCGAGCAACGAACGACCCGATCCATATATCATATGTTAGTGCTGAGGAATGTACGGTTCGATCCATATATCATTATCATCATCACTATGCACCAGCGGATCAAGTGGTAATGCATATATAATGCCTATCCCTTTCCCCATACCCCACATGTTATATCCCGTGTTTTTACACGCTTGGAAAAAAATTGAGATATCTTTGACTTGTGAGAAATAAGGTCAAAATTTAATTTTTACTTGACATAGGAGTTGTGCATGAAAGAATGTTGATGCGAAAGTGTCGACCAAGACTAAGGGAAAATTTGAGATTTTGGAAATTAGTTTCGGGAATTACAAAACGAGATTTTTAACGAATTGGGCTCAACAAAAATTTGAGAAAAATTGAGGCCCAAGACAACAAGGTGGCCGGCCATGGTCCAAAAATTTACAAGCCCATGAGTTAATTAATTAGTCATGTGCATGGTCATGTGACAAGTCTAGATAAGAAGACCAAGTCTTCATCTTTGTTCAATTAGAAGCTTCAAGAAAGACAAGAGAAATTGAGAGCCAAAAATAAGAGCCTATTCGGCTTGGCCATAGAAATTTCACCCTTGGAAATCTTGCTCCTAAAATTTTTCTCTTGGTGGATTTATACTAAGTTGAGGTCCCTCTACAACTTGGTGAAATTGGTTTGGAAGAAAGAGCATTTAATTCCTCAATTTAAACATATATTCAAGTAAAGAAGGTTGGAGGAATAGATTTTGGACGAAACGGGACTTAAGTTTTGGGCAAGCGTAAGTCGTATAAAAGGTATGTAAGGCTACCTATTTCTTCCTTTGGCATGTCTTAGTATGCTAGATCGATATCGGAACCCCGGGAGCAATTCTGCTCCTCGAAATCCGAATTAGAAAACGGCTACTATTCATTCAATTCAATTGAAGCCTAATGATCCTATTTTGGCTAGAAAGTAACCAAATGTCCGAAACTTGTGCGAACGTATTCGGATTACTCCGAAACCTTTATGTATGACCATATAGACCTCAAATGTCCGTAAATCATGTCCGCCACCTCGACTTGACCCGAGGTGGGCCCGCTAAGTCCGAAACCCCTCTGTCAGCCCTATAAGGTTTATTTTGACATAATGTTGGGAAAAGGCTTTCACTTATGAATTTGACCTCTATAAAATAATGTTTGGGTCGCCACGATATTTTAAAATATATTTTAAACCACAACGACCATTTTAGAAATATTTTGTGAAATGAACCCGGTTTGGTTAATTATCAGAATTACTTCGACCACTGGGTCAACTTATGATTTTATTAACTTTATAAAAGTATTTCGATATTTTAAATTACAGTTTTGAAATATAAACATAACCTTGGGAGAACTTTCGTGAAGCAAACCCCGTAATGACCACTTGCTCAGTTTAGTTAGACTAGCGGGCCGACGTATAACCATATTGGGCCCTATAGCTATTACCATCCATAAAAATTGAATTAGCCGTCCATGATTCAATTCGTGCCCATTATTTTGATACCGTTCACAGGTCCTCGGGCCGGTTATCGATCACGCGAATTATGACAAGTCGACCATATGCTCTTTTTGCTGACGTGAGTATCCGAGTATAAGCATTTCGATACAAGCGCCCCGCTAGGGCGATTCTGATATAAGTATTCAGATATGACTATTTTGATCGAATCATCCGTTACGAATATTCCGATAGTATGTTCACTCACTCTCGCAAGTCTTATGAAACGCTTGGATATGTAAAATGACTCCACACGTTCTGTTTTGATACGTTCGTAACGATTTTGTGGTCAACGTGTCCGTGAATATCACGTATCAATTCTGATCGTTCCGAAATACGTCTGAAATCCTCAAATGTCAATATGTGCTCACATCTATCGAGTCTGAAAGTGTGTGTATCTGATCTCTCACTAATCCGCTTATGTAAGATATGCTGTCGTGCGCTACCTTCCTATGTTGCCTATGATGTTCTGAAATAAAACCGTGAGGGGTGGTCTGGGCTGAGCTCGATCCCCAAAGCGGATAGTATCTGCACTGTGTGATTCGATACCAGGCAGACGCGTTGGGAGTGTACTGGGCGGAGCTCGAGCTCCCGAGACTGATCCGTGACCCGTGTACTGGGCAGAGCTCGAGCGGGAAAAATGACAGTTTCTGCATGGGATGACCACTGTACTGGGCCGAGCTCGAGGTGGCATACCCTTTGTAGACGCGTACTTTGATATGATATGATTTGCTATGATCTGATACGATATATTTGTGTATGGTGTGACCACTGTACTGGGCTGAGCTCGAGGTGGTACACTCTCTGTAAACATCCTATGATTCTCAGGTTGCAATATCTGATTCGATACGCTACGGCGTTCTAATACGACTCTATTGTGCACTATGTGTGATCTGTGTCTGGAAAGTAAGTTTTGATATCCTGTTCGTCCTGAGTTCCAATCGGCGTACCATATCGTCTGAGTACTCGGTAAGTCCCGTAATTCCTTTGATATAAGGTGATATCTGAGCATTCTGTATGTCCCGCCTTCCGTCTGTCACCTGGATCAGGTGGGCATAAGTTGCATCTGGAAACTCTGTACCCTTGGTAATCCGTTTGACAGATTATAGCGGTTTATATGATATGTGACCATCTGTATGACCTTGGCCTGGGAAGTGAGTGACTTTGATATTCTGGACTAATTACTTATTCTTGTACCGCTTGTTGCGATTATAGTTCCGATTTTTGTATTCCATGCTTTACATACTCAGTACATTTTTCGTACTGACCCCCTTCCTTCGGGGGCTGCGTTTCATGCCCGCAGGTACCGAAGCTTACAGTGGTGATCCGCCAGCCTAGGGTACACAGTCTACTATTTGGAGAGCTCCTTTGATCCGGAGCCCATACTTTTGGTACCGAACTTTTGTTGCTTATGATTTCGTTTGGGTACGGCGGGGCCCTGTCCCGTCATATGATTCTGTTGTCTGTATAGAGGCCTGTAGTCATGCTTGTGGGTCATGGGTCGTGTTGGGTCAGCGATGTTTGTTTGATTTGTGCCAGTCTGTTCCTTCGCTACGTTAATATGGTTGACCTATGTTTTATGACATAAATAATGGTTTAAACGATATGCTTATAATTTAGGACGCACAAGTAAGATTTGGTCGGTAAGTACGTATGAGTGCCCACATCGGACACTAGTCGCGGCCTACGGGGTTAGGTCGTGACAGAAGTGGTATCAGAGCGGTTTGTCCTCGGAATGTCTACAGGCCGTGTCTAGTAGAGTCTTGTTTATCGGTGTGTTGTGCACCACATCTATAAACAGGAGGCTACATGACATTTAGGGTGTTACCTTTCTTTGGAATATCAGATCGTGCGATAGAGCTGTGCTATTAGGATGATTCCAGTCTGATTCGTTGATTGTGTTTGCAGTGATACTTCCGAAGAAGGCTATGACTGCCCAGAAGGGCAAAGTGATGGTCGGAGAGACCAGTCGGGCGCAGCGAGCTACCCGGGCTCGTGTTTATGATTTGCCTGAGATTGCGCCCCATTCAGAGGGATCCGCCACACCACCACCAGTAGAGCCTGGAGCAGGTCCATCAGTAGCTCCAGAGGCCCGAGTACCCACACCCGAGACTCCAGCTCCCCAACCAGGGGCGGATGATAGGGCACTGAGGGAGGCTGTGCAGTTATTGACTACATTGGTAGCGGGGCAGGCTCGCAGACGCGGGCGGAGGGATGACGATGAGGATGACGGGCGTGACAGCCTGAAGGTTTGAGAGTTTTTATTATGTGGCCCTCCAGAGTTTTTCGGGTCTAAGCCTGATGAGGACCCCCATGACTTCATTCGGGGGATGCGGCACTCACTAGATTTGGTCAGGGCTTCAGAAACCGAGTCTGTTGAGTTGTCCTCGCACAGACTACTGGATGTTGTTGCTAACTGGTATGAGTCCTGGGAGCTGTCCAGAGGTGAAAGTGCTCCCCCAGCTGTATGGGATGAGTTTGTAGCCGCCTTTCTCAGCCACTTTTTGCCCCCAGAGTTGCGGCGGGCGAGAGTTGACAAATTTTTACTGCTAAGGCAGGATGGCAGGAGTGTCCGAGAGTACAGTTTAGAGTTTGATTCTCTTGCCAGATATGCACCTGTCATTGTGGCGGATATGGCCGATAGGATGCATCGGTACGTAATGGGTTTGGATGATTATCTGGTTGACGGTTGCCTGGCGATGGCATCCCAGCTCGGAATGGATATTGCCCGGGTACAAGCATATGCCCTGGGAATGGAAGATAGACGCAGAAGGCGCCAGTCTGAGGGAGATTACGACCGGGGCCGCCCTAAGAGGGCCAGGTCAGTTGGTTATGTTAGGGAGCCTCGAAGCGGCCAGCCTCGACAGTATGCTAGACAGTTTTCCCAGCCAGCATGGGATACCCATTCACAGAGTTCGGGCAGGAGGTCTGGTGACACATGGTATTCCGGGGCAGGTCAGAGCTCCAGAGTCTTCAGTTCACGAGTGGATGGAGGTTCCGGCCGGTCAAGGCCACCCAGACCCCGGTGTCCTTATTGCAGGAGACGCCATTCTGGAGAATGTCATCAGGCTACAGATGTTTGTTTTTCTTGCGGCCATCAAGGCCACGTTATGAGAGAGTGTCCGTACAGGACCAGTTCGGGTGGTGCAGCCCAGCTCAGGGGGTCAGTTGCTGATTTACCTTCCGTAGCGACGCGCCCTACGGGGCAGAGTGTGCCGAGACTATCGGGCCGCGGTAGAGATCGTGGCGGAGTTTCCGGTTCTAGCGGTCCTTTGAAACGCTTATATGCTTCGGCTAGCCGGCAGGGCCCTGAGGCGCCACCAGATGCGTTTACAGGTATGTTGTCCACTTTTTCTGAATATATATATGTATATGCACTCATGCATTACTAGGTCCAGATTTTATTTCATCGCGTGTTCCTCCCCGATTGCTAGTAAAAAAAAAAAAAAAAAAAAAAAACGGGGATGAGGCCCAAATTGACAGAAAACGTCTAAGGTAATGATATATGAAGATAAAAAGTGAGAGTCGAAAAGTTGAAAAGGCTAACGCAGTAATTTCATAATCGGAGAAATAAAGGGGCCCTCTCTATATCAGGGCGGGACCTGCTACGAGAACCTTCCAAAAATTGCCAAGACCCCGACTTGTCCTAAAGTATGTGACCAAGGTCGTGCGGGGCGATCGACGCAACTATACCGGCATTAACGCGTCTAAATGTACTAAAGTTCCGAGGTTAAGCGTGCTGGGGCCAGAGTAATTCTGGGATGGGTGACCCCCTGGGAAGTGTACAAAGTTTTTTTTCTTTTTAAACGTAGAAATAAGAGACCAATGGAAAGTCTGGGGTAACCTAAATAAATCAGGATCTACCAAAGAGTTAGAAACCCTAAATAGGTCGGGTAGGCTAAGGCGAACTCGGCCGCCGAACAAAAGGGAAGTGCGACGCAGTTCTGGAATCAGAGTAAATTTAAATGGCGTTGAGAATGTATTGTAAGGGAAATGGTAATAAATGAGTATGTGTGCAGACCACATCCCAGTTACGACAGTTTTAATTGACCGGTGGGCCCCAGCAGTCGGTATTACAGTATATGTAAACTTTGACTGAACGGAACCTGAAAGATAAAGCGAAATACGTGATGTAACTGTTATAAGTAGACTAATGTCGGCTTCGCCACTAGTTAAAGCCGGAAACTCTTAGCGTAATGATATTCGAGAATAGAACTGAGGCGAGTGTGTAAAAAGAGATAGTAATTGTGACGCTTGGCAGAATTCTGAAGGAAATGAGGAGAACTCCCCTGAAATGCTTGTAAAACCCTATAAGACTAATTTAACATTCGAGGACGAATGTTCTAAAGGGGGGGAGGATGTTATATCCCGTGTTTTTACACGCTTGGAAAAAAAATTGAGATATCTTTGATTTGTGAGAAATAAGGTCAAAATTTAATTTTTACTTGACATAGGAGTTGTGCATGAAAGAATGTTGATGCGAAAGTGTCGAACAAGACTAAGGGCAAATTTGAGATTTTGGAAATTAGTTTCGGGAATTACAAAACGAGATTTTTAACGAATTGGGCTCAACAAAAAATTGAGAAAAATTGAGGCCCAAGACCACAAGATGGCCGGCCATGGTCCAAAAATTTCCAAGCCCATGAGTTAATTAATTAGTCATGTGCATGGTCATGTGACAAGTCTAGATAAGAAGACCAAGTCTTCATCTTTGTTCAATTAGAAGCTTCAAGAAAGACAAGAGAAATTGAGAGCCAAAAATAAGAGCCTATTCGGCTTGGCCATAGAAATTTCACCCTTGGAAATCTTGCTCCTAAAATTTTTCTCTTGGTGGATTTATACTAAGTTGAGGTCCCTCTACAACTTGGTGAAATTGGTTTGGAAGAAAGAGCATTTAATTCCTCAATTTAAACATATATTCAAGTGAAGAAGGTTGGAGGAAAAGATTTTGGACGAAACGGGACTTAAGTTTTGGGCAAGCGTAAGTCGTATAAAAGGTATGTAAGGCTACCTATTTCTTCCTTTGGCATGTCTTAGTATGCTAGATCGATATCGGAACCCCGGGAGCAATTCTGCTCCTCGAAATCCGAATTAGAAAACGACTACTATTCATTCAATTCAATTGAAGCCTAATGATCCTATTTTGGCTAGAAAGTAACCAAATGTCCGAAACTTGTGCGAACATATTCGGATTACTCCGAAACCTTTATGTATGACCATATAGACCTCAAATGTCCGTAAATCATGTCCGCCACCTCGACTTGACTCGAGGTGGGCCCGCTAAGTCCGAAACCCCTCTGTCAGCCCTATAAGGTTTATTTTGACATAATGTTGGGAAAAGGCTTTCACTTATGAATTTGACCTCTATAAAATAATGTTTGGGTCGCCACGATATTTTAAACTATATTTTAAACCACAACGACCATTTTAGAAATATTTTGTGAAATGAACCCGGTTTGGTTAATTATCAGAATTACTTCGACCACTGTGTCAACTTATGATTTTATTAACTTTATAAAAGTATTTCGACATTTTAAATTACAGTTTTGAAATATAAACATAACCTTGGGAGAAATTTCGTGAAGCAAACCCCGTAATGACCACTTTCTCAGTTTAGTTAGACTAACGGGCCGACGTATAACCATATTGGGCCCTATAGCTATTCCAATCCATAAAAATTGAATTAGCCGTCCATGATTCAATTCGTGCCCATTATTTTGATACCGTTCACAGGTCCTCGGTCCGGTTATCGATCACGCGAATTATGACAAGTCGACCATATGCTCTTTTTGCTGACGTGAGTATCCGAGTATAAGCATTTCGATACAAGCGCCCCGCTAGGGCGATTCTGATATAAGTATTCAGATATGACTATTTTGATCGAATCATCCGTTACGAATATTCCGATAGTATGTTCACTCACTCTCGCAAGTCTTATGAAACGCTTGGATATGTAAAATGACTCCACACGTTCTGTTTTGATACGTTCGTAACGATTTTGTGGTCAACGTGTCCGTGAATATCACGTATCAATTCTGATTGTTCCGAAATACGTCTGAAATCCTCAAATGTCAATATGTGCTCACATCTATCGAGTCTGAAAGTGTGTGTATCTGATCTCTCACTAATCCGCTTATGTAAGCTATGCTGTCGTGCGCTACCTTCCTATGTTGCCTATGATGTTCTGAAATAAAACCGTGAGGGGTGGTCTGGGCTGAGCTCGATCCCCAAAGCGGATAGTATCTGCACTGTGTGATTCGATACCAGGCAGACGCGTTGGGAGTGTACTGGGCGGAGCTCGAGCTCCCGAGACTGATCCGTGACCCGTGTACTGGGCAGAGCTCGAACGGGAAAAACGGCAGTTTCTGCATGGGATGACCACTGTACTGGGCCGAGCTCGAGGTGGCATACCCTTTGTAGACGCGTACTTTGATATGATATGATTTGCTATGATCTGATACGATATATTTGTGTATGGTGTGACCACTGTACTGGGCTGAGCTCGAGGTGGCACACTCTCTGTAAACATCCTATGATTCTCAGGTTGCAATATCTGATTCGATACGCTACGGCGTTCTAATACGACTCTATTGTGCACTATGTGTGATATGTGTCTGGAAAGTAAGTTTTGATATCCTGTTCGTCCTGAGTTCCAATCGGCGTACCATATCGTCTGAGTACTCGGTAAGTCCCGTAATTCCTTTGATATAAGGCGATATCTGAGCATTCTGTATGTCCCGCCTTCCGTCTGTCACCTGGATCAGGTGGGCATAAGTTGCATCTGGAAACTCTGTACCCTTGGTAATCCGTTTGACAGATTATAGCGGTTTATATGATATGTGACCATCTGTATGACCTTGGCCTGGGAAGTGAGTGACTTTGATATTCTGGACTAATTACTTATTCTTGTACCGCTTGTTGCGATTATAGTTCTGATTTTTGTATTCCATGCTTTACATACTCAGTACATTTTTCGTACTGACCCCCTTCCTTCTGGGGCTGCGTTTCATGCCCGCAGGTACCGAAGCTTACAGTGGTGATCCGCCAGCCTAGGGTACACAGTCTACTATTTGGAGAGCTCCTTTGATCCGGAGCCCATACTTTTGGTACCGAACTTTTGTTGCTTATGATTTCGTTTGGGTACGGCGGGGCCCTGTCCCGTCATATGATTCTGTTGTCTGTATAGAGGCCTGTAGTCATGCTTGTGGGTCATGGGTCGTGTTTGGTCAGCGATGTTTGTTTGATTTGTGCCAGTCTGTTCCTTCGCTACGTTAATATGGTTGACCTATGTTTTATGACATAAATAATGGTTTAAACGATATGCTTATAATTTAGGACGCACAAGTAAGATTTTGTCGGTAAGTACGTATGAGTGCCCACGTCGGACACTAGTCGCGGCCTAGGGGGTTGGGTCGTGACACCACATATATATAATATACGCATATATCACGCCTTCGGGTCAAGGGTCAATATGCATATGTATAATGAATGAAATGCATAAGTGTAATGAGTAACTAGAACTCTTGGAGTGACATAAGGTCGTACTACCTCCGATAGACATCTTTGGAGCTAACGTAATCAATATGTGAAATCTCAAGACCCAAGAACAGAAGGAACAATCATAAAAAGGGGTATAGGATCAATAAATACTGAGGTACTCCTAGTGCTTCTAAGATTAGAGTAATATGGAAGCTCGTTTACACGTTTGTTCGCTCATATCGTAAGTTCATGCCAAAATGAAGGAAAGGATAGCCTTAACATATCTTGAAGCGTATCTAGTCGTCCAACGTCTACTTCACGAACTTGTAAGTCTACAATCAAGGTAACATATGCCACCATTAAACCATTTACCTCACTTACTAACTAATTTACGTACGAAAAGAGCTTAATGAATTGCGGACAACAACCTCTTGTAAACTTAACAATCCTTCAACTTCCAATTCAATCCAATATCAACCCCAATACCAACAACAACAATATCAACACTTACATACCAAAATATAATCAAATCTATCCCAAGTCGTCCCTCAAAACAGCCTTTAACCCTAACTTTACCCTTAGTCAACTTATCACTTCCTTAAGTATATTTCTTTTACTGAAAACCACCAAAACTCTGGATAATAAACTCAAACACAAAGGTAGGAATCATATACATACATTAGGACGTCTTGGATACCTAAAATTCAACTTCAACTCAAAATTCCACGCTCCAAAACTTCAATGAAACCCTAGGAACAACCATTTTCTTCACTAGCTCGGGTTTACGGGGCTCTGACCTTGGTAGAATTCCTTCAATATGATGGAAAATTCTGAGGGAAAATATTTTAGGGTTTGCTCTGATTTGGGAAAGAGAAAAATGAGGAATAAAATTATGGGGCTAAATATATATAGATGGATCAAGAAAGTTCCAGCGATGCAGAGCGGGTCGACGGCCCGTCAACATGTCAACGGACCGTCGATTTGCACCATCTTTTTTGCACCTGAGATTCAGAGGCTATTGAAAGTTGACGGTGTGAAAGGATGGCTCGTCAACATGTCGACATCCCGTCCCTTTGCACCGTCAATGTGCACTGATGCCTGAATCCCTGAGCTGTTTCGGTTTGCGTCGATTCGATTCGTTTAATTTCTAATCCTATCATTTCACAAGGAACATATCTTTATACTTCAGCAAACACGAGGTGAGGCACGTAATATCTCGAACACTTGGATACGAATCTCCGTACTAAGGGTACGCCCAACTAGGAAACCATGGACTTTTTTACGACAAAACAAGAGGCATAACGTTATGTGGTGTGTTTAGACTGGCCCTAGCTTGATAAGTACTCCATGCTGTTCCTAGAATTTTTCATGAGAGTAAGCATTGAAGATATGTCACTGCCAATGGTGCCCCTAAAGGGAGGACCGCTAGGGTGATGTTTCCAATTGCCTTGAGTCACGCCTGTGTCAGTAAGTCAGCCTTAGCGGCAACGCCATAGCGAAGACTAGTCTACTGAAGCGGACCCGCCAATTCCGCCTCGACTACTTCTACGCAGCAGCCGCCGCTGAATCGTGGACACTATAGCGATGACCCGACCGCGGAAGTGGTGTACATCATGCCTCGAACCAGTAACCTTTTCATCTGGATATCCAACCTGTGCATTTCCAATCAAAGTCAAACAACGCAACTCTTTCACAAAAACCAGTCATATAAACTAAAGCCTAACAAGGGCGAAAAACCATCCAAAACTTATTACAAACCAATTATCCAAATCGAAAAGGAAATTGCCCAAAACAAGGAACCAAACCACAGAACCAAATGTTATATTGTGTTAGATAAAAAGAGTTACAAGGGAAACTATAGCATCATCATAGGGTGGGGGGGAACAAGATCCCTTAGTTGTCCTCCTACTCGTGACCTCTGCATCATCAGTGTAGCCGTATCCTCCCACCATCTCCCTTGGTCTTACTCTCAAATGAATATTGTGCAGAGTCGTCATCATCCTGCATGGGCATCGCCTCGCTGGGGTACATCTTCTTCCACGGGCCCTACTGACACCTCTCTAGTCTTTGAGGTGGACCTTATCACAGGACTTGTTCTTCTCCCTGGCCCTCTCAAAGTCACAACGAAGTTGGCCAAGATCTGTAGCCAGAGAAGTGTAGATGGCCTGTATGGTAGAGAATTACTCACATATCTCCTTCTGCATCTCTAAATAGCCCCTCATCTCCTCCCTAGTAAAGTAACCCTCGCAAGCACTAGAAGAACCAACCTCCACCAAAGGCCTGTGTAGACCCTGAAGCATCGCCATCATCTCATCAAAATGAGAATCAATGTGATCAAACGGACCCTAAACATGGGCAGCTCTACCACCATTCCCTCCCTCACCTGCACTAGCACTCACACCCTCATCAGTCTTCCTCTTCATACTCTAGATTTATATCATGACCAACCACCCGTAGTGGGTGGAAATCAGCTTTAGAATCAACCATGTTTTACTCATTACTCTTGTGGAACCTAGCTCTCTAGCACATCGAAGTGATCAATGACGAAAACATCAAACTCGATGCCTCATGCCTCATGAAATCCTTCCATTCTTCAATCACCTACGAACGCACATTCACAGGCATGTCATCAAGGATGCAAGAAATCAAAAGGGTCATAGGATAGGTTACAGGGGTGACATTCCTCGGAGGACAGACCCGGCGGGAGATGATATTTTGCCACCTCCATGCTTTCGTAGTAAACTTATAACTCAAAATCCCCACCTTGGACCGACTGTAGCGGGTCGTATTTTTTTCGATTCGTATTTGCACTTGCCTCATTTAAAAAGGAAAGTGTCCCGGGGAAGTACGGTTGTCAATCGTACCGGGAAAATGAAAAAAATATGCTTCTACGTAATGGTACTCTAAATGTACTTATTTTTAGAGTCGCCACCACCTAATTTTTAGGAAATTAGGAAAAACCAAGTCGAAAAGGGTTCATTTAAAAATTTATTTCATGATTATTTTAAAAGAAACCTAATCTACACAGAGTCTAGGTAAGGGTTTTGGTGATCCCCCGGGAAAGGTGTTAGGCACCCCAATATTAAGGATCCGCTCAATTGCGATTTACCTACAGGTTAATATGTCTGTGTAGATATAAATTAGTTGTGATAAAAATAGTTATGCTCTATACTTCCGCAAATAAAAATTAGTCTTTCATGCAAAAAACGCCTCCTTTCAAGAACCAAAAGTGATAAAATTTTGCCCAAAATTAGGTGTTTAGGGTATCGGACTAGAACACTTAGGCTAATACCCGAAGGCTCTTAGCCTACGCAGGACTCTACGTAAGTCCACCCAAAAAATAGTTTTAAAGTATAAGCAAATAGTTTTTAAGAAAATAATTTAGATACACTATTATAGTCCATCTAATATACATATATGTAGTCCATCTTTTATTTCGAAACTTTTCGTCAATTAACTTACTTTTTTAGCCTAAGTCTAAATATTCATAATTAGTCCTTTGGATATGCTCACAAATTGAATTAAGTGTAAGAATAAAACTATAATAGTAATATTTACAATGCCCCAAAAATGAATTACATCAAATCTCGGCCAAGCCCAGAAAATAATTTAGATACACTATTATAGTCCATCTAATATACATATATGTAGTCCATCTTTTATTTCTAAGCTTTTCGTCAATTAACTTACTTTTTTAGCCTAAGTCTAAATATTCATAATTAGTCCTTTGTATATGCTCACAAATTGAATTAAGTGTAAGATTAAAACTATAATAGTAATATTTACAATGCCCCAAAAATGAATTACATCAAATCTCAGCCAAGCCCAAATAATAATGGGTCAAATCAGTCCCTAATACCACGAACTGAAAAACCCAAAAACAATGGCAGCAACACGGATACGCAAGTCACAAATAATGGGCTCAAGCAATAGGCCCAAAACTCACTCTCTTTTAAATTCTCTTTAAATATCAATATTGTGATACACGCAACATACTACTAATATACTACTCAGTTTTCTTCCAAATTTACTAAGTGTCAAGACTCTAATATACCGGATGTACTACTAATATATCACTTGTACATGAAGAGCAAAACCCTTTAAGGGGCATACCCTCCGTATACAGTTGATATACACTACATATTCAGTTTAACCTTGACTCTAAGCACCATATTCAAGTCGTGCACAAACCACAAATTCCCCAGAATCCACGTAATTGCAGACATCAAGTTCTAGCTACTGCCCAAAGTTGGAACAATCAAACACAAAAGAAAAATACCACTGGGTGGTCCATCGGGCACATAGAAAGAAAATACCTAATCTTAGGCAATGCAAGGATAACGCAAGGCGAGGGACAACAAGTATTTAAGACTCATAAGATAACCATGGCATCACTTGGAATAATATGTAGGTTTAACATGAATAAAAAGGCCAACAGAACTCAACTAAGACATAAAGAGTGGCTAAGACAGGATCAACAAATTTCTTGGAGGGTAAACCATCATAAGTGCAAACATAGTTCAACTGTAGGCATGGAAATTTCCAAATAACAAGAGTCTTTCATGAGAGAAATTACAAATTCATTTAATCCTAAATGTGGCCAAAATGGGTTCATGACACTATCCTGGGCTCAAAATACTATAGTAAGATTATTATGGGCACCAACCAGCAAGCAAAAAAGTAGAAACTCATGTACATGGGCTATAGAAAATCACAAATCAGCCATAGGTGCAACTGTGAAGGTATCCTATTTATTCTAGTAATAGTAGTTTTGATCTTAGTTTTAGCATGACATTGTGTATGAAAATTCATAACCACACATGGGCTAAGTAAGGAAGTCATGGCACACTTTTTAGGAGAATAGACAAGTAGTGTTGATAGTAGAAAGGAAAGGAAGTAAAGCAGTTCAAGGTTGTAGCAAGTGAGGCAAAAATAGGCTAGCGACCATACTTATGGTCCTCTTTTCTAGACTTTAAGGAGGAAGTTGAATCTTATTCCAGTTAAGGGAGATAGAGTGATTTTGTGGTAGTTTATTCAAATGCTAAGTAGTGAATTAGGTCATGGTACTCCCAAACAACAAGCACTGCCAAGGCAATATCATGAAAACCAAGAACTGATCAAGTAAATGGCAAAGAAACTAAGAGACAACTAAACAGATTGATTTTAACCTTTTCCTACAGTTTTTGCTTAGTTTTAATCCCCTATGTTCCTTCTTCTATGTTGAAATACTAGGAACAACAATTCCCAGAAAACCATATGCAATAACCAACTCAAACAGCATAATTTTATAGGAAGGAATCAACTGCAGCAAATTCTTGGTAATTAGCATATAATAGGGGAACACAAGTCATTCAGTAAACTCAAGAACTAGTTCAGACTTTTATACATGGTTTAAACAAAAATATAACCTCTAAACCCCACTAAACTTCAACCTTTCCTAGATGAGCCAACAGATAGGTATTGACAGGCACACACAATGTTCAAGCAGCATTTTACACTCTTTCTTGGATCAGAGATCAACCACAAACCTTTTATCTTTCACATTTCTATTAACTTTCTACCTAGGAAATCTCAAATATGTCCAACAGATTATAGGGGAAATCCCTTTTAGCTTCATATAACTTAGCAAGGCTCAGAACTGGCAAACCAAGGTAAGCAGGCAAGCAAAAACAAGTAATCAGTTCTGGCCTCTATCAAAACAAGCAAATGCCACATGATTTCTGAGAATTACATCTTTTAATCACCTCTTGGACAAACTAAATAACAATGAGTTACCTAGTTTTACCTATCATAACAAGGTACCACAAAATCAAGTAACAAGTTTAAAGTCATGGCTTTTTAATATCTAGTCCTAGCCTATTTTAAGTCAATGAGGTCATAACTGCTCACCAAAGTCATTTTAATCCCAGTCAACTTTATAAAACACCAATAGAATTCTACATTTTGATTTTTATTTAAAGCTTTCATAGAAAAATCCAAAACAAAATAAAGAAGACAACAAGGGCCTCACTCAGTTATAAAGGGTGCTCAGAACAAGATTAATCAAGTCATACGAGTCTTGGGAGCATGAGTCTACCCTAAATTGAGTAAGGTCAGATAAGGTCACAATAATCATAAACAAAGAAGAACTCACATAAAAACGCCCACAAACAACTAGACCTTGGGCATAGGGTATCATGATTCTATTTTTTAGGTCACCAATACCATACTTGGACTGAACAACACAAGAGAAAAGGGAGAAAACATGTGAACATACAGGTCTGGGGTTACAAACAAACTAGCAGACACCTTGTTTATCTTTCAAAAGAAGATTTTTGCCCTCTATTTTAGCATCCAAGTAAATCCAGCAAAGTTTAATTCCCCCTTTTTTTATACTCTGTACCTATTCAAACAATAAGGGTGTGTAAAGGTCTGTCTTCCTAACATTTCAAAGCCCAAATTAAACACAACAACATTTTATAATAGCCTAGCTAGCAAGAGAAAAGAAAAGAAAACCGTTACATCAAAATGAGATCCACACAACATAGTCTAAACGAAAACAACCTCCCTTTTTTATAGCAGATTCTAGGAAAATATCAGTAATACCCACAGATTCAAAGGTGAATTTTAGGACTTCAGGGATTCTACTAACAAGAAAATTCCAGAAAAACCTTAAGTTACCCCTTTAAAAGAAGTTAAACCATTGAAAGTGATTTTAAACCAACAAATGCTAGGAAAGAATCAAATGTGTTCTTGCAAACTCGCACCTTAACAAGTTTCTAAAGATAGAAATTTAAACCTTTTAATCCAGATTCAATGACTAAGATCAAAACCACACCAAACAATTAAGATAGTAGAAAAAAATTGGTTTGTTACTGTTTGATGCAAACCGAGTTGCCTCAAGGACACTTTAAGGACTATCATGTGGAGACAAAGTTTGGATGATAGCATGGAGAGGACGGATGGGAGATAAAAGAGCATTAAAGTAGCCAAACGAGCAAGGAAGGTTATGTTTTCAAGAGGTCACACTTGCAAATTCAAGATTTCCATCTCCACAAGACTAGCCAAACAAGGCCCTTATCTTATTAATGGCATTTATGTAATAATAGGGTCTTCTATTGTTTAATTAGTATAAATAGCTAGTCTTTTATTTCATTAGGGATCTTTTGATGAATTGATGAATATTTTGAGTGTTTTAGGGTTATCTCTAGAGAGAGAAACTTGTGAGAGGCCTTTGGTAGGCTCTTGTTGATTATTTCTTATTGAGAGGTTGGTTGCTTGGGAATTTAATTCCTTTGAGGTCAACTTAAGACTTTGATGTTTCTTTTGATGATAATTTAGAGGTCTTAGTTTTATATAACCTTGGTTGCTAAATTGAATCTTAAGTTGTGTCAAATTATCTATCTTTTCTTTTCCTTTTGTTTGTCTTCTTAATTTATCGTTTCCGTGTACCCGTTCTTGTATCACTGTTAGACAGGACCTCATTTACAGCATAAGGAACAAAAGATCACAAGAAACAGGATTAAATACTCAAATACAATAAACAGTATCATATAACAAAGAAATTGAACTTTAATAACTTGATATAGATAATATTGAGTTCTAAACAACATCTTCTAAATCTCATTTCCTAGATCTAAATTCCAGAAGGGGAGAACAATAGAGCAAAACTCAAACATGATTCACAAACAAGCTTAATCACTTTACAACAGCCTGAAACAACATCAACACTTCACTCATTAACTGAAACTAGGCAGAAATGCATCCATACTAGTGAAATAAAGCTTCAAACAAAAATTTAAACAATAATATAATCATTTAAGACTTATCTGAAGACTGGATTGATTCAAATAATAGGATAGGGATATTACCTTCCCTTTTTTTTTTTTGTGTAATGCACAGTTTTTCAGAGTAATCCCCTCTATATTGAAGTAGTATCTCTATCTATTTTTAGTAATATTTCTGTATATATAATATATATTTTAGTAAGTTATCAAAGAAATTCAAACCCTTATAGTCGAGTAGACCCCGTTTTTTTTTTTCAGAAAAAAGAGAGAAGAATCCCCCTACTCATGTCAAATGCATATCTATTTATAGAGGGGGGAATTTATCCTAGGGACCAAATGGAAGATTCTAGACCCTTCTAAAATGAATTCCCCTCATGCACAAAATCAGAATTCAAAAATCAAGTAAAACAAAAGGGATCTTATCCTAATCGTACAAATGGCAAAAACAAGTCCTAAATTCATACGAAAATGGTACACCCAAGGACAAAAGATTCCCAATGGTCACATAACAGAAACCATAAGTGCACTTAGTCACACACAAAAATAAAAATTGTACCAGAATCGGTCCAACAGAGCCGTTGGAAAACAATCCCGACCCTACACGTTGATATAACAGTACAATGGGGTGTTTAATCCTTGGGAAAATCACCAGACACCATTTCCTATTGTGTTATGGTTGCACAAGTTGGCTAGAGCCTTTTAGGCTCGCCCATGGAATCCCATACCATGGGAAATAGTGCGGAAATACCACATAGGATAAAAAATGGGGGATTAATGGTAGAATCATGGCGGAGAATGGTGGCGCTGCCTGGTTGAAACCCTAGCCACCACCAGTATCTCTCAAAGAGAAAGAGACGAAGTATATTTTAGGGTAGCAAAAATGACGGTCCCAAAAATAAATTTGGGGGTGGGGGGGGGGTGGGGTAAGTATATTATTTACTCCCCCCCCCCCCCCCCCCATAAAATAATATTTTGGCAATATAAAAATTGTAATACGTTGTTTTAAAATATGAGCTTCGAAACGAGCCCAAAATCGATATACTTTCGAGCAATTTTTAAGAAGGGAAATAAATATAGGAAAAATGAGCGGTTATTCATATGTCATCTTTAATTAACCATTTCCCCAAGTCGGGCGATGTTGGATGTGTATCTTCTTCTCAAATCACGTTTGTGACAATAAATAACTCGTAACTTCTTCTAATTGTTAATTTTTATGAAAAATGATAATTAAACGTCAATTTTCGCAATTTCCTCAACATTTTTGAATTTTTTATTTTGAAGGTGCATCCTAGCTCCGTCTTTTACTTGGGAATTTTGAGAATTAAAATGCGTGCCCTATGCGGTGAAAATTAGGTGTCAACAATTTCCCCTTCGGAGTTCGAGGATGGCGAGGCCATCCTCGAGCTACGAATTTTGACAATCCTAATTTTTATCGAATAATGGCAATTATTGCTCTGTTGAGCAAAATTTCAAAAGTAGGGCCGGATCCTGGCTTCTGGGCTTCCTACATATCTCAGGCTAAATAGAATCAGGCCGTTTGTAGTGCTGACTCTATGAGGACTATAAATAAGAGCTTTTCTTTAAATTATCTCGAGGTGTCTCGGGATAATTATAGGAATATGGCCGAGCCTCAAATTTTGAGTAGTGTACATATCCCTGGATTTGGGAATCAGGCCAATTTTAGTTCGACTCGATGGCCTGAAAAGGAAATATCCTTTTATGCGGGAATCCCTTTGACTATTTTCGGTGAAAAGTCCGACCGGAGGCGGTCTTCAAAGGTTTGTGAGTGCAGTTTCTTGAGGTGATGTTTCAATCACAGTGTAGAAAGCTTGACTCTCGTACACGATTTTTGACCGGTTGCCGAAGAAGAGTTTCACGTTTGCTCCGCATGTCTTGAGTCCGGCTTTTGCTTCCTTCTTCGGTAGCTTCCAGCTCGTCTCCAAATGCTGAGTCCTGCATGTTAGTTTTTGAAAATTTTGATTTTAATGTAGTCATACCTGAAAGGTATTTTGTCATTTTGTCGACATTGAAGTCATCCTCCAATATTCCGTCCGTCTCCTATCTTTTCTCCTGCAAGTGTGTGTCTTTCATGAATTTTTTGAAAAGATGATCTACTATGGATAATAATCACCATACTTCGACTGGCTCTTGTTTTCATCGTTTTCAGATGTTCTCATCATTCAATGATATATTCTGTTGGGCTCTGGGTCGGGCTATACTGCATTTCCGCGAACCTACACACCCAGTTCAGTTTTCATTTTCTTAAGTTGATATGTCAATCATGAAACCCATGTTTTCTAGTGCGGGGCCGTTTTTGTTTCTTACGACATCTGCTACCCTCGAAAATTTGGCATCACATCATGTTTGCATATAGCGATGACTGTCCAAATCTGGTGTCACATGTCTCGTTATCCGCATACCGTAACCACAGTATACCAGTTGTTCTAGCATCACCTATAGTCAAAAATACCCAAATGTAGATTGCACATCAAGAGTGCAGTGTAATATTCCTTTCATGATGACTACTAACCTCTGTATCTAGAATTATAGCATTTAGTCAGAATTTTCAAGTTAACTACTGCATATTTAAGTGCAAAGCCTTTTCTCATGACTTCCACTATCCCTGAACTATGATTACGTTAACTTGAAATAGACTGCGATAGCCACCGCAAATCTTAATGTAGGAATCATATTCGTATTTCAATGATTGTGGACATCAACCTCAGAATTATGTTACCTATTTTTGGCTATATATATGGATGACGACTTAGCCCCTTCGGTATGTAGTCATTTAATCTATATCGTCATTTTGAGGAATGAAGCTTACCTTAGTGGTGAGACTTACACTTTCCTTTTTGACTCCAGGGAAGAATACCTGCCCGTCGATAGGATTCACATCTCCCAAAAGGACTAGACTAGATTGTGAATAACGGTATTTCAATACCGATATCAACGCGTCATTTTAGATTTTTGGACGTCCACTCAGCTAATGTATTAAGGCAACCCATACGACGTCAAGGCTGGGGTCTCAATAACTTGATACAAAACTATTTTTAGTGGAGACCCAACTTTTGATTCCGTGATTATATCCTTCAATAGTCTCAAAACTTTCTTTTTTGTAAAAATCTTCGTGCTTTGAAAAATGAACAAACTTATCACCGTAATGAAAACTTCACTTGGGGAGGGCTTCGTTACCCTTTCGTACACTTGTTAGCGCCACTATTCCTTGACGTTTCTCCTTCACTTGGCTCGTTGTCGCTACCCTGTTTTAAACATTCAAGCAAACGAGTTAGTGTAAAATATCGATGCTTGTTTTTTCCTGCATCCACAGAATAATTTGTTAGTTTCCTGTATGGTCGACCGCTCTCCCTGCGTATGGACTTCTTCCGTTCATATCTCGGTAGGAAAGAATGCTTTCTTTCCCTTAAAATCTTTTATTCTCTAGCTGAGCTAAGAAAGGTTTTTGGGCTATGATCTTTGGAAAATATGTGTATATATATTTCAAAAATAATATTTTATATACGCCCTTTTAATGTCATGACATTAGTTACTCAAGAAAGGTCTCCCATCTCTTCTTCTTCTTCTTCTTGATCTCGACTCGTGAAAATTTTTGGATCCGTTTCGAGAATTTTGCCCAAGTTCGTATACATCTTTCCACCAACTCGAGTTTTGTTATGTCGAAGGAATTTTTGAGGCCCTCTCAATAATTTTGCTCCGGTGTATGTGTGTACTTGTTAATTCTTGGTGAATTTTTGATATTCTCCTAAAAAATTCTGCCCTAGTGTAGAAAGTTTAATCAGTCCGTTCCTTAGAACTAATATATTTAAAGAATTTTTGAGGTTCTTTCAAAAATTCTTCCCCAGTTTGCTTGTGGGGTTACCTTTATCTTTCTCTCGCTAAATCATTTCTGAGATTTCCTAAGGTTTATCGGGAATTTTGTTTAGAATGACCGAGCTCGGGAGAGCGCCTACATATCTCTTTTCGAGAATCGGGTCGAAACATAGTTCGGGCTAAACATATTGAATTTTTTTACGAGATCGAACTCAAAAGAGCGCCTATGTATCCTAGATGGGAATCAGGTCATAACGTAGTTCAGAATATGTAAGTTTGGATTTTTTTGGTTAAAACGATCGAGCTTGGAAAAGCGCCTACGTATCCCCTTATAAGTATAGGGAATCAGGTCCTTGCATAGTTCGTACATGATTTTGGATTTGGTTTTTTTCTAAGAAAAATGCAAAATTAGAAATAAAGGGAGTGTAACTACAGAAAACCTAAACTATGGAAATTCTAAATCTTCATAGTTATCTTCTTCTTCACACGTAGTGTCTTTTGATGGCATATGAATTTATTGCTCTTAGTCACTCCTGACCATCCATTTGAGCAAGTACCACAACTCCTCATGATACTACCATTCGTACCATATAGAGGCCTTGCCAATTTGGTGCGAACTTTCCTTTGTATTCTTCTTGATTAGGGAATATTATTTTGAGCACCAATTGCCTGATTTGAAACACCCTAGTTCTCACATGTTTGTTGAAAGCTCACGCCATCCTTTGTTGGTATAGTTGATCATGGCAAGCAACAATCATCCTCTTTTCATCTATCAGAGCCAGTTGCTCATACCTCTTGCGGATACATTCCCCATCGTCCAACTCAGCTTCTTGTATTATTCAAAGTGAAGGAATTTCTACTTTGGCTGGTATTACTGCTTCAGTGTCATACACCAACAGGTACGGAGTGGCTCCAGTTGAAGTCTTGGCAGTAGTTCGGTATCCTAGTAATGCATCAGGTAATTGTTCATGCCAGTCTTTGTAGTTATCAATCATCTTTCGAAGCATTTTCTTGATGTTTTTGTTGGCAGCTTCTACAGGCCCATTCATTTGTGGTAGGTATGCAGTTGAATTCCGGTGAGAAATTCGAACTGCGCACACATGCCTTTCATCAAGTGGCTATTCAGATTAGCCCCATTGTCTGTTATGATTGATTCTGGGATGCCAAGTCAATATATGATGTTGTTTCGCACAAAGTCTGTGACCACTTTCTTTGTCACCTATGAATAAGATGCTTCTTCCATCCACTTGGTGAAGTAGTCTATGGCGACCAAAATGAAATAGTGTTGGTTTGATGCATCTGGCTCAATTGGTCCTATGACATCCATGCCCCAAGCGGTGAATGGCCAAGGTGACATCATAGCATTCAGTTCTGTTGGAGGAACCTTTATCAAATCTCTATGAATTTGACATTTGTGGCATTTCTGGACAAACTTGCTACAACCATTCTCTATGGTCATCCAGTAGTACCCTGTTCTTAATTTCTTCACCAGTACGAACCCGTTCATGTGAGGTCCGCAGGTTCCAGTATGCACTTCTTCAATCAATTTTGTAGCTTCGATAGAGTCAACACATCTAAGAAATTCCAAATCTGGAGTTATTTTGTACAGGACATTTTTGTTGAGGAAGAAACCATTTTCGTGATATTCCTCTTCTGATTTAAAGTGATTCCTTCGGGATATTCTCCTTTCTACAAGAACATTTTAATGTCGACGTACCAAGGTTTTCCATCAGTCTCAGCCTCTACAAAAGCACAGTGGGTTGGTTGATCTCAGATTTCAATTTTGATAGGATCAATGTATCTACTGTCGGGATGCTGAATCATGAATGCTATTGTTGCCAATGCATCAGCAAACTCGTTATGGGTTCTTTGTATGTGTTTGAACTTGACCTCTTGGAACCGATCTGCCAATTTTTGCACAAGTCCAACGTATGGTGTGATCTTTTCATATTTGATGGCCCACTCTCCTTGAACCTGATGAATTAGCAAATCTGAGTCGCCGATTACCTCAAGATCTTTCACATCCATGTTGAGGGATAAACGTAGACCCAAGATACATGTTTCGTACTCAGCTATATTGTTGGTGCAATTGAAGCTCAACTTAGCTGCCACTGGATAATATTGGCCCGAGTCTGAAACCAAGACGTCTTCGATTCCTGATCCTTTAATGTTGACTACTCCATTAAATTATACTCTCCATCCTGACTCGTTTTCACTTTCCTCGCCTTCAATTGTCATTATTTTTTCATCCGAGAAATATGTCCAGAAAGGTACGGGATTGTCATCTACTGGACTTCCCGCCAGTAAACCTGCCAGTGCTTGCCCTTTAACTGCTTTCTGCATAACCTTCCCTATGGGCATAGGTTGGTGAAAAATGTAACTTAGTGGATCCATTCTTGAGATCAATGAGTCATGTAAGCATCCATATAATGTCTCAACTTCTGAGACGCCCACGTCAGAGCGCAACACGTCTTTTCCACCAAGGAATACCTGGATTCACAGGGTGTTAACTTCTTGCTGATGTAATAGATGGCTCTCTCTTTCTTTCCTGTTTCGTCATGTTGTGCCAACATGCATCCAAAACCATTTTCTGATACTGACATGTATAGCAGCAAAGGACTTCCTGGGCTCGGCAGGACAAAAACAAGTGGACTTGACAGGTATCTCTTAATTGTGTCAAAGGCTTTCTAACAGTCTTTCGTCCATTTAGTTGGAGCATCTTCTTGAGGAGTTTGAGGATTGGTTCTATGATTACTGTGGAATAGGCGATGAAGCGTCCAATGTAATTCAACCTTCCTCAGAAACTCATGACCTCTTTCT
This sequence comes from Lycium barbarum, assembly GCF_019175385.1. NCBI lineage: Eukaryota > Viridiplantae > Streptophyta > Magnoliopsida > Solanales > Solanaceae > Lycium > Lycium barbarum. Next base: position 88,938,034 of record NC_083345.1, on the reverse strand, counting down.
TCGTTCGTAGCGGTGGTGGCTCTTGGATTGCTTTGATCTTGGCGGGATCTAACTCAATACCACGACGACTGACTACGAACCCTAGTAATTTTACAACATGCACTCCAAATGCACATTTTGCAGGATTCAACTTTAAATCGTACTTACGAAGTCTGTCAAAGAATCTTCTTAAATGTTCAAGGTGGTACTCAACCATTCGGTATTTGATGACGACATCATCCATATACACCTCAATCTCTCTATGCATCATATCATGAAATATGGCGGTCATCGCCATCATATAAGTAGCGGCGGCGTTCTTGAGTCCAAACGGCATCACCCGGTAATGATACACTCCCCATGGTGTGATGAACGTCGTATTTTGAGTATCTTCTTCATCCATCAGCATCTGATGATAGCCCGCATAACAATCCATAAAATATTACACCTCGTGCTTGGGGAAGTTATCGATGAGTATGTGAATGTTCGAGAGTGGGAAGTTATCCTTTCGGCTAGCACGGTTGAGATCACGGTAGTCCACACAGATCCTTATTTTCCCATCTTCATTTGGTACCGAGACTATGTTCGCCAACCATGTCGGGTATTGTCACTGCAACAGCGCCCGACTGAATCTGTTTTTCTACTTCTTCTTTAATTCGGATGCTGAAATTAGGCTTAGGCTACCTGATTTTTTGTTTTACTAGGGAAATTCATTCGAGGATCGGCAAACTATGGGCAACAATGTTCGTACTCAACCCCGGTATATCGGCGTATGACCAAGCGAATACATCTTCATACTCTTTCTGCACACTCTGATATCCTTCTTTCTCAGCTTCTGTCAAGTGTACACTTATTCTAGTTTCCCGAACCAACTCTTCATTTGCTAGATTAACTGCCTCTGTTTTCTCTAGGTTTGGCGTTGGTCTGTTCTCATATTCTTCTTCAACATCTATCAAACCCTCCGATTCAGTTATCCCTTTTTCTTGATCGTCATTTTGTTCGTCGTTGTTTTTACTTGTTTCGTAACATGTTATGACATTATTTATAGCCTTTGTATTATTACGCAGAGTGAACAACAGGGTAGAAGTCCATCCACTTGTTGTCTCTCTTGGTTCAGGATGGCGAATCTGTAATGCTTCAAAGCATTCTTCATTGATGGCTGCACATTCTTCTTTCCAAAACAACGTCCTTAAACCCTCTTCTGGACTCTCGCTGTTGTGACCTAATGGGCATGCTGTGAAGGACTGGTATAGATGAGGGAACGGCTTTCTCATTTTAACAGGACCTCTCGGCCTATATTCTACTTCTTCTTCTTCTGCCTCACATGGCTCGTATCCAAACCCAAATCGATACTTCCCATGTTTGATACTCACCGGTTCTCTGATTCCTTATAAGTTCTTTCCAAGAACTTTCCAGGGTTCAAACCCATACCTTATCATAGTTGTAGAAACCATTTTATAGACCAGCGGCATAGGGATATCTTCATCATCTCCCCCTACGATCTACCATGGCTAGCATAACGGTGTGAAAATCAGTGCCCACTGGTGACTTCTCTATGACTAGTACAGAGTTATCTGGATAGTTGTGGACACTTCCTTTACCGTGAATCACGACTTCTTGATCGTCCCATATGAATTTGAGAGACTGGTGTAACGAAGATGCTACAACCCCGGCGGCGTGCAACCATGGCCGGCCCAACAACATGTTATAGCTTATTTTGATATCCATGATGAAGAACTCCACTACAAACTCTACGGGGCCCATTTGTATGTGTAGATCTATTTCTTCAATTGGGTCGCTGGTCGCGACGTCATAAGCTTTTATGTTGGTCCGACTCTGACGGATCTTGGCAATTTCATACCCGTGTTGTTTTAGAGTCATCACAGGGCATACATTCAACCCAGCTCCGCCATCAATTAGCACTTGATGAATAATCTTGTCACGACACTTGACTGTTATGTGCAAAGCCTTTTTGTGAGCCTTGCCCTCTCTTGGTAATTCATTATCAGAAAATGATAGCCAATGCGCTCGTACAACATATCCCACAATCTCGGCCAATGTTTCACTTGTAGTGCCGGCAGGTACTTGGACTTCATCCAAGGCTTTCATCAAGGCCAAGCATTGTTCAGACGAACTGAGTAGCAATGACATTACTGATATCCTGGCAGGAGTCTTATGCAGGTGCTCGACAATCGAATAATCTTTGACTGGCATTTGCCTCCAGAAGTTTTTGTCTTCGCCCTATGTAATTGGTCTTTTTCAAGGGTTATCATAACGTGGCGCTTTGAACACAAGTTCTTCTAGGGCATAACACCTTCCTGACCTGGTCATACCGTGAACCACAACAACTATCTCTTTTTCTTTATTGATCATCATCTGGTGCGGCGTTTTGATCACAAAAGGTGCATTCTCAATTGATCTTGATGCTTCGAGTATGAACAACTTGTTATGAATTCGAGAGACTGAAGAGGGATATTTGAGCACGAAAGGCTCTCTTTTGGCTATAGCAGATGTCTCAGACTTCTTTGTCAGAGGGCTTAACACTTCTTCTCGCCCCTGTAAAGACAACGAGGCGACGGTGCTCTCTAACCCTTCAATATCTGGACGAATTATCACCAGGCTCTCTTCCCATTCATCACCTCTTTCTATCATGTGAATTTGGCTTCCTCCATGCTTTGGGAGCGGATTTGTGTCCACATTCGGAGGTGTTGGTTCCAAGATAAGCTCATGATTGTCAATCATATCTTGTAATTTGTGCCTTAGGTTTATGCAATATTCTGTGGCATCGCCAACTTGGTTAGAATGGTAGGCGTAGGTGAAATTCGGCCTGTACTATCGATCCGTGGGATTAATAGGTTTTGGTGGAACATTACTTATTCGTCCAGCATCTCTTAGCTATGCAAATAAACTAGTCCTTGATTAGGGAAAAGGAATGAATGCTCTCATGGGTTTCGTTTGGGGTTCCTCATAGTTTGCTGGTGGAGGCTGGTTCTGGAAAGTATAGTTTTGTGGGGCTTGGTTATTGGGTGCTGGCATTTGATAATTTGACCTTGCAGTTCGGTTGCTTGGTGCTGGTATTTGATAATTTGGTTGTGGAGCTTGGTAACAGGGTTGTGTGTAGCATACATACATCAGGCTATATTGGGGTGAAGTGGTTATATAGTTGGCTGAATGAGGTGATTGGTAGTTATCTCGGTTTTTGTGGGTCATCTCTTTTTCTCAGCTTTTCAGGCTAGTGGTTCTAGAAACATAGGCTATATCTTCTCTTTTATTTTTGCCGCCAGCGGCACCAGGCGCACCTGCTCTGTTTAGTACACTAAAAATCCTACCGGTCTTGAGGCAATCATCGATATCCTCTCCAACGACGACTAGGTCCGCAAAGGAACTCCTTTTCATAGGTATCATTTTGTCGAAGCAGTCAGCTTCTTGTTACCGTATGAATGTAGCTACCAGCTCAGCTTCAGGCATAGGTGGTTGCATATGCGCTGCTTCATCTCTCCAGCGACTAGTATATTCTCGATAGGTTTCAGTCAATTTCTGACGAATTTTCTCCCAGAAACAGGATCAGGCACATTTTTCACATTGAAGCGGAATCTTTCCATGAACGAACTCGCCATTTCTTCCCATATTTTCCATCGCCTAATGTCTTGAGAGATAAACCATTTCATAGCTGTTCCTGACAGACTTTGACTAAACAACCTCATGAGCAAGGCTTCAGTTCGGCCATTTCCAACCAACTAGTCGCAGTACGTCCTCAAGTGAGCTTTGGGATTGCCGGCCCATTAAAATCATCACATTCAGGAATTTTGAAGCCCTTTGGTAGACCCAGGTCTGGATGTATGCACAAGTTAGAGTATCTCAACTCCTCTTTCTTCTTGGAGCCATGTTCCAGTTCAGTAATTTTTTTCCTCCTCTCTTTTTCGATTTTGTCTATTCTTGCTTCAAAACATTTTCATGTTCTCCAATTTTGGCAAAGAGTAAATATGGATAGCATGATTTTGAAAAGTGACATTTGGTTGTACTGGGTGAATCACAAGAATTCCTATTGCCTGAGGGGCTTGATGATTATTTGCTTTTGTAGCGTGAGCAGGTATTTGAAAACCTGGGGTTTGGTGGGAGGAATTCCCCATATGGGTGGTATTCTGGCGTAGTTGAGTTTGAAAAGTAGCCCCAGTCTGGGTTTGAGGGAAATGATCAGGAATTGGTAAATCCAGATTTGGGAAAGTGGGTGGAGGTCTCCTATCCTCAGCATTAATAACATTTTCTTTCTCAGCCCTCAGGCGGTCTGCTTCTTCTCTGGCTTCAGCCAATTGCCTTATCAGCAGGCTAACAGCCTCTTCCAAAGGCATTCCTGCTATGCCAGCTATTGGGGTACCTTCGACTAAAGTATTTCTGTTCGGTGGTGAAGTTTCAGGCGTGTTTTCTTCTTGAGGGTTTAAGGATGCTGCGACAACTTTTGATCAGGTAACTGGTGCCAGCGAATCGACCCCTGTCTATAAGATAAAACAACTCAATAGCTCCCAAGTTAGCATTAGATTTAAGCATGAAACAAAAAATATCGCGTTGTTTCCAGTTTATAGCACATAGAATCATATATTTTATTTCAACTCTTGATTGATTGACATTCCAATGGTATTTTGGTCATTTCGTATTTTTGGGAATATTGATTTTTCGGTAAGTAGTTTGTATGGTTGATTTGCTTCTACCCATCCTATACTAAGGGGGGTTTATTTTTTTATTATAAAAGGACTGAGTCTTAAATAGACTACCTACGTATCCCACCAAAGGGAAATTAGGTCCATCCGTAGATCAGGGATACACAGAAAAGGTTTTTTCCTATGCTACCCGAAACTTAGTTTTTCTACCTTGAACAGACCTTAAGTAGGCTGCCTACATATCCCCAACGGGACATCAGGTCGGCGTGATTCTGTTTACATAAAAAGGGACAGGGATTGTTACACCTTGGAAAAATTTTCCGTTACCGTACAATGAATAGACTAACGAAGAATACCAGTGTACAATATTTTAATAAGAAAGGAATGACGTATGACGAACCTAATTAAGATTTCAAATACATTTAAGGTAAGGGAAGAAAGTTGCTAAGGAAAGCAGGTTATATGTTGTGTGTCGGGCAAGAATTTCGAGTATCGAATTAATGAGAATTTAAAGATGTTTTGGAGAAGCGTTATAACGAACCTTATATTGTTAATGAAGCGCTAAACAAGTGTTAATAAGGTTCCATAAGGATCGGAGATCAAAAGAGTTACAAGAAAAGAATCAATGAGAAGATGAGTTATACGGTCGATTATACGAACCGTATAATGTTATACGGTCTGTATAATGGACCGTAGGATTGTCACAGTGAAGTTCCCCAGGGGTGACATTATACGGTCACTTATACGGACCGTATAAAATTATACGGCCTATATAATGTGCCGTGAAATCGACACAGAAAAGGATGGCATCAAAGTTCATCCAAGTCAAGAATTCCATGGAAGGTGAAACTAGGGTTTTGTTCAAGTGATATATTTCCACCCAAATCTTATTCCTACAATATCTAAGGTAAGTTTTATGATATTTTCTTGATGTTTAAGATGTTGAGAAGTTGAAACATTTGGATTCTAGAAGAAATAGAGAATGGGTCATAAATGTGGGAATAGTGCTATTGTTGAGTAGTAGTTTGGAATGAATCATGAATATGGGTATGATGTGATGGTAAGTATGTTATGAATGACATTTAGAACATGGAATAAGTATTATATGCGATAAAATGCAATAATAAATTATGACCATCATTATGGAGAAATGGGAGTGAAATTACGAAATGTGGATAATATGGGTGAATGATGATTATTGTTTGCGATATTGTGGATGTTGTTATGAATGTTTGGGAGTTGATATAGAGTATGGGAAAAGTAGTATAAACGAAGGAAATACTGCCCAATTTCCCTTAGCTTTAGTAAGTACATTTAAGTAATTTACTAGCTAATGTTTATGCGACTTCTCTTGAAGGTAGAAACGAGGGGTATTGAAGGAGAGCAAGCAAGCGATATATTAGTTAAACGCAAAAGGTATGTAAGGCTAACCCTTTCCTTCTAAGGCATGAATCTTTCAAATTTTCCATGACCTTCCTATACGATGGAGACTATGAGTCCATGAATATACGAAGCTACATACGCACGTGATTAAGAAAGGAAATACGATACGAGCATGATAATGATGATGATGAACATAAGTATGAGAAATCCTAGTATAATAAAAGATGTCCATGAAGCTAATAATTCTAAGTATATTTTCATCGTTGCCTCTCCTTGCGTACACTCACCTTAGATTGTTAGTTCCTTCAATGTGAGATATGATGTTGATGATTACTCCATAACATGATCGGGGGTTCACGACCTTATGTCACCGCGATATAGCCATGGTTCCCTTCAAGTTCTAATATATGTCTTTAATGATAAATGTATAATGATGCTAAGTCATGATATGTCTATGAAATGAGCAATAATGTAAGCTTATAACCCAGCTATGTTATGTATGAAAATGTTGAATTACGATAGTTATATGACGATGTGATTACACTGTGCCTAGATGGCCGGACACGTCACCGCTAATGCGATGGTCGGACATGTCTTAGCTAATGCGAGCTGCTTATGAGTCCACCGTGCCTAAAGGGCCGGACATGACACCACTAGTGGGCGGCATATGATGGTTACCCGGACGCGGGTTAATGATGATGATGATGATGTGATGATGTATGTGCTATGATGATATACATGTTCCATGATTATGTTAATATACGATATATGTATGAAATGTACTCATCTATAGAACTCATGTAGGTTATATCCTTCTCCTATGGTTTATAATCCTTGTACTATGCTTATTTCATTCATGTCTTACATACTCAGTACAATGTTCATACTGACGTCCGTTTGCTTTGGACGCTATGGTCATCCCAACAGGTAGACAGGGAGGTGACCTCTCCAGACTCGTAGTAGCTGTTAGCAGTTCAGAGCACTTCATTGTTCCAAAGGTGCTTGATCATTCTTTTTTGTACATATATATATGCATATTTTGGGCACAACGGGGTCTTGTCCCGTCCATATGTCTAGTACTCTAGTAGAGGCTCGTAGATACGCATGTGTGGGTAGTATGGTCTCACGATGCTACGATTGTATATATATTATTATTTTGATAGCCGAAAGGTTTACGTATATAAAAATGTTTATGTTTTTAAATGAAAGATGACTTTCTTATAATTTGAGTATGAATTTGATACAAGAACGTTTAATGAGCATGATAAGTAATAGAATGAGCGGTGCTCGGTGGTTAGCCCCGGGTACTCATCATGGCCCCTAGTCGGGTCGTGACAGGGATACTTTATCTTATTGAAAGCAGTAAAGGGATACTTATGTTTTCTACCCAACCATAGTAAACAGGTCTTCATTGTCTTCCTCATATTCATCTTCTTTGTCACAACCCAAATCCATGGACCGTGACTAGTGCCCGATCACTGCTGACCAAGCACCCCTAAACTCGTACTTGCCATATGTTGAGTAACCTGGTATTTCTAACTCATATCTGAGCAATAGCATCTGCTGCAAAACTTATGCAATGAACTCTGTCTCAAAAAACTCATAATTTATACACGTGGATATGTACATATAGGCATACGAGCAACAGATGACAACACAGTCCGACATGGCCACTACATGCACTGTACGGAAAATAAGAGACTACAAAGCTACATGATATTCCCACTATACAGAACTGTTTACCGACCTCTATGGAGTCTAGCTGTAGAAAAACAGGATAAGGCCCTGTCATACCCACATCTGTACGCATCATAAATAGCATACCAAAAGCTGCAGCTCCAGGTCAAGTGGAGTGCATTGACTGCGGCTGAGGTGATCCTACTGGTCTGACTCATCTGAATGACTACCTGAACCTGCGGGCATGAACGCAGCGTCCACAAGAATGGACGTTAGTACGAACAGTGTACTGAATATGTTAGGCAAGAATAGTAACATAGTAAGAGATACCTGACATGGAAAATAACATAATGAAAAATATAGAGTATAACCTAAGATAAGGGAATAACCTGTACATCTGATTGCCTCTGAAGGCCGATACCAAGCATGCTTAGCTTTTCATAAAATCTTTCTCATACATGCGTATATAACGCCTCGCCCTTTTTCCCATAACCCCATATATACATATACATAGACACACACACACACACACACACACACACACACACACACACACACACATAAGTAGCATGCATGAGAGCCCAAAGAACTCTATGTCTCTATCGAAGTGACGTAAGGTTGGTAACCTTCGATTATATTGTGGAATGATCATCATCGCTCTATCTCACTTTGAAGTAACAATTATTATAAGGTGAGATCAACAACAATTAATATAATCGATAAAATCATGAAATAACTCAACAGTCTCATAATAACATTGAAATCATAAACTTGGAACCTTTAAACATAAAATCATCATTATCATTGTAATCATCATAGAAACATTCTCATCTTTAACATCATGAGAAGCTTTAAGAATCATGAACTTCTAGCTTTTTATAACAAGGAGGTTATGGAAACATTTATGGAATCATAACATAGGAATCATGCCTTTGAAAGAACGAGACAAGCCTTAACATACTTGTGCGGCCTCCTATTATCTACGCTTATCCATCCGTACTCATAAATCCACATTCAATAGGATTCGAACTGTCGTTAGACTCATTGTTATATTCTTATGCTAGGTTTTCATATTAAACTATTATATATCCTGCCGAAAATCGGCCAGCATCGTCCCTGTTTATATGCCTAGCCCGAAATCTCAATTCAACAACCAACAACAACAACAACAACAAAAATACCAACATCAATCATAATATTCTCAATACCAAAATACTCCATAAACATTCCATATGGGGTTTATCCCACATTTCTACCAACAAAACTATTATACGGCTATTTGACAGTTCTATCTCCGTAAATAAACCAAGATAAACATTAATAATAATAGATTCATACCTTTATCCCTATAATATAGCTATATATTCACTTCTACACCTTGAATTTAAGCCAAACTCTACCGCAAAACAATACTAGAACCATAACTATACGCTACCCGAGCCTCGTTTAACCAAAATCACTTCAAACCCTCAACCTTTTAGGACATAATTTCCCTTTTGATCTAACTTTTTGTCAAGAAAAATGGGGTCTTTACCTTTTTATAGGTGGGTAAAGTCGGTGGCACTGCAGCCGTACTGTAGCAGCGCGGTTAATGTAGCGTGCGTTTCTGTTCCGTCAGCCTAAATTGTAATGTCAATAACTCTGTACTCCAAGGTCGTATCGACGAGCGGTTTATTGCGTTGGAAACTAGACTCGATGAACTTAATTTTAGGCTTTTCAAACACCTTTAACCTCCTAATATACTAGGAGATATGCCCCTCCAAAGTTGATCGAAAATTCTGTCTACTTTTTCCAAATTTTCAACAGAAATATTTTCTTCGATTTGCTTGGTCCCGAAACCTTTAGATACTTGCTCAACACTTTTTAAGAGTATTCATGTTACACCTCGAAAAATTTTCCATTGCTGCACAATGAATAGACTAACAAAGGGCACGAAGTATACAGTATTGTAATATGTGAGAAATGACATTTGATGACCCTAATTGAGATTTGCAAAGACATTCGGAGTAAGAGGAGAATGTTTGGCAAGGGAGGGAAAGCATACGATGTGTATCGAAAAGGATTTACGAGTAACAAGTTAATGATGATTTAATAGTGTCTTCGAGAAGAATTATAATGTCCCTTAGATCGTTAATGAGGTGTTAAACAAGTATCAAAAAGGTTCTATAAGGATTGGAGATCAAACGAAGTGATGGGAACCAGATAAGAGAAAATATGGGTTACATAGCCGATTATACGGTTTGTATAATGTTATACGGTCCGTATAATGGTCCCCAGAATCGTCATAGTGAAGGTCCCTCACTGATGGGATTATACGGTCACTTATACGGACCGTATAATGTGCCGTATAATGGTCACAGAAGCGAGATGTTGAAGGGGCGATTTCACTGTTACTTATACGGACCGTATAAGTGTCCGCATATTTTCCCGACGGATCACATTTTTAAGTTATTAAAAAGGGGTCAAAGTTCATTATTTCATTTCATTTTTCACCCAACACTTCAAGAACTCTCTATAACCCTCTCCACTCTTCATCCATAGGAACTCAAGAGAAATTTATGACCGACTTCATCAAACTAAGAAAACCAAGTGTAAGAAACTCATTAGAGATCATCTAAGTCAAGAAATTTCATTGGAGGTGAGCTAGGGTTTTAGCTCAAGTGAAGTGTTTCCACCAAGCCTTATTCCTACACCATCTAAGGTATGTTTTATGGTCTTTCCATGTTATTTAAGGTATTGAGAGGTTGAAAGACTTGGATTGTAGAAGGAGATAGAAAATAGGTCATGAATGTGGGAGTAGTGTCATTTTTGAGTAGTAGCTTGGGATGAGTCATGATTGTTGATATATTGTGATTATGATTATGCTATAAATGATATTAAGGACATGAGATAAGAATTATATGTGATAAAACGTACTAGTATACTCGACCATGATTATGGATGAATTGAAGTGAAATTGTGAAATGTGGGTAATGTAGATGAATGAAGATTGTTGGTTATAATGTTGTGAATATTATTACAGACGTTTGGGAATTGATATATGATATGAGGAAAGTTGTATAAACTAATGAAATGCTGTCCAATTTTCTCTAAGCTTTAGTGTTGTATGCTAAGCTGTCGATTTTCTAATAATAGTATAACTCTAATGAAGGTACAAACGTGAGCATCGATGGAGAGCGTGCAAGTGAAAGAATAGTTGAACGGAAAGGTATGTAAGGCTAACCCTTCTTTCATAAGGCATGGTTCCTTGGACAAATATCTAATCTTCTATAAGCCTGTGATGTCCACCAAATGAATCTATCATTAAAAGCTACTAAGCTCGTGATTCTCGATATGTTGCGATTGTACTAAATTCCTCCTATGATGAGTAATCCTCTAGGGATAGTTGTAATGAATGATAATAGTAATGATGCTAAAGACGCTTATGGGCTTTTATGTATATGTGCATATGTATGGCTATTATGAAACCCCGAGCTTATAAGGTCGAGTAGAATATATATATATATATATATATATTGCGCGCGCACCACTGCAGTTGGGTATAGACAACCCTGAGCCTTGGTAGGGCCAGGTATGTATAACCCTGAGCCTTGGTAAGGCCAGATATGTATGACCCTGAGCCTTGGTAGGGCCAGCTATGTGAAACACCGAGCCTTCATGGTTGGGTATGCTATGTAAATGATATGTATATGAATATGAATATATATATGAATACGCTATGAATACGAAAATGGGTTCGAAATGTAAACGAGTAGTCAAACGAGTACGGATACGCATATGGATGTATGTGCACAATCACACATTATAAATAGGAAATCCCTATGAAAAGCAAGTAAGTTTTTATGACGATGACACTACTGTCTCCCATCCTATGCTATTTCTTATGTTGCCTATTATGATTTCGTAATGATGTTGATCATGCTTTACATACTCAGCACATTCTTCGTACTGACGTCCTTTTGTTTGTGGACGCTGCGTCATGCCCATAGGTGGCCAGGGAGACAGGCTTGATCCATAGCCTTATTACTCAGGGACTACATAGCGGAGCTCCATTTCATTCGGAGTTAAAACTTTTTGTATTTATTCTTTTGTGTACATATTTATGGGAATGGCGGGGTCCTGTCCCTGCTATATGATATGACATACTCTCCTTAGAGGCTCGTAGTCATATATATATGGTTAGATGTATTTGGACTTATCGGCCTATATTTTGGATATCGTTTTGTTAGCCTCGTCGGCTTATGTACATTGTTGTGGGCATAGTTGTTGATGATGATATAAATGTATTGTTGCCCAATTAAAATAGTATGAATGAGGAATAAAAGTATGATTTAGCTATATGGCTCACCTAGAGGTAAATGTGAAAGTATGATAAGAGGTTCCGGGTGGGTTTGTACTGGGTGCCCGTCGCGGCCCTCCGGTTGGGTCGTGACAAAAGTGGTATCAGAGCAGTTCAGCCCTAGGAAGTGTCTACTTGCCGTGTCTAGTAGAGTCTCTTTTATGGTGTGTTGCACGCCACATCTATAAACAGGAGGCTAGAGGGCATTTAGGATGGTTACTCTTCTTTCATACCTAAGGTCGTGCGATAGAGCTAAGTCATAGAAAATGAGATTCCGTATACTAACCCTTGATTTCAGCAGAAGAACAGTATCGACGGAAGGAAGTGAGTGATGATATTGGAAGTTACAGAGGTAAGTCACTTCGTTGAGGCTACATTATCAGAATATGTATTTATATGATAATGGATTGGTTGTTATAAGGTAAGTTAGTGTAAGTACAATAGAGGAATTGCTTAAATGTATTTCTTAATGATAAATTCAGTTATAAGTTTGTGAATTAAACAAATTGAATGAATTAGTACAAAGGTAAGCATCGGTACGAAAGATGTATGTCGGGTAAGGTAAGAATATTGAGGTAAGATTGGGATGTAAAGCAGAAGAACGAAAGGGAAAGTAAATAGGAAGGTATAACAAGGCAGAACGCTAAAGGATCAGGTACACCTCGAGGTGTGATATATGAGGTGAGTTTCGACATCTTTGTACTTTCACTTGAAATTGGGAGCCGTGTGTGGCTGAGGTATGTCATATGTATATATTAGCTCGGTGAGGCATTATTGGTATTTGCTGCGTGCAGATTTTGGGATGGTAAGAAATATAGAGGAAACTCCGCCGAAATTTTCCTAGAATCTAAAGGAGATAAGATATAAGCTTGTAATATGTCCTAACGGGAAAATATGTTGTGCAAAAAGTAATGGCGGGACGAGATTAAGTTAGGAGTATCATTGACAACTACAAGAGATGAGTTAAATACTATTGAATTGATAGTAACAGTAATCATAAGATCGACATTGATACGGTAAAGAGAAATGCTAGAGTAAATTAGGGAGACTGGTAGTACTAAAACACGGTATAGGGGAGGAATGGTAACTCCAAAAGAGTGCTATAGTGGAGTATTGGTTGGATGGATAAGCACGAGGAAGATACAATAAGTCTAGTAGCAAAATAGAGTAACGGCATGACGGAGGCAAGGGTATGAAATACGAAGGGGTATAACGAATGTGAATCCATTGGTAAAACAACTTATATGGTAAGTGTAATAGGGATGATTAGAAAGAGTAACTGGTTGTGTATGCTTACTTGACAAGGTTTATTCTATTTTATGAGCAGGCTTGTGAACGAGATAAAGAAGTGGTACTCTATAGCGTTGATTATGATCAAGATATAATGAGAGCGTGGCAAGAACTGTAATACAATGTAAGTAAAGTATAGTGAGGAAACGACTTATGAATAAAGAATGAATGAAAGTGTGAAACCAGCAAGCGAGCCATGGGGCAGTAGATAAGAAAGCTTATAAGACCTTGTTAGAAAAATCCAGCATAGAGGTTTCGCAATGACAGAAATGATAGCAAGTAAACTTGAAAAAAGGAATCAGAGAAATGTGATATGGCAAAGTAGTAGTAGTTTGTGATTTGTATAATCGAGAGCATGAGTGATATCTTTAGCTGGATGTAAAAGACCAAGACTACGGAAAGATGAATAACGAAATAGAACGATTGTTAGGAGAAGGATTAGCATAATAAGGATGAGAGGGGATGATCAGAGTGAAAAGAATAAGTTTTGAAAGCGAAGAACGGATTGTATAGAGGTAATATATTCTAAAGGACAAAGCGGTACTAAGTTAAGAATAGGATTCCTTGTGCGAGGAATAAAGGATTGATTATAAAAAGGGAGGTAATAAGATAAATTGAGGAGGAAAGAATGTAAAGGAATAAGTATGGCTATAGAAAGAAAAGGAAATATACGAAGTACGCGTGCTTAAGAAGTAGTCGTATTATGAGAAAAGGAAGACGCATCTCCTACGAATATCCTCCACTAAGACATCACGAGTAAAGTATATAAAGGAATAAGTTGGAAAGAAAAATGTGGCAATGAATTACGAGTTTACCGTATGATGATAAAGCGATAAAGTAAGCTATTAGCAACGACAAATACGACATGCTTATGATTGGTTTTGGAATCAACGTTGAGTGCAACACAAGAGTAAGAGAGTTTGAGGCATAAGTGGCATTAGTGGCGCATGAGACTTAGATCCTTGAAAAGAAAAATGGCGGGCTTAAGGGAAAATGCATTTACGGTTACTATAAGTCGCTTATAGGAAAGAGAGGAATAATTTGAGATGGGAAGAAACTGGAAAGATGACGCTATAAGTGAACTCTGGGTATTGAAGAATGGGATAAGTGACATTGCATGGATGGTACGGATAGCTAGATAGACTACTATTTGAGTATCCCTATGAGACAAAAGTTGTTAATTGGAGCGGATGTAGAGATTGACTCATAACAAACGGTTGAGCTAAGTAAAACACATCCTTGTTCGGAGTGCTATGTTGGTTGTAATACTTGAATACAAAACTGCGAGATGAGCGTGTTAAGACTTCACACATGAATTATCGTAGCTATAAATTATGGGGAAAAACATGAATAAGATGTAGTATAGTAAGGGATATATGAATTCAAGATTTGAAAGTGAGGCAATGGATTTGAGAATGGTAGAAGTAAAACCCTTAAAGAGGGGGAAGCGAGTAATGAAAATACAAGTGTAGATATTGAAACGATGGACCCTAAGATGTGATAGATATAGACTCTAAAACAAAGAGTGAGAGTTACGCAAAAATGTGTCTAATAACTAGTAAATAAACGAACACGAATTGAGCAGGTATCCGAGACTGTACTGGAAATCATTCGCGAAGACCTTAAACCACGTGACGTTGAGAGCAGATATCTCAAGGGATATTGTAAAAGATGGCGATGCTATATTAGAATAGAGGCAAAGGCACTAATAGTAGAGTCGTTGTTAATGATATTGCGATTTATAAGCGACAATTAAGAAAGGGACCTAAGGTTTTCTATAGTAGAATATAAGATATGCTAATCAAGGGAAAAATAAAGGAAAGAAGAGAGCATAACGAGATAAGTTACTACAGATAGACAAAAGAGTTTTGGTATGTAGGACACCGAGCCTTGTTGTGGCCGGGTATGCAAAAACCACTGAACTTCAAGGTCGGGTATGCTATGGATATGAATATGGACACGAATATGTATACGGATATGGATACATGTATATGTATAGATATGTATGTACACAAATCACGCAAGAACGATTATGTAACTTGCAAGTATTTATACGTCGCGAATGAAACCAAGTGCGAACTTAAAAAGAGGAGTAAGAGGTAAACAAGAATAGTGTGGTCATGATACTCCGAGTCAGTTGAAGAAAAATATATGGTGAATTGAGTTGAAATGTTGAGTTGGGACTATCGTTAAGGACAAATAGGACAATTACTCTGGATGTGATATAAGTATATGTTATATGTTCCTACGATAGAACTGAGGTGGGTTAGGTTACTTACAAATTCAATAGGATCATTGAATAAAAGGGGGTTCTACCAGAATAATATTACGCCTTGGAACTTTCATTTTGTATTATTGTGGTTATAGCGAATTTCCAACAGCTTACCAAAGGGTTATGAAATTCTAGACAATTATGAAGTCTTGAATGAGTCGACGACGGACGCCTATGACAGGACACCTCAGACTAAATTTATCTAGACTCTGCATATGTAAATCAATACAATTATCATGGTCACATGGAAGAAAGAAAGAGGGATAGATTTGCAAACCATGTAAGACTTAATATCATTATTGAGCAAGAAAAAGGATCGACGAGACTTAGAATTTCAAGTGAAAGATTGGGTATTCTTAAAAGTGTTGCCAATGAAGGGCGTTATGAGATTTGGAAAAAAGGGGAAGCTTAGTCCCCGATACGTTAGGCCTTAGGAGATTGTGCGCAAAGTAGGCACAATGGCTTATGAATTAGACCTACCTCCTGATTTGGAGTCAGTTCACCTAGTTTTCCATGTCTCGATGCTTCGTAAACATGTTGGAGATCGTACTAGGATCGTGCCAGTAAATGATGTTCAATTGATAGAAATGTTGACTTATGAAGAGGTACCCATTGCCATATTAGATAGGCAAGTACGGAGGCTTCAAAATAAAGAAGTGGCCTCAGTTAACGTCTTATGGCGAAATAACAACCGAGAAGAAATGACTTAGGAAGCGGAAGAAAATATGAAATCCAAGTATCCGTACTTATTTCAGCCCTCAGAGGAGATCCACGTAGAAACATCGGGATTATGAGGTATGTATGTTTTCTTTTTATGCATATTGGTCGTGTGTGACCAAATTATATTGCTATTGTATTGTGGCCCTGTGAGGCAATGTTATTGTGGGCTGTTGTGACAGGATGGTAGTGCTATATTACAGGGGAAACTCTAGCAAAATTATTATAGAATCCCCGAGATCTTAACATTCGAGGACGAATGTTCTTAGGGGGGGAAGAATGTTACACCTCGGAAAATTTTCCGTTGATGCACAGTGAATAGACTAACGAAGGGCATGAAGTATATGGTATTGCAATAAGTGAGAAATGACATTTGATGATCCTAATTGATATTTTCAAAGACATTCGGAGTAAGAGCAGAAAGTTTACCAAGAGAGGGCAAGGCATACGATGTGTATCGGAAAGGATTTACGAGTAACAAGTTAATGATGATTTAATAGTGTCTTGGAGAAGAATTATAACGTCCCTTCGATCGTTAATGAGGTGTTAAACAAGTATCAAGAAGGTTCCATAAGGATTGGAGATCAAACGAAGTGACGGGAAGAAGATCAGAGAAAAGATGGGTTACACGGCCAATTATACGGTCTGTATAATGTTATACGGTCCGTATAATGGTCCCCAGAATCGTCATAGTGAAGGTCCCTCACTGATAGGATTATGCGTTCACTTATACGGACCGTATAATGGTCACAGAAGCGATATGTTGAAGGGGCAATTTCACGGTCACTTATATGGACCGTATAAGTTTATACAGACCGTATAAGTGTCCGTATATTTTCCCGACGGATCAGGTTTTTATGTTATTAAAAAGGGGACCAAGTTCATTATTTCATTTCATTTTTCACCCAACACTTCAAGAACTCTCTAGCACCCTCTCCAGTCTTCATCCATAAGAAATCAAGAGAAATTTATGACCAACTTCATGAAACTATGAAAACCAAGTGTAAGAAACTCATTAGAGATCATCCAAGTCAAGAAATTTCATTGGAGGTGAACTAGTGGTTTGGCTCAAGTGAAGTATTTCCACCCAAGGCTTATTCCTACACCATATAAGGTAAGTTTTATGGTCTTTCCATGTTATTAAAGGTATTGAGAGGTTGAAAGACGTGGATTGTAGAAGGAGATAGAAAATGGGTCATGAATGTGGGAATAGTGTCATTTTTTAATAGTAGCTTGGGATGAGTCATGATTCTTGATATATTGTCATTATGATTATGCTATAAATGATATTAAGGACATGGGATAACCATTATATGTTAGAAAACATACTAGTATACTACGACCATGATTATGGACGAATTGAAGTGAAATTGTGGAATGTGGGTAATGTAGATAAATGAAGATTGTTGGTTATAATGTTGTGAATATTATTACAAACGTTTGGGAATTGATATATGATATGAGGAAATTTGTATAAACCAAGGAAATGTTGTCCAATATTCTCTAACCTTTAGTCTTGTATGCTAAGCTGTCGATTTTCTAATAATAGTATAACTCTAATGAAGGTACAAACATGAGCATCGAAGGAGAGCGTGCAAGTGAAAGAATAGTTGAACGGAAAGGTATGTAAGGCTAACCCTTCTTTCATAAGGCATGGTTCCTTGGACAAATATCTAATCTTCTATAAGCCTGTGATGTCCACCAAATGAATCTATCATTAAAAGCTACTAAGCTCGTGATTCTCGATATGTTGCGATTGTACTAAATTCCTCCTATGATGAGTAATCCGCTAGGGATAGTTTTAATGAACGACGATAGTAATGATGCTAAAGACTCTTATGGGTTTTATGTATATGTGCATATTTATGGCTATTATGAAACCCCGAGCTTATAAGGCCAGGTAGAATATATATATATATATATATATATATAGCGCGCGCACCACTGTAGTTGGGTACGGGCAACCCTGAGCCTTGGTAGGGCAAGGTATGTATAACCCTGAGCCTTGGTAGGGCCAGGTATGTATGACCCTGAGCCTTGGTAGAGCCAGGTATGTGAAAGACCGAACCTTCATGGTCGGGTATTCTATGTAAATGATATGTATATGAATATGGAAATAAATACGAATATGCTATGAATACGAAAATGGATACGAAATGTAAATGAGTGTGGAAACGAGTATGGATACGAACATGGATGAATATGCACAATCATGCATTGTAAATAGGAAGTCCCTATGAAAATCAAGTAAGTGTTTATGACGATGACACTACTATCTCCCATCCTATGCTATTTCCTATGTTGTCTAGTATACCTTCGTAATGATGTTGAACAAGCTTTACATACTCAGTACATTCTTCGTACTGACGTCCTTTTGTTTGTGGATGCTGCGTCATGCCCGCAGGTGGCCAGGAAGACAGGCTTGATCCATAGCCTTATTACTGAGGGACTACATAGCGGAGATCCATTTCATTCGAAGTTACAACTTTTGGTATTTATTCTTTTATATACATATTTATGGTCATGGCAGGGTCCTGTCCCGCCTATATGATATGACATACTCTCCTTAGAGGCTTGTAGACATGTGTATATGGTTAGATGTATTTGGCTTTGTCGGCCTATATTTTGGATATCGTTTTGTTAGCCTCGTCGGCTTATGTACATTGTTGTGGGCATAGTTGTTGATGATGATATAAATGTATTGTTGCCCAATGGAAATAGTATGAATGAGGAATAAAAGTATGATTTAGCTACATGGCTCACCTAGAGGTAAATGTGAAAGTATGATAAGAGGTGCTCGGGTGGGTTAGCACTGGGTGCCTGTCGCAGCCCTCCGGTTGGGTCGTGACAATTCATTTGGCTTATAAGGGTTCCATGACCTCTCCGAGCTTTCATTAGTTTACTTACAACGCAAAAGACACAAAAACAAATCGAGGTGTATCATCCTATCTTGTCAACAATCCAAACATGGCCTTCATTCGTGAGGTGTTCCAGTTACATCTTAAAATTCAAACATTCTTCAAAGTCGAGGCCAGGGCGGCCGTGGTGATACACATAAACCCTTTCTCTCGGAGATCCTGGGTGACCCTGATAGGTTTTTTTCACTCCTCTTATCTTCTTTACGCTACATAGCAGGGAGTGGATCCTGGCGTATGACTCTTCGAATTTGGAAAAGTCTCTCCTTTTGAAACTAACCTTTGATATCCTATCTGGATGATTTCTTCCTTGGTCATGAGTCAGGACAGAGTAGGGCCCCCACAGTTGGCTAATTCTCCCTTGCTCAATCCATTGGATAGGCTTCCTTTCTAATGCTCCGCACTCATTGGTTGTATGACCTGATTGACTTCGGTGGTAGAGGCATTTTCTGTAAATCATAGATGGAGCGCATGGTGGCAGCAAATTTGGGTTTTGCGCGTACACTCCAAAGCTCCCCAAAGTCTCCAAGAGTTCTTGTTTAGACAACTCTACTGGTGTACCCCAATTGTACAATCTTGTGCCCTTAAGAACAATTGTGCATGAAATTGGATGTTCCTCGAGCTGAGATTCGTGCGGGTTTCCATAGACTTTCAGATTGGGGATAAGTAATTCGTCGTCTCCATATGGTATGGGGTCAATCCCTTCTTGTTTATTGAGTGGGACATAACTCCCGAGTGGAGCTTCAGGTGTCTTTCCCTGTTTTACTCGATTTGTAGGGTGTTGCTTTGTTAGTTTCTCAACATAAGCCAGGAGAGTTTCTGCTTCTTTCATTTTTTTCATTGGCTTCCTTAGTGGTTTGTACAACTTCTTTCATTCTAGCAATGGCTCTATCATTCCATTGTCGGTTTTTCTTACTTGTTGCGTCCGCGCTCTCGTCGTCACTGACTAGTTTGACATAAGGAGAAGTCGCACTCATGCTGTCCGGAGTCTCCATTTCCTATTAGTAAATCATCATTTTAAAAGTGGAGCTAAATTTGGTTGGGGGTTATTTTCTTGGTTTTTTCTTTTGGGTAGTGACCGGAATGTGGAGTAATCAAGAGTTTCAACAAATTATATGATTTTCACACAAAGTAGTTATATCAAGTAAGCATTTAGATAATATATAATTCGCTTTTCTATACCTCGTTGCTTCGAGGCTACTAGCATATGAAGCAAAATTGTGTTGTATGTAAAACAAATGTATTGTTCCCAAAGATAACATCCCAGTGCTTTTCATTAATGATATTTTCCCAAGTGGGATTACAAGGATTTTTAAAGTAAACGCAATAATCAGAGAAAGTCCACTCCATGGACAGAAATCTGCTCTCTATCATCTCGCGCCTTCTTGGCCCTTCGAAGGGTGGTCTGAGTGGCTACCTGGGCTAGGATCAATGTTGTCCCAATCCATTGACTCCTCTGATTGTCAGGTAGCGACGTCCCCGTATCTTTGTCTTCCTTAACAAAATTGTTAAGCCATTCCAAGCTCTTCAATGAAGTATCTGCCACGCTTGTAAAACTCTCAATTATCTTTTGATCATATTCTATCTTTGCTTGATGATCCATTTCTCTTCCTTCTATTTGTCGTTTCATTCTTCTGACTTGAATTGCATTCGGGGCTTCCCTATCATCGGGAAAATTGTACAGTAATGGCCCTGAACAGTACCAGCTAACTCGGCCCTAAGCCACTCGTAGTAATTATCATCATGACTTGGATTGTTGGGATCATTATCCAACTCATCTTCCCTTATCACATTCTTCCAATCTTTTTGAGCATCTTTTATTCCCTCGATGTGACCTTTTTCATAATCTCGTACAAACTCTCCCATATTACCCACATTCGGAATAACCTGTCTCATACCAAAGTGTCTAAGTACTATTAGTGGCGCGTAGGGTCTGATTCTCCTAATGCCCATAAGCGGTAGATATGGATGTCTACGGCTCTTAACACAAATAGTCTTGGAATGAAAATCAGGTGTCACGACCAAACCAGAGGCCCATGACCGGTACCCGGAGCTAGCCTACTGAGCACCACTTGTCATACTTCTTCCAATCTTCCTCGGTGGACCACTTCTCTAATTATCAAATAACTCAACCTGAATAAATGTTGTTCTCAAAAATAAAACTCACTATGAAGTAATCTTCGAATCCACTCCAAACATATATATGAACAAGCCGGCAAGGCTACAAATTGATGTATAGAATATACACTAATGAGGTCATGAAACATCAAATATCCACACATGTCCACGAGCCTCTAGCTAGAGTACTAAAAATCATAAGGACTAGACACAACCCGGCCATGCCCCAAATATGAACACAAAAGAATATACCAAAAAACTGCAACTCCTAAGTAGTGGAGTGCTCCTATATATCTGTTGATAAAGCTCTTAGGGATCTGGACCATCTCCCAGTCTACCTACGGGCATGAACGCAGCGTCCACAAAAGAAAGGACGTCAATACGAACATTGTACTGAGTATGTAAGGCATGAATAATAACATCATAAAGAAATATGAGATAACCTATGACTGATTGCCTCTGAAGGCGGATATCATGCATGCTAACTTTTACTTTTAACACATCATAAACATATATATATATATATATATATATATATATATGTACTGCTTATCATCATTAGCCACCGTCCAGGGTAACCATCTCATGCCGCCCACTAGTGGTGACTGCTCGGCCAACTGGGCATGGTGTTATCCATAAGCCGCCCACTTACGCCCAGCGTAGTGGTGTCTGCCCGGCCAACTAGGCCCGGTGTAATCATACATAACAATAAGCATGCATGAGAGCCCAATTAAAAGCTACAACACTATCGGAGTGACGTAAGCTCGGTGACCTCCGATTTGTATTATGGAATAATCATCATTTCTATATCTCACCCCGAAGGAACAATTCATAAGGTGAGATCAATAATAATGGATAAAATCAAGGGGTTCATTAAATAACTCAATAATCTCATAATGGCATCACAATCATGAGCTACGGAATTTCTAGCATTAAAATCATCATCATCATCATCATCATTGTCATCATAGAAAACATCTCATCTTTGGTATCGTAAGAAGCTTTTAAGAATCA
The DNA here is from genome assembly GCF_019175385.1 of Lycium barbarum. Taxonomy (NCBI): domain Eukaryota; kingdom Viridiplantae; phylum Streptophyta; class Magnoliopsida; order Solanales; family Solanaceae; genus Lycium; species Lycium barbarum. The sequence goes on along the minus strand of NC_083345.1, from coordinate 88,915,675 downwards.
TGAACTTCTAACTTTTGGCCATAAGGAAGTTATAGAAAGCATGGATAGAATCATAACGTAGGAATCATGCCTTTGAAAGAAAGGGACTAGCCTTAACGTACCTTTATGTCTCCCTAACGACTAAACGTTCTTCTTTCAAACTCGCGACTCTACATTCAAGAGAATTCGTACTAATGTTAGGTCATTGAAAACATGATTAAGCTTAAACTAAGGCGACTAAGCGATAACAGAATTTGGGCAGCATTTCCTTTGTTTCATTGACTTTCCCATATAATAAACAACTCCCAAACATCAATAGCAACATCCATAATATCATAATCAAGAGGCTTCTTTCAAGTTAAACATTATTCAATCCTCAAAACTCCTTTTTAAGTTCATTCATAACCATAGCTACAACATAACACCATATTCACTTACATACAATACTTCCCAACATCATTAGCACCACCCACAATAAGATTATACTCATAGCATACTAAGAATCATGACTTAAGTTAATTTACCACTCAAAAATATCATTAAATCCATAGATCTTCGTCAAAACATTACTAAATAAACATTAACTCATTTATTGCGAAAACCTTCCCAAACACAAATTATATTTCATTTTCTTCAACGAACTTAGTTCCAATTAATGTGACTTCAAAATCTTGTAGTAAACACTTTAAGCTATCAAAAACACTCCTTAACTTCATAAGGACATCATGTTTACCTTAAGCTCGCATTAATCTATTCACAACGCAGCAACTTAAAATTTCTGAGATGTAACATCTGGTACCCTCCACCTGATTTGTTCTCTCATTCTGGAAAATATGTGAGCCCATCCTTTTTTATCTTGAACCCCACAAGGCATAGCAGCGACTCCCAAATCATCCTCTCTAAGGGCTGGATCTCGGCAGGTAGAAACTGAACTTTAATAACTTGATGTAGATTATATTGAGTTCTAAACAACACCTTATAAATCTCATTTCCTAGGTCTAAATTCCAGAAGGGGAAAACAACAGAACAAAACTCAAACATGATTCACAAACAAGCTTAATCACTTTACAACAGCCTCAAACAACATCAACACTTCACTCATTAACTGAAACTAGGCAGAAATGCATCCATACTAGTGAAATAAAGCTTCAAACACAAATTTAAACAATAATATAATCATTTAAGACTTATCTGAAGACTCAACTGATTCAAATAATAGGATAGGGATATTACCTCTTGCAAAGGAAATCTAAAGATCAAATGAGGAGATTGAATCAAAACCCTCAACAACAAACACTTCAAAACCTTTTCCATGCCTTTTTCTTTCCCTTTTATTTTGTGTAATGCACTATTTTTCAGTGTAATCCCCTCTATATTGAAGTAGTATATCTATCTATTTTTAGTAATATTTCTGTATTTGTAATATATATTTTAGTAAATTATCTAAGAAATTCAAACCCTTATAGTCGAGCAGCCCCCTCCCCCCCCCCCCCCCCCCCTTCAGAAAAAAGAGAGAAGAATCCCCCAAATCATGTCACATGCATATCTATTTATAGTAGGGGGAATTTATCGTAGGGACCAAATGGAAGATTCTAAACCCTTCTAAAATGAATTCCCCTCATGCACAAAATCAGAATTCAAAAATCAAGTAAACAAAAGGGATCTTATCCTAATCGTACTAATGGAAAAAACAAATCCTAAATTCATACGAAAATGGTACACCCAAGGACAAAAGATTCTCAATCGTCACATAACAAAAACCATAAGCGCACATAGTCACGCACAAAAATAAAAATTATACTAGACTCGGTCCAACAGGGCAGTTGGAAAACAATCCTAATCCTACACGTTGGTATAACAGTACAATGGGGTGTTTAATCCTTGGGCAAGTCACCACACACCATTCCCTATTGTGGTATAGGGACACAAGCTGGCTAGAGCCTTTTAGGCTCGCCCATGGCATCCCACACCACTTGAAATGGTGGGGAAATACCACATAGGATAAAAAAAATAGGGGACTAACGGTAGAATCACGGCGGGAGAGCGGTGGAGCTACTTGGTTGAAACCCTAGCCACCACGAATTTCTCCCAAAGAGAAAGAGACGAAGTATATTTTAGGGTAGCAAAAATGACGATCCCAAAAATAAATGGGTGGGGGGGGGGGGGTAAGTTTATTATTTATTCCCCCCCCCCCCCCCCCCCCCCCCCCCCTTTAAAGTATAATGCACATTTTTAAAAATACTATATAGTTAGAAAATTAATTTAACACAAAATTCCCCCCCGTAAAATAATATTTTTGCAATACAAAAATCGTAATACGTTGTTTTAAAATACGAGCTTCGAAACGAGCCCAATATCAATATACTTTCGAGCAATTTTTAAGAATGGAAATAAATGCGGTAATAATGAGTGGCAATTCATATGTCAATTTTAATTAACCATTTTCCCGGGTCGAGCGGACCGGGATGTGTATCTTCTTCTGAAATCACGTTTGTGACAATAAATAACTCGTAACTTCTTGTAATTGTTAATTTCTATGAAAAATAATAATTAAACATCAATTTTCACAATTTCCTCGGGGTTTTTGAATTTTTGATATTGAAGGTGCATTCTAGCTCCGTCTTTTACTCGGGAATGTTGAGAATTAAAATGCGTGCCCTATGTGGTGAAAATTAGGTGTCAACACCGACCCCATGTGATAGAATCCCTATCCTTCTCAACCACAAACTTTGACACCAACCACTTTCCATTGGCAACAGAATTCCTGGCCTCCAAAAGCTCCACCGGACGGTTATCCACTTCATGCACCCAGTTTATTGCCTTAGCCCCCACTTTCACGGAGGTCTCCCTAACCACAATCCTCTGGTCAGGAGAATCCTAATCGACGATAGGTTACATAGCGTAGAAGTCCCTTACCCAATTCTCATTGCACTGCCCGAGATCCCTAACCAAACGTATCTATTTTATCGCTTCCAACCTCACCAGAGCTCCGAAGCACATCTCTCCACGTTAGTCATATCAAAACCCCACTCTAACAGTAAGGGCATACGCCTCTGCACCAAGAAATGACACTCACATTGGGGGCAGATGAAGAATGGATAGTTCGGCACTTGTTACTCTTGTTTTTCTTGTTGCGCGACATCTTGATTTCTCACGACCCAACCCGCCATGACTGGCACCAACACTCACTCCTAGTGGTTTAACCAACACACAAGTACTCTACTCATTTGAGTCTATCTTTATATCAACCAATTCAATCAGTTATTACTCATTCAAACATAATATAATCAAAATAAGTCATGCCATAAAAATACTGAAGTAAATGTGGAAGTTTTAACTATTACAAAATCCCTAAAATTAGAAAGTCATCGTACAAGGAATCTAATCTAAAACTTGTCTAAGGAGTGAAATCTATCTAACAAATATCTATAATGTTCAGAATAGGAAATAGACATCATAAGAGGAAGATCTTTGGGCGGCCTAGCATGGATAGAAGCTCACCCTAAATTTTTTAGCAACGTCCCCAATGCTAGATTTGAGGGCGAGTAGCAGTCTCTATATCACAATCTGCACTCAAAAGAATGCAACAAGGTAGTATCAGTACCAACACTATACACTCGTAGATATCATAGGTCGACTAAAATTATTATTATGCATATATCATAAATCAATAGAATAAACAAGCCAGCCAATAGACACGAAATCACTAACCCACAACAAGTCAACCAAGAATAATCACAAATCAAGTCACCCAACATATCAAATCAAACTCACGAAGCCAACAGCGAACAAGTCTACCACAATAATCATACTCGCTATACACACATGCTAACTAATGTCATTGCTCAGTAGTCATGACCTGCAGGGGTCCCATTGTGTCCATGTACCACTAGTTCCGGATACTCATCGGACCCAAGCATAAACCTCCGCTCCGAAAAGAACCTCGGACGCGGGCCACATCAATGTCTCTCTCTTTTTCAGAACGAACCTCGGACCACCAGCCCATAATCTAGGTCACATTTGTGCCTTTTCATATGTCTATACATAACATTATTTCTTGTCCTCTTATTATCAATGCAAAAATCATCACTTCGTATCATAATTCCACTGTGAAGATCATATTAACTTCACATCACAACAACATCAACTGTAGATTCAACACACATGAATAGTGGCACAAAGCCTATACATCCATTCAATCAACTGCACATAGGAATTCAACCACAAAATATCATGCATAGACTAGACATGTTTTCTCCTGTAGAATTCACAACACATACAATCAACTAATCAAAGTCAAACTCAAGTAGACCGTAACCTACCTCAACGTAGAGCGGGAACGATGTGAATCACTCGGCTACAGCTTTTCCCTTGCTTAAAGCCTCGAAACGCTAAAAGACTAGAAATTAGAATGCTCAACGAGTCACAATTATTCTATTCACAAAATCAATGCTAGACAACCTTCCCTTTAGCGCCATTTCAATGGGTGAATGATTTCTAGGTGTCAAACAACCTACAAAGGCCTTAGTAATCTCTAACCATCATACTATAAGAATATAATCACCACTCCACTTACAAACAGTTTCCATGTCCAAGCTATCATTTTTATGGAACCCTAAGTCTCAATTCACTTAGTTCATGGCTCTAAAGGTTCAATTCATGATTAAAAGGAGTTAACCTATGCCATTAGATGATAAATAAGTTACCGCAATCATAACCCATCAAGTATAGAAGGTTTATTAATTTCTGGGGTTACTATTACTAATTTCACCATTCAAAATCCATAAAAGGGATGATAATCATGAAAATGATATGGAATGATTGAAAGGGATGGATGAGACTTACCTCTCAAGAGTATTCTTGGCCTAGCTTGGAATTTCACCCTAGGTGCTTGTAAGGAACTGTGTTGGAGTTTTATGAATAAAGAATATGGGACTAAGTGTTTTAAACACGGCATTCTGCCCCCCGTCGACGGCTGCGGTGGTCTCGCTGTAGTGGCCAAATGCCCGCTATAGCGGACCAAGAGAAATCCTACCACCGCTATAGCGGCCCATGTTCCGCTATAGTTATATCTGCATAGCGGGACATGGATTACCACGACGGACACATGAACAATGGCCGACTGCTGGCGGCGAGAGACTCACTGCTATAGCTATGCCACAGTAGTGGTACAAGCCCCACCACAGCGGTCCCATTTGGGCAGTAAACTCAACTTTTGCGCAGGTTTCCACTCTGTCACCAAACATTTCATCCGTGACCTGACCAACACAAACAAAGCATGTACATATACATAAAAACATCATACGAATCCACTCGTGGCCTCGGAATTCCCAACTGAGTTCTATATTCCTACGTCATCCCCCAATGGACACAACAAAATTAGGCAACAATCACAAGCAAGTCAAATTTTCAGATCATAGACTTGTACAACTGAATTTCTATTAGCTCGTTCTACCCTTGGGAAGGTTCTATTTAGTGGGGTGATCTTACTTTTCCCATAACGACTGGGAGCGTCTTTACACCAAATACCAATTAATAAACCGTTTGTCCCCGTATGAAAAAGGATAAGGAAACTAGGAAGAGTTACCTGACTCAGTGAAAAGGTAAGGATACTTGCTACGCATATCAGATTCTGTTTCCCAAGTAGCTTCCTCCACCGGACAATTCTTCCACTGAACCTTCATAGAGGCTATTTCCTTGGAACTCAACTTACGAACATCCCTATCCAAGATAGCGACGGACTCTTCCTCAAAAAAACTGAATCCCAAAGGATTTTGTAATAACCATCACAGTTGTTCTTTTTCAACATCAAAACGTGGAATACTGGATGAACGCCTAATTGACCCGGAGGTAAAGCCAACGTGTAAGCCACCTTCCCCACATGCTTAAGGATCTCAAAAGGCCCCATGTATCTCGGGCTCAACTTGCCCTTTTCCCAAACCTCATCACACCCTTCATAGGTGAGACTTTCAATAACACTTGCTATCCCTCTCCAAACTCGAGATCTCGGACCTTATGATGCGCATACTCTGTACTGCCAGAACCTTATCTAGAATCACGTTCACCTTCTCTAGGGACTCCCTTAGAAGAACTGTACCCCAAGGTCTCACCTCAAACGCATGAAACAACCCAATAGGAGACCTACACCTCCTCCCATACAACGTCTCAAACGGAGCCATATCAATACTCGAGTGGTAGCCATTATTGTAGGCAAATTCTGCCAAAGGTAAGAACTGATCCCAATGCCCACCAAAGTCTATCACACAAGCACGAAGTATATCATCAAGAACCTAAATTGTCTGCTCAGACTGCCCGTCAGTCTATGGGTGGTGTCACGACCCAACCCCGTAGGCCATGACTAGTGCCCGATCTGGGCACTAAAACTTATTCTAGTATATGGCAGAAGCCGACAAGGCTTCATTTCAAATTTAGCTAATTTTTAGAAAAATTTTGGCAGAGTTTCCTTTGTTTTATGGACTATCCCAAATATCCTGCACGCAGAAAATACCAACAAAGGCCACACAGGGCCAACAAAGCAACATCTAATTATATGCGGACCGGCCGCCGCGGCGAATGGGATCGCCCAAACACAACATAAGCACCCAACTGTACAGAAAGATCCCAACCCACAACATGTCCACAGACCTCTAATAAACCGACAGAATCCTATGACGGGACAGGGCCCCGCCGTACCCATGAACGAGAATATACATATATAGAAGTGACAGACTATACCAAAAGATGGCTCTGAATAAAAGAGCGCTCCAAAAATAGCAGAATGAGATCCTAAGCAGACGGATCAGCAAACCTGTCGTCGGTACCTGCGCGGCATGAAAACGCAACCCCCGAAGAAAAGGGGGTCAGTACGAAATATGTACTGAATATGTAAAGCCTGAGTTGCAGAAACAAAATCATAACTGGTGCAGAACATAGGGAAAGTAAATGGAAAATCCAAAGTATCAGATACATATTTCCAAAACATGCAGAGTGTGTACAGAACATATGTCATATCAAATCCGGCCCCTGCCAAGGGACTCGGCCGACAGAACGTGGCCACCCTCCCGACGCTGGTGCCACAACACAGAAGAATCAGAATAGGGGCATAACCCCATGACATAACATATCATAGCAGATGGCCATAGTAAATCATATCAGAACAAGCGTACATGGCACAGCATACTCCACAAACCCATGTACGCGTATACCTGCCCCCTCACATCGAGGCACGGCGAACAATGCAGAGGATCACGCTTGACAACATATCCTGGCCCGGGCTCAGTGTGGGAAACATTGGGGTATCCACGAATAGAGTCGTGAGAAACTAATGCAAGTAAAATATCATAAATGTTTCCATAGACTCGATGAGGCATATCAAAGACAAACCGATCCGATGAAGTCGGAAGGAATCATAGTAAATGAGTTTCGAGTATCAAAACAATTTAGCAGACTTAATGGAATATTTAAAACCATATTAGTTAGGTAATTAAAAGGGTAGTCGAAACATTTCTTTCAAAAATCGTTCAAAGAGGGGACTTTAGTACATTAAGGGCAAAACCGGGAATAGCGGGCCCACCTCGGAACAAGCAAGGCGGTGGGCTCAAATTACGCCCTTTGAGCTTATGGGGTCACCTATAAAGGTTCTACGGACATTCTATAGCTTTTCAAGGAGTCTAGAGAAAGTCTACATACTTTCAGGAAAAGCATATCAAAATGGTTCAATTCTACTGAGGGAAAAACTGAGATTTTCTCTTGCGGATTCCGATGGCCAAGAAGGTCTTTTGAGGCCCGAATCCGATCCTAAAACACTTAGACATGCCAAAAGAAGGATCGGGGTAGCTTTACATACCTTTTGAGCTTTTTAAGCCTATCCAAGCTCACTCTCCGTTTCGTCGAAAATCTGCAAATGGTCACATTTACCAATTGTAAGTTATAGATCCTACAAATTCAATTCAACTCTTATTTGTCTACCGAAATTTCGGCAGCATTTCCCCTATACATATAGCACCCTCGAGAATTCAACTCGGCCAAATCAATCAACAACAACCCAACAACAACACCCACAACAACCACAATCAATACAAAACACAATATGACATAACTAGTTCTACTTGCCGACATAATGCCATAACCTTCACTTTAACCTTAACTTTCAAACTAAGCTCAACGATTTCACATTCATTATCAATCTAGATCACCACAACATAGTTTAAAAGCATTTCATAGCATTTCCACAAAATATTCATACGATATACATAATATACAAACTTCCCGCTAAAGTCATAACTCGTCCGAAACTTCTAATCTTTAACAAACATACTCATAATATGTTTCTAGCTTCCAACTTCATCAATACTCATCATAATTTGCAACTTAATAACTTTATTTTCATAATGTCATAAAATCATTCTAAAACGACATAAGCCACTACATTCCATTTCAATGCAAACTTACATCATTTTACCTTCATCTACATTGCAAGGATCACAACAACACCACTAACATATTAAACAACATTAATTCATTCCCATTTCTTCAAGAAGTGCCACACGGCCAAGTGCCCATTTTACAAGTTCAACCAAATTAATTTAACTTCCACTTCCAATATAATTCCCACCATAACCACAATTAGAATACAACATAAAATTCAACTCATTTTTGCCTACACCACATTGCACACACACGGCTACATATATATCTATATACCCACTTGGCAAACTTCCATATTTCCATACTTTCTACTCATCCCTACATACTACAACACAAACAAACCTTCATAACATAATAAAAAGGGATGAGTTCTTACCTTTTTCTCCAATCTTCTTCACTTGAGTGAGTTGTCAATTTGAAGAAACAAGTCCTCTTCCTTCCAAACCAACTACACCAAGTTGTAAAGGACACTTAATTTAGTAGACAAACCACAAGATAATAATTTTTGGAGGAAGATTTTTGAAGGTGAATTTGTGAGGGTTTGGCCGAATTCCCTTCAATTTTTGCTCTTCTTTTGTTTTGTTCTTTCTTTTCTATGCTTCTTGAATATTCCAATAGATAAGGGATTCATATATTAATTCCAACACATGGAAAATATTCATTAAATTGGTGGGTTTTGGGCCTACATGGCCGGCCATCCCTTAAGTGTTGGGCCTAAATTTTTCATTCAATTATTTTGGCCCAATGACTTATAGATCCCATTTGTAATTCCCGAAACTAATTTCCGAAATTCCAATTTTTGCCCTTGGCCTTCTTCAACACTTCCACATTAATATTCTTTCATGAACAACTCATGGGTTACATAAATTCAATATGACCTTATTTCCTACAAGTCCAAATTATTTCCAATTTTCCAAAGGTGTGAAAACACGGGATATAACATCCTCCCCCCCTTTAGAACATTCGTCCTCGAATGTAAAATTAATCTTATAGGGTTTGAAAACACTTTGGGGGAGTTCATGGTTACAAACAACACATATGACATACGATTGGCATTGAAATGAAATTAAGTAGGGATTCAAGGTTACCTGTGGGCATAGGGAACAGATGAGGATATTTCTTCTTCATTTCTTCCTCGGACTCCCAGGTCATTTCCTCCCGATTCTCGTTCCGCCACAGTACCTTAACAGAGGCTACATCTTTATTACGGAGCCTCCGTACCTGACGGTCCAAAATAGCTACGGGCTGCTCCTCATAAGATAACTGCTCCGTCACCTGAATATCATCCGCAGGAAATATTCTGGAGGGATCACCAATGCATTTGCGGAGCATAGACACATGGAATACCGGATGTACCGCTTCTAAATCAGATGGCAAATCTAACTCATAGGCGACATTCCCAATTTTTCTAATAATCTGATAAGGCCCAATATAACGCGAACTAAGCTTACCCTTTCTGCCGAATCGCATTACGCCTTTCATAGGCGATACCTTTAGAAATACCCAATCACCAACCTGGAATTCCAAAGGACGACGCCGTTTATCAGCGTATGATTTCTGTCGACTCTGGGCTGCCAATAGTCGCTCTCGGATAAGTTTCACCTTATCAACTGCCTGCTGGACCATATCTGGGCCGATTAATTCTGTCTCGCCAATATCAAACCAGCCAATAGGTGACCTGCATTTCCTACCATATAAAGCCTCGTACGGAGCCATCTGGATGCTGGAATGGTAGCTGTTATTATAAGAAAATTCAATCAATGGCAAGTGATCCTCCCAGCTACCTCTGAAATCAATAACACAGGCTCGCAATATCTTCAAGCGTCTGGATAGTGCGCTCAGCCTGTCCGTCACTCTGAGGATGGAAAGCTGTGCTCAGGCTCAGCTGAGTCCCTAATCCTTCCTGAAAAGATCTCCAGAAGTTCGCCGTGAACTGAGCACCTCTGTCAGTGATATATATAGGAACTCCATGAAGCTTCACTATCTCTTTAATATAAAGCCTGGCATAATCCTCGGCGGAATAAGTAGTCCTGACGGGGAGAAAATGGGCTGATTTTGTCAGCCTATCAACAATAACCCAGATGGAATCATACTTCCGTGGAGTGCGAGGCAACCCTGTAATGAAGTCCATATTAATGATCTCCCACTTCCACGTCGGAATTTCCATTTCCTGCAACAGTCCACCCGGCTTCTGGTGTTCAATATTGACCTGCTGACAATTGGGACACTGGGCGACGAACTCTGCGATGTCCCGTTTCATGCCATCCCACCAGTATAAGCATCGGAGATCATGGTACATCTTCGTAGACCCAGGATGGACCGAATAGCGAGCATAATGTGCCTCGCTCATAACCTGCTGCCGAAGGCCTGCAATATCAGGTACACACAACCTGCCCCTAAATAATAAAGTCCCGTCCGGAGTGAACTCGAACGGAGTCTTCTCCTTATCATAGGCTGTGTCTCTGTACTGTGCCAAAACAGGATCTTCATATTGATGCCGTTTGATATCTTCCTTAATAGATGATTCAGAAACCCCTCGGACAGAAATCTGTGTACCTCCAGAATCGACCAGACGAACCCCAAGGTTAGCCAACTGATGAATGTCACGTACTATCTCTCTCCTGTCTGGCTGTAAATCGACCAAGCTGCCCATAGATTTCCGGCTAAGCGCATCTGCAACAACATTAGCCTTGCCCGGATGATACAGAATATCCACATCATAGTCTTTCAGGAGCTCCAGCCACCTCCGCTGCCGCAAATTAAGCTCTTTCTGCCTGAAAATATATTGGAGACTCTTATGATCTGTATAGATATCAACATGAACGCCATATAAATAATGTCTCCATATCTTCAGGGCATGGATCACCGCCGCAAGCTCCAGATCGTGAGTAGGGTAATTCCTTTCATGCTTTTTCAATTGCCGAGAAGCATAAGCTATAACTCTGCCGTGCTGCATCAATACACAGTCCAATCCCACGCCAGAAGCGTCACAATAAATAACATATCCATCGGGTCCCTCTGGAAGAGTCAGAACTGGGGTTGTGGTCAGCTTCTCTTTCAGCAACTGGAAGCTTCGTTCACAAGCATCAGTCCACTGGAACCTGGCTCCCTTCTGAGTTAGCCTTGTCAAAGGCGCTGAAATCGAAGCAAACTTTTCCACAAATCTTCTGTAATAGCCTGCTAACCCCAGGAAACTACGTACCTCTGTGGGCGTCGTGGGTCTGGGCCAATTTTTCACGGCATCAATCTTCTGTGTATCCACCCGGACACCATCAGCTGCAATAATATGGCCCAGGAATGCCACTGAAGCCAGCCAGAATTCACATTTAGAAAATTTGGCATATAATTTCTGATGCCGAAGTACCCCTAATACCGCTCTCAGATGATCTGCGTGCTCTGCCTCGGACCGAGAATAGACCAGAATGTCATCGATAAATACAATTACGAACATATCCAAGAATGGCCTGAATACCCGGTTCATTAAATCCATGAATACCGCAGGAGCATTAGTCAGCCCAAAAGACATAACTCTGAATTCATAATGCCCGTATCTGGTCCGGAATGCTGTCTTAGGAATATCGGCCTCCCGTACCCGTACCTGATGATAGCCAGACCGAAGATCTATCTTCGAAAAATACTTGGCGCCCTGCAACTGATCAAACAAATCGTCAATTCTGGGGAGGGGGTATTTATTCTTTATGGTTACCTTATTCAGCTGTCGATAATCAATACACATACGCAACGACCCGTCTTTCTTACGCACAAATAATACCGGGGCTCCCCAAGGCGAAGTGCTGGGTCTAATGAAGCCTTTTTCTAACAGATCCTTCAACTGCTCTTTCAGTTCTTTCAATTCTGCCGGTGCCATCCTGTACGGGGGAATAGATATCGGCTGAGTATCTGGAAGCAAATCAATAGTAAAATCTATCTCCCGCTCTGGAGGAAGGCCTGGAAGCTCTTCTGGGAACACATCTGGAAATTCATTAACCACGGGAACTAACTGAAGAGTCGGCGTTTCTGCTGTCAAGTCTTGTACCCGAACGAGATGATAAAAATAACCCTTTCTGATCATTTTCTTTGCCTTAAGGTATGAAATAAACTTACCTTTCGGCGATGCTGTATTACCGGCCCATTCTATAACTAGCTCCCCAGGAAACTGGAAACGAACTACCTTATTTTGGCAATCAACATTTGCATAACAGGAGGCTAGCCAGTCCATTCCCATAATAACATCGAACTCGACCATATCTAACTCCACCAGATCTGCCTTAGTGTCACGGCCACATACAATTACAGAACAGTTCTTATATACCTGCTTTGCTACAATAAAGTCCCCAATCGGTGTGGCTACCTCAAACGGCTCTATAGGTTCAGACGTTATACCAATTTTACTAGCAACCAGAGGCGAAATATATGACAAGGTCGAACCTGGATCAATCAATGCATACACAGACCTAGAGAAAACTGATAATGTACCTGTAACGACATTAGGCGATGCCTCCTGATCCTGGCGGCTGGACAGAGCATAGACGCGGTTCGAAGGACCGCTAGTACCCGAAGCTCCACCACGGCCTCTGCCGCGACCCACTGGTGCTGAAGTACCTGGCCCCGTAGGGCGCATAGCCACTGATGAAGATGAAGACCCGGCGGCTGATCCGGTAGGCTGCGCTGCACCACCCGAACTACCCTTATACAGGCAATCTCTCACAGAATGGCCCTGACGGCCACAAGAAAAACATGCACCGGTGGCTCTGTAGCACTCCCCAGGATGGTATCTGCCACAGTAAGAACACTGAGGCCTAGGTGGCCTCGTCTGACCCGAACCCCTGTCTGTCCGCGAACCTGAAGCCCTGGAGCTCTGACCTGCTCCTGAATAACCTGGGCTGTCAAATCTGCGACCTGTAGGCTGTGGAGGTGCGCTCTGTGCCGGCTGGGATGGATGTCTGCAAGGCTGCTGCGGCTGCTGAGGCTGCCTGCCCCGAAAATCTCCAGAATACCCAGATGATCTGGCCCTCTTGGGCTGTCTCCGATCCTGGCCTCTATCAGGCTGACGCTCCCTATGCCGGTCCTCCATGCCCTGGGCGTGGGCCTGAATCCGGGCAATATCCATGCCGGGCTGAGCAGCCAATACCAAACAGCTGTCGACAAAATAACGGTCCAGCCCCATAATGTACCTGTGCATCCTGTCAGCCATAGTAGCTACCACAGCGGGTGCGTATCGGGCCAATGAGTCGAACTCCATACTATACTCTCGAACACTGCGACCCCTCTGTCTTAGCAATAAGAATCTGTCAGCCTTGGCTCGCCGTAGCTCCGGAGGCAGAAAGTGGCTAAGAAAAGCCTGAGAAAAATCATCCCAAACTGCTGGGGGAGCGCCGTCGCCTCTGGATAACTCCCATGACTCGTACCAATTTGCCGCTACATCATATAACCGGTACGAAGCCAATGCAACTGACTCTGTCTCGGAAGCATTAATAAACTGTAAGGTGCGCCGCATCTTCCTGATGAACTCCTCGGGATCCTCCTCGGGCTTTGTCCCGAAGAACTCTGGAGGGCCACAAGTCAAGAACTCACGGGCTCTCGAACTGTCACGCCTGTAAGTCCGGTCACCTCCCTGTCCATGCCCCTGAACCTGTCCTGCCACAAGTCTAGTCAATAGCTGGACTGCCTCTCTCATAGTCTGATCCTCAGTCCCTGGCCGTGGAGCTGGAGGCTCAGGTACTGGAATCTCGGGAGCTGGCGGTGGAGCCGCCCCTCGACCTGCAGCCGCTGCTGCTCCAATATCCTCTACGTGTGGCGGGGTGGAAGAGCCCTCTGCCGGGGGCAAAATATCAGGAGCAATATGAGCATGGGCCCTGGTAACCCTCTGGGCCTGACTAGTCTCTCCCACAGCTGCTGCCTTGGCCTTTTGGGCCGCTGTCGCCTTCTTTGGAGGCATAACTGCAAATGTAACAATTCGTTAGGGAGGAATCATCCTGATAACACAGCTCTATCGCACGATCTAAGACAGAAAGAAGGGTAGTATCCTAAATGCCCTGTAGCCTCCTGTTTATAGGTGTGGTGCACAACACACCGATAAACAAGACTCTACTAGACACGGTCTGTAGACATTCCGAGGACGAACCGCTCTGATACCACTTTTGTCACGACCCAACCCCGTAGGCCATGACTAGTGCCCGATCTGGGCACTAAAACTTATTCTAGTATATGGCAGAAGCCGACAAGGCTTCATTTCAAATTTAGCTAATTTTTAGAAAAATTTTGGCAGAGTTTCCTTTGTATTATGGACTATCCCAAATATCCTGCACGCAGAAAATACCAACAAAGGCCACACAGGGCCAACAAAGCAACATCTAAATATATGCGGACCGGCCGCCGCGGCGAATGGGATCGCCCAAACACAACATAAGCACCCAACTGTACAGAAAGATCCCAACCCACAACATGTCCACAGACCTCTAACAAACCGACAGAATCCTATGACGGGACAGGGCCCCGCCGTACCCATGAACGAGAATATACATATATAGAAGTGACAGACTATACCAAAAGATGGCTCTGAATAAAAGAGCGCTCCAAAAATAGCAGAATGAGATCCTAAGCAGACGGATCAGCAAACCTGTCGTCGGTACCTGCGCGGCATGAAAACGCAACCCCCGAAGAAAAGGGGGTCAGTACGAAATATGTACTGAATATGTAAAGCCTGAGTTGCAGAAACAAAATCATAACTGGTGCAGAACATACGGAAAGTAAATGGAAAATCCAAAGTATCAGATACATATTTCCAAAACATGCAGAGTGTGTACAGAACATATGTCATATCAAATCCGGCCCCTGCCAAGGGACTCGGCCGACAGAACGTGGCCACCCTCCCGACGCTGGTGCCACAACACAGAAGAATCAGAATAGGGGCATAACCCCATGACATAACATATCATAGCAGATGGCCATAGTAAATCATATCAGAACAAGCGTACATGGCACAGCATACTCCACAAACCCATGTACGCGTATACCTGCCCCCTCACATCGAGGCACGGCGAACAATGCAGAGGATCACGCTTGACAACATATCCTGGCCCGGGCTCAGTGTGGGAAACATTGGGGTATCCACGAATAGAGTCGTGAGAAACTAATGCAAGTAAAATATCATAAATGTTTCCATAGACTCGATGAGGCATATCAAAGACAAACCGATCCGATGAAGTCGGAAGGAATCATAGTAAATGAGTTTCGAGTATCAAAACAATTTAGCAGACTTAATGGAATATTTAAAACCATATTAGTTAGGTAATTAAAAGGGTAGTCGAAACATTTCTTTCAAAATCGTTCAAAGAGGGGACTTTAGTACATTAAGGGCAAAACCGGGAATAGCGGGCCCACCTCGGAACAAGCAAGGCGGTGGGCTCAAATTACGCCCTTTGAGCTTATGGGGTCACCTATAAAGGTTCTACGGACATTCTATAGCTTTTCAAGGAGTCTAGAGAAAGTCTACATACTTTCAGGAAAAGCATATCAAAATGGTTCAATTCTACTGAGGGAAAAACTGAGATTTTCTCTTGCGGATTCCGATGGCCAAGAAGGTCTTTTGAGGCCCGAATCCGATCCTAAAACACTTAGACATGCCAAAAGAAGGATCGGGGTAGCTTTACATACCTTTTGAGCTTTTTAAGCCTATCCAAGCTCACTCTCCGTTTCGTCGAAAATCTGCAAATGGTCACATTTACCAATTGTAAGTTATAGATGCTACAAATTCAATTCAACTCTTATTTGTCTACCGAAATTTCGGCAGCATTTCCCCTATACATATAGCACCCCCGAGAATTCAACTCGGCCAAATCAATCAACAACAACCCAACAACAACACCCACAACAACCACAATCAATACAAAACACAATATGACATAACTAGTTCTACTTGCCGACATAATGCCATAACCTTCACTTTAACCTTAACTTTCAAACTAAGCTCAACGATTTCACATTCATTATCAATCTAGATCACCACAACATAGTTTAAAAGCATTTCATAGCATTTCCACAAAATATTCATACGATATACATAATATACAAACTTCCCGCTAATGTCATAACTCGTCCGAAACTTCTAATCTTTAACAAACATACTCATAATATGTTTCTAGCTTCCAACTTCATCAATACTCATCATAATTTGCAACTTAATAACTTTATTTTCATAATGTCATAAAATCATTCTAAAACGACATAAGCCACTACATTCCATTTCAATGCAAACTTACATCATTTTACCTTCATCTACATTGCAAGGATCACAACAACACCACTAACATATTAAACAACATTAATTCATTCCCATTTCTTCAAGAAGTGCCACACGGCCAAGTGCCCATTTTACAAGTTCAACCAAATTAATTTAACTTCCACTTCCAATATAATTCCCACCATAACCACAATTAGAATACAACATAAAATTCAACTCATTTTTGCCTACACCACATTGCACACACACGGCTACATATATATCTATATACCCACTTGGCAAACTTCCATATTTCCATACTTTCTACTCATCCCTACATACTACAACACAAACAAACCTTCATAACATAATAAAAAGGGATGAGTTCTTACCTTTTTCTCCAATCTTCTTCACTTGAGTGAGTTGTCAATTTGAAGAAACAAGTCCTCTTCCTTCCAAACCAACTACACCAAGTTGTAAAGGACACTTAATTTAGTAGACAAACCACAAGATAATAATTTTTGGAGGAAGATTTTTGAAGGTGAATTTGTGAGGGTTTGGCCGAATTCCCTTCAATTTTTGCTCTTCTTTTGTTTTGTTCTTTCTTTTCTATGCTTCTTGAATATTCCAATAGATAAGGGATTCATATATTAATTCCAACACATGGAAAATATTCATTAAATTGGTGGGTTTTGGGCCTACATGGCCGGCCATCCCTTAAGTGTTGGGCCTAAATTTTTCATTCAATTATTTTGGCCCAATGACTTATAGATCCCATTTGTAATTCCCGAAACTAATTTCCGAAATTCCAATTTTTGCCCTTGGCCTTCTTCAACACTTCCACATTAATATTCTTTCATGAACAACTCATGGGTTACATAAATTCAATATGACCTTATTTCCTACAAGTCCAAATTATTTCCAATTTTCCAAAGGTGTGAAAACACGGGATATAACAGGTGGAATGTTGTATACCCAACTTTTCGTGCAAACACTCCCAAAATTCGAATGTGAACATTGTGCCCCAGTCAAACACAATGGAGATAGGAACCCCATGAAGCCTAACCACCTCACGAATGGAGATTTTAGCCAATTTCTCCGCATCATAAGTTATCTTCACTGAAATAAAGTGGGCAGACTTAGTCAACCTATCAATAATATCCCAGATAGAGACAAAATTTCCCAATGTCTTCAAAAGACCGACTATGAAGTCCATGGCTATTCTTTCCCACTTTCACTCAGGAATGGGAATCCTCTGATGTGTACCTCCTGGTTTCTAATGTTCATACTTCACCTGCTGCCAGTTCAGACACTGAGTAATAAACTCCACTATATCATGCTTCATCCCAGTCCACTGGTAGTGCTGTCTCAAATCTCGATACATGTTGGTAGTGCCAGGATGAATAGAGTACCTCGAACGATGAGGCTCTGTCAGAATGGTTTTGATCAAATCACCTACAAGTGGCATGCACACTTGCCCTTTAATTTTCAACACCCCCTCTTCATCAATCACGGCCACTTTGGCCTTCTCACGCAACATCTTGTCACGAATTTTGCACAACTTAGCATCTTCAAACTGCTTAGCCTTAAGCTGCTCCAGAAATGATGACCGAGCCTCAACACAAGCTAACACCCTACTCGTGTTAGAAATGTCCAGCCTCATAAAACTGTTAGCCAGAGTCTTAACCTCTCTAGCTAACGGACGCTCTGAAGAAATCAAATGAGCCAGACTTCCCATACTAGCCGACTTCCTGCTCAATGAGTCATTCACTAAATTTGCCTTACTAGGATGATACAGAATGGTGATGTCATAGTCCTTCAGCAGTTCCATCAATCTTTGCTGCCTAGAGTTCAGATCCCTCTGAGTGAACATATGCTACAAACTGCGATGGTCAATGTACACCTCACGATGGACACCATACAAGTAGTGCCCCTAGATATTCAATGCAAATACCACCACTGCCAACTCTAAGTCATGAGTAGGACAGTTCTTCTCATGCACTTTCAACTGCCGAGAAGCATAGGCGATTTCACCTTCTTTTCGTGTATCAAAGAAGCACCCAAACTAGAACGTGAAACATCACAATAAACAACAAAATCCTTGCCCTCCACAGGGAATGCTAGAATAGGCATTGGAGTCAACAAAGTCTTGAGCTTTTGAAAGCTCTCCTCACACTCGTCGGACCACTGAAACGATACCTCTTTCTGAGTCAATCGAGTCAAATGAGAAGCAATAGAGGAAAAACCTTTCACAAAACCATGATAGTAGCTAGCCAGACCCACAAAACTACAGATCTCGATCACTGATGTGGGCCTAGCCCGTTCCCTGATTGCCTAAATTTTTTAAGGATCCATTATAATATATTCCTTTGAAATTACATGCCCCAAGAAGGATATCACCAGAATTCACACTTGGAGAATTTAGTATACAACTCCTTCTCCCGCAATACCTCAAGAGCAATCCTCAAATGTTTCTCATGCTCCTCCTTACTTCTAGAGTACACCAGGATATCACCAATGAACACTTTTACGAAAGAGTCTAAAAAAGGCTTAAACACACTGTTCATCAAATCCATGAACACAACTTGGGCATTAGTATGCCCAAAAGACATAACTAAGAAATCATAGCATCCATACCTGGTCCGAAAATCTATTTTAGGAACATCCTCTGCCCGAATCATCAATTGGTCATACCCTGACCTTAAGTCGATTTTAGAGAACACAGAAGCTCCCTGTAACTGATCAAACAAGTCATCAATACAGGGAATGGGATACTTATTTTTGATAGTTACCTTATTTAGCTGACGGTAATCAATACACATACGCATAGACCCATCATTCTTCTTAACAAACAACATAGGAGCACCCCAAAAAGAGGCAATTAGGTGAATGAACCCCTTACTCAAAAGATATTGCACCTACTCTTTCAATTCTTTGAGTTCTATCGGCACCATCCTATAAGGTGGAATAGAGATAGGACAAGTCCCTAGGTCTTAATCAATCCTAAAATCAATGTCACGATCAGGTGGCATGCAAGCAAAATCCACGGGAAACACATCCGCAAACTCAAGTACCATTGGAACCGAGTCAATAGATGGAGTATCTGCACTGGTGTCATGGATATGTTCCAAGTAAGCAAGACAACCCTTTTCCACTAGCTTCCTAGCACGAACGAAGGATATAACCTTTTTAGGGAGGGCACTAAGGTTACCCTTCCACTCAAGTCTAGGTGCCCCGGGCATAGCTAAGGTAACAGTCTTAGAGTGAAAATATAGGATAGCATAATGCGGGGACAACCAACTCATGCCCAAAATGACATCGAAATCTACCATATCGGATCATCATTTCTGCCCAAGCACTACACCCCATAAAAGTAATCGCACAGGAAGGGTAGACTCTATCTACCACCACCGAATCCCTAACCGGAGTAGATACATAAATAGGAACATCAAGAGTTTCACACATCATATCCAAACTCACAGCAAAATATGTGGACACATAAGAAAAGGTAGAACCCGAATCAAATAAAATAGAAGCCATCTTGTCATAAACTGAGATAGAACCTGTGATGACAGCATCGGAGGCCTTAGCCTCTGGTCTATCTAGAAAAACGTACAATTGACTGCACCCTCCTGTAGCCTGTGAACCACCACAATTACATTATTTGGTATGGGCTCGCCCCTATCGGGCTATTGTCTGCCTCTGCCTGCCTGAGGACAGCCTCGGTTAGGCTGGGCACTACCCCTACCCGGGGTGTGGTCAACCCACCCTGCCGATGCGCGATCCTTACTCCCTCTGTCTGGTGCAAATGAAGCTCAGGAAGCCTAATACTGAGTCCCTTGTCCACCCTGTCTGGGCCTGTGGAAATACCTCTTACTGTGCCCTATCTTACCACACTCGTAACATGCACAATCCAGCATGGGTCGCTGAACAGAAGCTGACAAAGCAGTATAACCTCCATGCTGATCGAAAGCCTGATAATTCGCCCTTGATGGGCCCCCAGCTGACACATGTATTGCGGACTAAACTGGAGCCCTGTATATATCTATGAACTCTGACCCCTCAAAAAGGAGTTGCTGAAAACCCCCACCCCTTCAGGCCATCTTCTCTACCTGCTTTGCATGGCTTTCCTATTTAATCCTCTCAACAACACGAACATGGTCCACTACCTCCTGGAATGAAGCCCAGTGGCTACAAGCTGAAGAGCTAATAGCTGAAGTCCAGTGTTCAATCCCCTCACGAACCGCTGGATCCTCTCCCCCTCAGTGGGCAGTAACTGAAGAGCATATCAGGACAAAGAGTGGAAATAGGACTCGTACACAGCAACCGACGAGTTTCCCCGATCAATATTATCAGCAAACTCATCCTTCCTTCGATCCCTTAGAGTATGCGAAACGTACTTATCCAAGAACACTGAATAGAACTGAACCCAAGTCAACGGAGGAGAACTAGCTAGCCTGCACTCCACATATGCCCTCCACTATAACTTGGCATCACCCAAGAAATGGAAGGTCACAAACTCCACACCGTACTTGTCTACAACCCCCATCTTATGGAGCTTCTCGTGATAGTCTATGATGAACTTGTATGCATCCTCGGACTCAAGACCATAGAAAATCGGAGGCTTCATTTTAGTGAACCTCCAAAACAAGTCATGCTCTTCGCCAGTCATCACTGGCCCTGCAACTGGCCTCGGACAGGCCTCAAAACTCGAAACTTCATCCAACAAGGTGCCACTACTGCGGCATGTTGAACCTCCACCTGCTGGAACAACTGGTATAGCCCGGCCTGTGCCAACCCCTGCAACAAATTTTGCACCTACGCTATAACATCTAGTATACTAGGAGCAGCTGCAGCTCCGGGTGGGATTGGTACTGTCGCTGGCAAGGCTGGTGCGGCTGCCTCTCTCACAGCCTCATTAAGAACCATTGGAGGCACGGGATCAACTACTGGGACTCCTCCCCCAGCTGGGGCAGCCACTCTATCGGCACCTCTGCCTCCACCTCTTCCTTTGGCTACTACCGCGCTTGTTCTCGCCATCTGCGAGAGAGTGAGAGATAGTTAGATACCAATTTGAATCAACAGAAACAAATTGGAATCAAGTAGCACGAAAGAAAGAAAGCAAAGGGAATTTTTCTAGTGTCCGGTAGCCTCTTGAAGATAATTACAGACGTCTCCGTACCGATCCGCACGACTCTACTAGATATGTCCTTGTACGACGAGTTCAACGAACCTAAAGCTCTGATACAAACTCTGTCACGACCCAACCCGCCATTACTGGCACCCACACTCACTCCTAGTGGGCGAACCAACACACAAGTACTCTACTCATTCAAGTCTATCTTTATATTAACCAATTTAATCAGTTATTACTCATTCAAGCATAAGATAATCAAAATAAGTCATGTCATAAGAATACTAAAGTCAATGTGGAAGTTCAAACTGTTACAAAATTCCCAAAATCTGAAAGTCATCGTGCAATGACTATAATCTAAAACATGTCTAGGGAATGAAATTTGTCTAACAAATAACCATAATGTCAAGAATAGGAAATAAACATCATAAGAGGAAGATTTTGGGTGGCCTGGCATGGATAGAAGCTCACTCTAAATCTGTTAGCAACGTCCCCAACTCTAAATGTGAGGGCGGGTAGCAGTCTCTGTATCACAATCTGCACTCAAAAGAATGCAGCAAGGTAGTATCAGTACAAACACTATATACCGATAGATATCATAGGTGGACTAAGATTAGTATCATGCATATATCATAAATCAATAGAATAAACAGGCCAGCCAACAGACACAAAATCACTAAACCATAACATGTCAACCAAGGATAATCACAGATCAAGTCACCCAAGATATAAAATCAAACTCACGGAACCAACAACGGAAAAGTCTACCACAATAATCATACTCACTGTACAAACATGCTAACTGATGTTATGGCTCAGTAGTCATGACCAGCAGGAGACCCATGGTGTCCATGTACCACTCGTTCTGGATACTCATCGGACCGAAGCATAAACCTCCGCTCCAGAAAGAAACTCGAACGCCGGCCACATCAATGTATCTCTCATTTTCGAATCAAACCTCGGACCACGAGCCCATAATCAAGGTCAGATTTGTGTCTTTTCATATATCTATACATAACATTATTTCTCGTGCTCTTATTATCAATACTCAAATCATCACTTCGTATCCCAATTCCACCGCAAAAATCATATTAACTTCTCATCACAACAACATCAACTGTAGATTCAACACACATGAATAGTGGCGCGAAGCCTATACAACCATTCAATCAACAGCACATAGGAATTCAACCACACAATATCATGCATGAAGACTAGACATGCTTTCTCCTATAGAATTCACAACACATACAATCAACTAATCAAAGTCTAACTCAAGTAGATCGTAACTTACCTCAACGTAAAGCGGGAACAATGTGAATCACTCCTCTATAGCTTTTCACTTCCTTAAAGCCTCAAAATGCTCAAAGTTTAGAAATTAGAATGCTCAATGAGTCACAATTATTCTATTCACAAAATCAATTCAAGACATCCTTCCCTTTAGCACTATTTTAATAAGTGAATGATTTCTAGGTGTAAAACAAACTACAAGGGCCTTATTAATCTCTAACCATCAAACTATAACAATATTTAATCACCACTACAATTACCAACAGTTTCCATGTCCAAGCTACCATTTTTCTGGCATCCTAAGTCTCAATTCACTTATTATATGGCTCTAGATGTTCAATTCATGATTAAGAGGAGTTAACCCAAGCCATTAGATGATAAATAAGTGACAACAATTATAACCCATCAAGTACAGAAGGTTTATTAATCTATAGAGTTGCTATTACTAATTTCACCATTGAAAACTCAGAAAAGGGATGGTAATCATGAAGATGATACGAAATAATTAAAAGGGATGGATGAGACTTACCTCTCAAGAGTATTCTTTCCCTAGCTTGGAATTTCACTATAGGTGCTTGGGGGAAACTGTGTTGGAGTTTTATGAATAAAGAATGTGGACTAAGTGTTCTAACCACGGCATTCTACCCCCCGTCGACCGCTGGAGCGGTCTCGCTGTAGTGGTTAAATGCCCACTATAGTGGACCAAGAGAAATCCTACCACCGCTATGGCGGCCCATGTTCCGCTATAGCGATATGGCCATAGTGGGACATGGCCCGCCACGGCGGATAGATGAACAATGTCCAACAGTTGGCGGTGAGGGGATCACTGCTATAGCGGTGCCACCATAGCGGTACAAGCCCCACCACAGAAGCCTCATATGGGCAGTAAGCTCGGCTTTTGCCTAGTTTTCCACTCTATCACCTAACATTTCATCCGAGGACTCACAATCACAAACAAAACATGCACATATACATAAAAACATCATATGAATCCACCCATGGCCTCGGAAATCCTAATGGAGATCTAATTTCCTATGTCATCCCACGATGGACATAACAAAATTAGGCAACAATCACAAGCAAGTCAAATTTTCTAATCTTTGACTTGTACAACTGAGTTTCTATTAGCTTGTTATATCCTTAGGAATGTTGTATTTGGTAGGGTGATCCTACATTTTCCATAATGACTGGGAGGGTCGTTACATGATTTTTGGCCATTGTACCTGCGAGGAACAGTAGATGATGAAGATTCGTGTTAGCAGATTTTAGAAATTAAAAACTTGCATTCTATGCCCTAAAATCTTATTGAAATCCAGTGTATCAGAAAAAAAATAATTAGCTGCAGTTTCTGGTGCCTTATGTTGCAGGCACCACTATAGCGGTCACTCAGACTGCTGTAACTATGCCGCAATAGTGAACACACAGACCATTGTACCGCACCTATGCAGTCCCTCCAAACCGCTTCTGCGCACACCTAAGCACAATAATGGAGTTGCTTCAGTGGTCAAGGAACCGCTGAAGCGGTCTCATCTTCCCCATAGAAAACCCAAAAATTTTAGATTTTAAACTTGCAATGTTGTATTCCAAAAACTTGTTTTACTCATGGATCAGACAGAAATCAAGCATGCATGACGTTTACAACCTAGAAGGAGTGATTTTAACAACAAGCAACGACCGAATTGAGATAAATCTAAAGACCCATTTCAAATACAAAACTCTTTACTATATTTAAGTTTTCTACCCCAAATCCAAATTAAATCGAAGCATTTTGCGATATTGAGACAAATCTAACGCCATAAAAGTTATAAATTACGGATTATAACCACCCACCAACTCCATAAGCCAAAACCCAAAAATCTTAACTTTGGGCTACAAAATCAGTTCATAGAAGCATTACAACAGAAATTGAAGTCGTTTATTCATGTTACGAGTTATATTTAGCGATTACATACCGTAAATTCGTGGGAGATAATGGACAGATTTGGGGGAATGCCTTTTCAAAAAAATTCTTTCTTTTAGGAGTTGGGAGTTATGAATTAGAGAAGCGTAGAATGAAGTTTAGGGTGTTAAGTAGGCTTTTATTGTGTTTAAAAGGGAGATTGGAAATTGTAGTATAATAGGAGTGAGAGAGGTTTTTCGGTGGTTTGGAGAAGTGTATTTGGTGGAGTGGGGATGTGGAAGGGTGAAAGGCTTTTTATTTTTCTGAATTCGCGATGACCGCTCCAGCAGTTGACTTGCCGTTCCTGTGGTGCCACAGTAGCGCTACTTCTGAATGCTGAAGTGGGCCCCTAGAAAAAGTGTTGTTCCCATTAATTAGAATCATTTTTTCCACCTAAGTTTATTGCCCTTATTCATGTGTCCCTGATAGTCATACGATTATAAATCCATCCGATTAATTTGAGTTATTACCCTTGCGATCCCCTCGTGGAAAATATTTGGCGAGCCATCACTAATTGTACGCTGCTTGAACTAACTTCGCGCACGATAACCTCTATTGATAAGCCTAGACGGGGCGGGGAGGGGGGGGGGGGGATAATGTGATCTTTAATGATTTGTTCAGTTGGATATACTTATTTACGCCTTGGCTTTACTGGAGCTAATTTAAATGAATACTCCTTATTATATGGCTGGCATAGACTTCTGCAAGATAAAGTTGTTCCAAAACAACGCTACTAAGTCCATTTCATGTGCTTACCTTCCCGTGCACCTTTGTCTGCCCCGTGCCATTCGAGGACGAACGGTTGTTTAATTGGTATCTGATGTAACGACCCGTTTAGTCGTTATCGTAATTCTGACAGATTTGCAACTTTGACATCCTGGACTTGTTTGATTCGTTATGTGTTCCAAGTGAACATCTAGCATAACTATACCGGTTGTGTGAGTAGAAATTAAAACATCGAATTTCAGCTCTTGGACCCAGTTACACCGCCACAGTGTTAGGCGAACCGCCATAGCGATCACGCCTCAGCGACCCATGCCCCGCTGAAGTGAAGGTTGGAAAGATTTCATCAGACTACTTCCGCGGTCTTGATACCGCTGAAGTGGCTCCTCTAAAGTGGTAGCCTGACCACTGATGAGTTAGACGACCATTGCTTGACCTATTTAAACCCCATTTATGGACTTGACCGAATATTTTATTTCCCCAAAGCTGCAGTGGCCACCTAAGGATATTCTAGCCCTAGAGACTTGAATGTTGGGAAGGTAACCTCCTAAAATCCCTCATTTCATCTTCCTTTAATTCCCTTTTTCTTCTTACACCATTTATGTTTATGGAAAACCATTAAATCAAGGTTCTTTCTCAAAATTCTTAAGAGACAATTGGGTAGAAGTGGCTGTGTTGACCTAGAGTAATTAAAAACTCAAAGATGGCTTATTTATTTCAAGACCGAGATTAATAACAAGTTCTAAGCCTAAATCCTTTCTATTTCTCAAATGGGTTAACTTTTTAAGCGGTAATAATGAGGAATTGAATTAGAAATAAACCTTGACTTCTATAAAAAGAGGGAATAGCAATAATCGAGAATCTAGAATGATTATTTGAGAAATGATGATTTTACCCCTATGACCCCAAATTCCTAAATTGTTGCTCACTTGAATTTAACCATCGTTCCTAGACCTCTCGGATCTACAATTTCCCAACAAGATGGAAGATGGAGTCCAAGTGGATGTTCATGCACTAGTTCGGCCTTGAGGTTGGTTACGGCTTCCCTCTTTTGGTAGACTCCGGTTAGACTTTTATGTACGAGTGTTAGCTGAAACCGAGAATGCATGTATTGGATTTCAAAGATTGGAATGGATACTTTAGATTGATGATGTATAAGAAATAGCGGTTATTATGTATCACTAATATAGTTGCAGATTTATGATTACCTTATGGTGAGACTTCCATTAGTGAAGCGTATGTTGAGATGATATTGTTGGAGAATACATATAAGCCTTCAGGTATGAAGTTAGGTTGGATATTGTTTTTGGTTGGGACTTGTGTGATTTGGGGGCTAGCCAACCCGTTGCGTTGTTCACTTGTCTTATTCTATATACTTATTGGCTCGTTGCCACGTTGAGCCATAGGATATTGGTGATTAGTGATATATCATGGCTATGATATTGCAGTACTTTACTTGATTAGATGTTACACCTCGTCATTTTTTATGCTAAGATTCGTTAGGTGTTAGTTGTCCAAATCGTGGACACTGGAGTTATCTTTTAGGACATATGAGATTATATGTGCTTATCTTATGGTTATGAGGGTTTATGTTCAAGAAATAAGCTATGGAAGGATTTGAGAATAAATGAATTAAGGAAATTAAGTTTGTTGGAACTTTGGGAAAACTTGGCAGAATTTTTGACAAGATTTTTGGTCCAACTTGAGAGAGGTATATCTCCTAAAATATGAGGAATTTTTGGGTGTTTTATCTATCCAAATAGGAGTTCATTGAGTCTAGTTTCCAACGCAACAAACCATTCATCAATGTGACATCGGAGTAAAAATTTATGGGTATTTTAAGATAGACTGCTCGGGCAGAGAAATTTGACGGTTCAGTTTGACGGACCGCAAAACTTTCTGCGGCCCGTCAAATGGAATTTTTCCAACCGTAACACAGTTCCAGTGGGGCCATTTTGGGTGGTCCATTTGACGGAGTGTCAAATATTCTGCGGTCCGTCAAAGTGGCCGCAACAAGTAAGTCGATACCGGACTTTTTGATGTTATAAATTTGACCCGAGGTTCAGTTTTCACCATTTCCACCTCAAAGTTCGTCCAAATACTCTCTAAAACCCTCTCCTCAAGTTCATATGCTAATCAAGGCTAAACCCAAGAGGATCAAGGGATTCAAGTGCTAGGAAGCTCACTGGGGTTAGTAAAGTTCAACTAGCTCTTTGGTGTTGAAGTTGGAGGTTTTATCCTAGTGAAGTAATTTGATCCAAATCTTGCTCTTGTGTGATTAAGCTAAGTTTTCTCATCTATTGCATGTTGTTGAGGTTGTTTGATTGTTATACAATTTGGTTGAAGGAGGAAAATGAAAAGAGAGTTCAAATATGAATTTGAGGGTATTTTGAGCTATAAATTAACTTGGGTTACAATTTTGGCATGTTATGAGTATAATCTTGCTATGAGTGGTAATAATGATGATGAGGAAGTGTTGTATACAAGTTTATATGGAGTTGTGTTGAAATTGTTGTTATGGGTTGATTATGAAAAGGAGTTTTGGGATTGAATGGAGCATAACTTGAATTAAGTCTCTTAATTATGGTACTGTTGATTGGGAGTTGTTTCGAAATTTGGTAGAAGTAGATGAAATAGGGGAAATACTGCCCAATTTTCGCTAGCTCACAAATTAATTTAGTTTGAACTTAAGTGTGTTTTTAAGACTTGACCTTAGTATGAATCCTTTTGAATGTAGATTTGCGGGCTTGGGAGGAGAACCTTAAGTAATTAAGGAGACATAAAGGTATGTGAAGGCTATCCTTTTCCCTTCTTTTGGCATATCTCTAATGTAAGTTAGACATAATAAAAGTCCTAAGCTTGATTATATTCATGATAACTGAGAACGTCTTTGATTCTTATTCACCCTTTGATGATAGAGCTTGTGAGCATAATGAAAAGTTATTTCGCACGTCTTTTGTATTCCAGATAAGTTGCTAGTATGTTCCAGGATGACATAAGGTATATGACGATAGTTGGGGCATAGAATTACCTTGCGTTATTTAAGTGAATTCAAATACGTACCTTAATTGAAAAGTTGTCGTTATGTAACAAATGTAAGATTTGGTTTTCCAGGTAAGGTATACTTCCCGGGGGACTTATATGCATTTAGTATTCATTCGACATTTAAAAGTTATATAGAAATGTGATAGTACATTATATAAGTTGAGGATCCGCAACATATACATTATATATGGATCGGGTTGCACGTTCCGCAACATATATATATCATATATATGGATCGGATTGCACGTTCCACAACATATACATTGTATATGGATCGGGTTGCCGTGCCACAACATATACATTATATATATGAATCAAGTTGCACGTTCTGCAACATATACATTATATATATATTTCGGGTTGCACGTTCCGCAACATAGGGCCAGATAACATTAAGGTAATAAGATAATAAAGTTATCGCATTGCCTATGAACATAGTTGAGGTTTCCAGAGTATAAGAGTAGATGTATACGTATGTGCATACTAAGAGTACTTCGACAAGTCAAGGTGCCAGGTTATATTCTTATCTTCTCCTCTTATGACGTACATTTATTGTATTATGCTCCATGCCTTACTTACTAAGTAAATTATTCGTACTGACGTTCTTTTATTTATGGACGCTGTGTTCATGCCCGTAGGTAGACAGGGAGACGAGTCAGATCCTTAGGTGCTTCATCAGCTATCTCTCAGGAGCGCTCCATTTGCCTCAAAGCTGTAGCCTAGTGGTACTATTCTTCTGTGTACATATGGGCATGGTGGGGTCCTGTCCCGTCCTTATGATGTCATGCACTCTATGTAGAGGCTCGTAGACAGATGTATATAGCTAGGTGTCCTATAACCTCATCGGTTCATATTTTTTGTATAACACTTTTGGCAGCCTTGTCGGCTTGTATATATGTGGGCATAGTTGATGATGATCATATAGATGAGCCATTACTTTCGTGGATTCATGTCCTTATAAATTATGATGTTCATAGGTTATCTTTATGGTCCACCTAGAATGATAATGTGAAGCATGTTAAGAGGTGCTCGGTAGGTTAGCTCCGGGTGCCCGTCATGGCCCTCCGGTTGGGTTGTGACATTAATATTGAGATGAGAATTGTGATTCCATTGTGGCTTATTGTATATACTTATTATTGATCTTTCTTGTGTTCCATGTGTGGTACTATTTCGTATTGAATTTGTTGTTGATATTGAATTGCATCGTATTCATATTCATCTCCATGATACATTGATATTGCACTATTATGATGTTGATGATCATAAGCGAGAGTGTGTAGCCTCCGAGGTCTTTGCTGGAGAGCGTAAAAAGGAGATAAGATTCTATGATCCCAGGTCATTTACCGGAGCCAAATGAGTGTATGTTGCCCAAGGTCTCTTGTCAAGATTGAGAGAGTGCTCGTCACAGAGGTTGTTGTCGGGATGAGTAGTACATGGACTTCATGAGTCCCCCATGGGTTGTGCTGCCGAGATATAATGTTCCATCAGTCGGAGTACATGTATGGTGCATATGCAATGCATTCATCATTCATACATTACTGCATTGCATTGTACCGTTTTGTTTTCTGTGATATGGTTGTGATATGATTGTGATATACTGGTTCAGAATGGTTATACTGATACTTGGCACAGTTGGGTTTAGATGCTATAACATAGGTGATGAATTGGACCGTGTTTATGGTTTATAAGACTTAGCACAGTTGGGCTTAGTTTCTATAACTATAGGATGTGATCTTGGATTGGAAAAGTGTGGCACTAGATGGCCTTAATACGGGTGTGTATAATTTGCTAGGTTTGGTGAGTAATGAATATTAGAATGCCGAGAGAGTTTTCCATGAAACCAATTGCAGATATGATAGATGATAAGTTGATTGTGGTATTGGTCCAGGATTGACCCTGTTAGTAATTGTATGTAACGACCCGTTTGGTCGTTATAGTCTTTCGGCATTTCCGTCTTTTCTGAGCATTGACTAGCGCATTTTTACCTGAGTTGACTTTTGGGTAAACAGAGCTTTTTTGAAAATCAGTCGATTCCAAGAGGTCCGGATGGTTGCTTATGGCCAGGTCCAGGTTACTGTCGTGGCGGTGACAGGCCATGTATTTTCATTAAGTGTGATTTAAATAAGCCCTTAGACCCTCATTATTTTCAATTTCGAAATTAGAGCTTTGGGGAACAGTTCTTGGAAGATATTTTGGAGACAATCTTGGAGGTAAATCGTGTCTATTCCTTTACTCTTCCTTAATCATAATGATTCTAGATTTCCCCCTTCCCTTTAATAATCCCTCAGTGATGGAAGTTGAAAGAGGGTTTTGATGAACATTTCCTTAGGCTCATGTATGGGGAAAATTTATGATGTTTATGTTAGATTTTGACTAATCTATGTTTATTAATCATATATCTTCAACTTGTAGTGTTAAATTTCGGAATCAAAGAATTAGGGTTTATACCCAATTTTGGGGTTTTGCTTGAAATCAGAAATTAGGCTAATCTTTGAGTTAAATCAGCAATTAGTGGTTGGGTTATGATCACCTAGTACTTAATTCGGCATTTTGCTTCCGAATTTCTAGTTTTGCCCTTATGGGCCATTTTCCCAATTTCTAGGGCTAGAATTGACCTAATTGAAAAAGTAGCAATATTAATATCATTCTTTATGATTTCTAACCTAGATTTCAATTATGCTTAGACTACTTTGGTTCTGAGATTCAACGGAAAAGCAAGGCAAAAGAGTGAGTTCTTTGTGTTGCGATTCGGCCATCCAGGTAGGTTATGGCTTACCCTTAGTGAGACTTCGTATAGCGAAGCACATATTTAGATTATATTGTCGGAGAAAGCATTGAACCTTTGGGCATGAAGTTGGGTAATATTGCCTCAGGTTGGGCCCTGTTGTGTATTGGGACTGGCCACCCCGTTGTGTTGTGTTTGATTGTTATATTGTGTTGGCTTGCAGCCATGAGTTGTTGATAGATATTCAATTCTGTTTATTGTCTTGATTACGATATTGTTGGCATACCCGTTGTTGGTATTTGTGATTCGAAAATATTGTTGGGATACCGAATGTGGGTATTTGTGATTCGGACATACTGTTGGCGTACCCACTGTTGGTACTTGTGATTCAGTTATATTATTGGCATACCCACTATTGGTACTTGTGATTCGGTTATATTATTGGCATACCCACTGTTGGTATTTGTGATTCGGATATATTGTGGCTTACCTATTGTTGGTACTTATGATATTGGCTTACCATTCATACCATCATTGCATTGCATTATGACTTGATTGAGATGCTTGGTGATTGTATCGTGATGTTGGATTGGATTGAATATATTCATACTTGGCATATTTGGGATTAGATGCTTTACATGGGCGATGACGGATACTTGGCATTGAGTACATTGTATTATACTTGTTCGTTTATTTGCTTATCTGTTTTATTATCTGAGTTCTGTTAGCTATGCTTAGTCGGCCGATGATGCCTGCCAGTACTGTTGTCTCATACTGATGGGCACTTGCTGCATTCTTTCATGAATGCAGAGTATCAGGTCGGATCCACTTCCATGGCATGTGGCTGATAGTCGCTTCAGCTCTATTCTCGAGTTTCTAGGGTGAGCATGGCCGTCCGCCGCCATGAAGACTTTCCTATCTTTATGTCCTATTTTATCCAGAGACATAGACACATATGTATTAGTATTCCGGATCGTATTATTTCTTTTTTTAGATGCTCTTGTGTTATTCAGACTAGACCCTAGGGGTGTTGTCATTATTCTGCACTATTCTACTACTTATATAAATATCGTGAGACTTATGTATTTATTCCATTCCATTGCTTAATTTCATTCTTTATGAATTTATTCATTGTTGGGTTGAGGGTTCGCTTACCGAGATAGGAAGGTAAGTGCCGGCACAACCTAGGCAAAATAGGTCGTGACAAGTTGGTATCAGAGCCCTAGGTTACCCTGTCTTTAATACAAGAGTGTGTCTAGTAGAGTGTTGTGGATCGGTATGATCGGCTCTGTACTTATCTGCGGGAGGCTATAGGACATTTAGGAAATATCTGTTTCTTTTCATTCTTTGTGCTACTTTATTCAATCTGGTATCTACAAATATCAAATTGGTATCTGACTCTCTTCTCTTCTCTCACAGATTGTGAGGACTCTAGCTATGATGGCTCGAGGTCAGGTGCCAGAACCCGCAGCTGCGGCTGGCACCTAAGGGTGCTTTACAGCCAGGGGATGCGGCAGAGCAAGAGGCCGCAAGGCTGCCCCAGCCAGAGGCAGAGCTCCTACGATGGTCCAGCGACGAAAGAGGTCTCCATCTCCCGAGCTCGAGTATCAGCCGGATAGAGGCCAGGCCGCAGAGGATGGTGTGGCCCCAGCACGGACATAGTGTCACGACCCAACCCCGTAGGCCATGACTAGTGCCCGATCTGGGCACTCAACCGCATTCTAGTATATGGCAGAAGCCGACAACGCTTTATTTCAAATTTAGCTAATTTTTTGAAAAATTTCGGCAGAGTTTCCTTTGTTTTACGGACTATCCCATATATCCTGCACGCAGAAAATACCAACAAAGGCCACACAGGGCCAATCAAAGCAACGTTTAAATATATGCGGACCGGCCGCCGCGGCGAATGGGATCGCCCAAACACAACATAAGCACCCAACTGTACAGAAAGATCCCAACCCACAAACATGTCTACAGACCTCTAACAGACCGACAGAATCATATAACGGGACAGGGCCCCGCCGTACCCATGAACGAGAATATACATATATAGAAGTAACAGACTATACCAAAAGATGGCTCTGAATAAAGAGCGCTCCAAAAATAGCAGAATGAGATCCTAAGCAGACGGATCAGCAAACCTGTCGTCGGTACCTGCGCGGCATGAAAACGCAGCCCCCGAAGAAAGGGGGTCAGTACGAAATATGTACTGAATATGTAAAGCCTGAGTTGCAGAAACAAAATCATAACTGGTGCAGAACATACAGAAAGTAAACGGAAAATCCAAAGTATCAGATACATATTTCAAAAACATGCAGAGTGTGTACAGAACATATGTCATCAAATCCGGCCCCTGCCAAGGGACTCGGCAGACAGAACGTGGCCACCCTCCCGACGCTGGTGCCACAACACAGAAGAATCAGAATAGGGGCATAACCCCGTAACATAACATATCATATCAGATGGCCATAGTAAATCATATCAGAATAAGCGTACATGGCACAACATACTCCACAAACCCATGTACGCCTATACCTGCCCCCTCACATCGAGGCACGGCGAACAATGCAGAGGATCACGCTTGACAACATATCCTGGCTCGGGCTCAGTGTGGGAAACATTGGGGCATCCACGAATGGAGTAGTGAGAAACTAATGCAATTAAGATATCATGAATGTTTCCATAGACTCGATGAGGCATATCAAAGACAAACCGATCCAATGAAGTCGGAAGGAATCATAGTAAATGAGTTTCGAGTATCAACACAATTTATCAGACTTAATGGAATATTTAAAACCATATTCGTTAGGTAATTAAAAGGGTAGTCGAAACGTTTCTTTCAAAAATCATTCGAAAAGGAGACTTTAGTATATTAAGGGAAAAACCGGGAATAGCGGGCCCACCTCGGAACAAGCAAGGCGGTGGGCTCAAATTACGCCCTTTAAGCTTATGGGGTCACCTATAAAGGTTCTACGGACATTCTATAGCTTTTCAAGGAGTTTAGAGAAAGTTTGCATAATTTCATGAAAAGCATATCAAAATAGTTCAATCCTACTGAAGGAAAAACTGAGATTTTCTCTTGCGGATTCCGATGGCCAAGAAGATCTTTTGAGGCCCGAATCCGATCCTAAAACACTTAGACATGCCAAAAGAAGGATCGGGGTAGCTTTACATACCTTTTGAGCTTTTTAAGCCTATCCAAGCTCACTCTCCGTTTCGTCGAAAATCTGCAAATGGTCACATTTACCAATTGTAAGTTATAGATGCTACAAATTCAATTCAACTCTTATTTGTCTACCGAAATTTTGGCAGCACTTCCCCTATACATATAGCACCCCCGAGAATTCAACTCGGCCAAATCAATCAACAACAACCCAACAACAACACCCACAACAACCACAATCAATACAAAACACAATATGACATAACTAGTTCTACTTGCCGACATAATGCCATAACCTTCACTTTAACCTTAACTTTCAAACTAAGCTCAACGACTTCACATTCATTATCAATCTAGATTACCACAACATAGTTTAAAAGCATTTCATAGCATTTCCACAAAATATTCATACGATATACATAATATACAAACTTTCCGCTAAAGTCATAACTCGTCCGAAACTTCTAATCTTTAACAAACATATTCATAATATGTTTCTAGCTTCCAACTTCATCAATGATCATCACTATTAGCAACCAAACAACTTCATTTCTTTAATGTCGGAAAATCATACTAAAACGACATAAGTTTCTACATTCCAATTCAATACAAACTTATATCATTCTAACTTCATTTACATATCAAGCATCACAATAACACTTTAACACACTAAACAACTTAATTCATTTCTATCCCAATTCCCACATACTATACGGCCATATGCTTATTTTGGCAACTTCAACTAAATCATTCAACTTCCAATCCCAATATGAATTCCACCATACTTACAACTAGAATATAACATAGTTCAACACATTATAGGTATACAACACATAGACCCTCACGGCTACACACCATATTCCAATCCGACTTTGAAATCTTCCAAT
Organism: Lycium barbarum; assembly: GCF_019175385.1. Lineage (NCBI taxonomy): Eukaryota > Viridiplantae > Streptophyta > Magnoliopsida > Solanales > Solanaceae > Lycium > Lycium barbarum. The sequence goes on along the minus strand of NC_083345.1, from coordinate 88,880,142 downwards.
TTTTCCATACAATCAACTCATTCCCACATACTACAACACAAACAAAACATCATAACACAATAAAAAGAGATAAATTCTTACCTTATTTTCTAGTCTTCTTCACTTGAATGAATGGTCACCTTGAAGAATTGAGTGCTTCTCTCGCCAAATCAACTACACCAAGTTGTAAAGGGACTTTGAATTAGTGAAAATCCGACAAGAGAATAATTTTTTTCGTAAGATTTTTGGTGGTTGAATTTCACTAGGATTAGCCGAAACCCTCCTCCTCTTTGCTCTTGCTTGTTTTGTTTTTCTCTTGTTCAATGCTTCTTGAATTTTCTTGAAACTTAACCCTTTTTATAATTAGTTGGTCACATGCTAAGTCACATGACCAACATCATGGGTTTGGGCCAAGCCATGGCATGGCCGGCCACCCCCCCCCCCCCCCCACTTATGGGCCTTATTTTACTTCTTATTTTACAAGCCCAATTGGCTACAAATTTTATTTTTGCAATTCCCGAAACTAATTTCCGAAATTCCACGTTTTGCCCTTAGCCTTAGTCAACACTTCCACATTAATATTCTTTCATACACAACTCGTATGTCAAATAAAATTTAGTTATGACCTTATTTCTTACAAGTCAAGAATATGTCCAAATTTTTTTCCAACGTGTTAAAACACGGGATATAACATCCTCCCCCCCTTTAGAACATTCGTCCTCGAATGTTAAATTAATCTTATAGGGTCTGAGAATACTTTAGGGGAGTTTATGTTTATAGTCAGCACATATGACGCACATTCGTTATTGAAACAGAATTAAGTAAGGATTCAGGATTACCTGTGGCCGTAGGGAACAAATAAGGATATTTCTTCTTCATCTCCTCTTCGGCCTCCCAGGTCATTTCCTCCCTATTCTCATTCCGCCACAACACCTTAACAGAGGCTACATCTTTGTTCCGGAGCTTTCTTACCTGGCGGTCCAAAATAGCTACGGGCTGCTCCTCATAAGATAACTGCTCCGTCACCTGAATATCATCCGCAGGAAATATTCTGGAGGGATCACCAATGCATTTGCGGAGCATAGATACATGGAATACCGGATGTACCGCCTCCAAATCAGATGGCAGATTTAACTCATAAGCCACATTTCCAATTTTTCTAACAATCTGATAAGGCCCAATATAACGCGGACTGAGCTTGCCCTTCCTGCCGAACCGCATTACGCCTTTCATAGGTGATACCTTCAGGAATACCCAATCACCAACCTGGAATTCCAAAGGACGACGCCGTTTATCCGCGTATGATTTCTATCGACTCTGGGCTGCCAATAGTCGTTCCCGGATAAGTTTCACCTTATCAACTGCCTGCTGGATCATGTCTGGGCCAATTAACTCTGTCTCGCCAATATCAAACCAGCCGATAGGTGACCTGCATTTCCTACCATATAAAGCCTCGTACGGAGCCATCTGGATGCTGGAATGGTAGCTGTTATTATAAGAAAATTCAATCAATGGCAAGTGATCCTCCCAGCTACCTCTGAAATCAATAACACAGGCCCGCAACATATCTTCAAGTTTCTGGATAGTGCGCTCGGCCTGTCCGTCACTCTGAGGATGAAATGTTGTGCTCAGGCTCAGCTGAGTCCCTAATCCTTCCTGAAAAGATCTCCAGAAGTTCGCTGTGAACTGAGCACCTCTGTCAGTGATAATAGATATAGGAACTCCATGAAGTCGTACAATTTCTTTAATATAAAGCCTGGCATAATCCTCAGCGGCATAAGTAGTTCTGACGGGGAGAAAATGGGCTGATTTTGTCAGCCTATCAACAATAACCCAGATGGAATCATACTTCCGTGGAGTGCGAGGCAACCCTGTAATGAAGTCCATATTAATGATCTCCCACTTCCACGTCGGAATTTCCATTTCCTGCAACAGTCCACCCAGTTTCTGGTGTTCAATCTTGACCTGCTGACAATTGGGACACTGGGCGACGAACTCTGCGATGTCCCGTTTCATGCCATCCCACCAGTATAAGCATCGGAGATCATGGTACATCTTCGTAGACCCAGGATGGACCGAATAGCGAGCATAATGTGCCTCGCTCATAACCTGCTGCCGAAGACCTGCAATATCAGGTACACACAACCTGCCCCTGAATAATAAAGTCCCGTCCGGAGTGAACTCAAACGGAGTCTTCTCCTTATCATAGGCTGTGTCTCTGTATCGTGCCAAAACAGGATCTTCATATTGATGCCGTTTGATATCTTCCTTAATAGATGATTCAGAAACCACTCGGACAGAAATCCGTGTACCTCCAGAATCGGCCAGACGAACCCCAAGATTAGTCAACTGATAAATGTCACGTACTATCTCTCTCCTGTCTGGCTGTAAATCTACCAAGCTGCCCATAGATTTCCGGCTAAGCGCATCTGCAACAACATTAGCCTTGCCCGGATGATACAGAATATCCACATCATAGTCTTTCAGGAGCTCCAGCCACCTCCGCTGCCGCAAATTAAGCTCTTTCTGTCTGAAAATATACTGGAGACTCTTATGATCTGTATAGATATCAACATGAACGCCATATAAATAATGTCTCCATATCTTCAGGGCATGGATCACTGCTGCAAGCTCCAGATCGTGAGTAGGGTAATTCTTTTCATGCTTTTTCAATTGCCGAGAAGCATAAGCTATAACTCTGCCTTGCTGCATCAATACACAGCCCAATCCCCCACGCCAGAAGCGTCACAATAAATAACATATCCATCGGGTCCCTCTGGAAGAGTCAGAACTGGGGCTGTGGTCAGCTTCTCTTTCAGCAACTGGAAGCTTCGTTCACAAGCATCAGTCCACTGGAACTTGGCTCCCTTCTGAGTTAGCCTTGTCAAAGGCGCTGAATTCGAAGCAAACTTTTCCACAAATCTTCTGTAATAGCCTGCTAACCCCAGGAAACTACGTACCTCTGTGGGCGTCGTTGGTCTGGGCCAATTTTTCATGGCATCAATCTTCTGTGTATCCACCCGGACACCATCAGCTGCAATAATATGCCCCAGGAATGCCACTGAAGCCAGCCAGAATTCACATTTAGAAAATGTTGCATATAATTTCTGATGCCGAAGTACCCCTAATACCGCTCTCAGATGATCTGCGTGCTCTGCCTCGGACCGAGAATAGACCAGAATGTCATCGATAAATACAATTACGAACATATCCAAGAATGGCCTGAATACCCGGTTCATTAGATCCATGAATACCGCAGGAGCATTAGTCAGCCCAAAAGACATAACTCTGAATTCATAATGCCCATATCTGGTCCGGAATGCTGTCTTAGGAATATCGGCCTCCCGTACCCGTACCTGATGATAGCCAGACCGAAGATCTATCTTCGAAAAATACTAGGCGCCCTGCAACAGATCAAACAAATCGTCAATTCTGGGGAGGGGGTATTTATTCTTTATGGTTACCTTATTCAGCTGTCGATAATCAATACACATACGCAACGACCCATCTTTATTACGCACAAATAATACTGGGGCTCCCAAGGAGGAGTGCTGGGTCTAATAAAGCCTTTTTCTAACAGATCCTTCAACTGCTCTTTCAGTTCTTTCAATTCTGCCGGTGCCATTCTGTACGGGGGAATAGATATCGGCTGAGTATCTGGAAGCAAATCAATAGTAAAATCTATCTCCCGCTCTGGAGGAAGGCCTGGAAGCTCTTCTGGGAACACATCTGGAAATTCATTAACCACGGGAACTGACTGAAGAGTCGGCGTTTCTGCTGTCAAGTCTTGTACCCGAACGAGATGATAAAAATAACCCTTTCTGATCATTTTCTTTGCCTTAAGGTATGAAATAAACTTACCTTTCGGCGATGCTGTATTACCGGCCCATTCTATAACTGGCTCCCCAGGAAACTGGAAACGAACTACCTTATTTTGGCAGTCAACATTAGCATAACAGGAGGCTAGCCAGTCCATTCCCATAATAACATCGAACTCGACCATATCTAACTCCACCAGATCTGCCTTAGTGTCACGGCCACATACAATTACAGAACAGTTTTTATATACCTGTTTTGCTACAATAAAGTCCCCAATCGGTGTGGCTACCTCAAATGGCTCTATAGGTTCAGGCGTTATACCAATTTTACTAGCAACCAGAGGCGAAATATATGACAAAGTCGAACCTGGATCAATCAATGCATACACAGACCGAGAGAAAACCAATAATGTACCTGTAACGACATTAGGCGATGCCTCCTGATCCTGGCGGCTGGACAGAGCATAAATGCAGTTCGAAGGACCGCTAGTACTAGAAGCTCCACCACAGCCTCTGCCGCGACCCGCTGGTGCTGAAGTACCCAGCCCCGTAGGGCGTATAGCCACTGATGAAGATGAAGACCCGGCGGCTGATCCGGTAGGCTGCGCTGCACCACCCGAACTACCCTTATACGGGCAATCTTTCACAGAATGGCCCTGACGGCCACAAGAAAAACATGCACCGGTGGCTCTGTAGCACTCCCCAGGATGGTATCTGCCACAGTAAGAACACTGAGGCCTAGGTGGCCTCGTCTGACCAGAACCCCTGTCTGTCCGCGAACCTGAAGCCCTGGAGCTCTGACCTGCTCCTGAATAACCTGGGCTATGAAATCTGCGACCTGTAGGCTGTGAAGGTACGCTCTGTGCTGGCTGGGATAGATTTCTGCTAGGCTGCTGCGGCTGCTGAGGCTGCTGAGGCTGTCTGCCCTGAAAATCTCCAGAATACCCAGACGATCTGGCCCTCTTGGGCTGTCTCCGATCCTGGATCCTATCAGGCTGACGCTCCCTATGCCGGTCCTCCATGCCCTGGGCGTGGGCCTGAATCCGAGCAATATCCATGCCGGGCTGAGCAGCCAATACCAAACAGCTGTCGACAAAATAACGGTCCAGCCCCATAATATACCTTTGCATCCTGTCAGCCGTAGTAGCTACCACAGCAGGTGCGTATCGGGCCAATGAGTCGAACTCCATACTGTACTCCCGAACACTACGACCCCTCTGTCTCAGCAATAAGAATCTGTCAACCTTGGCCCGCCGTAGCTCCGGAGGCAGAAAGTGGCTAAGAAAAGCCTGAGAAAAATCATCCCAAACTGCTGGGGGAGCGCCGTCGCCTCTGGATAACTCCCATGACTCGTACCAATTTGCCGCTATATCATACAACCGGTAAGAAGCCAATGTGACTGACTCTGTCGCGGAAGCATTAATAATTTGTAAGGTGCGCCGCATCTTCCTGATAAACTCCTCAGGATCCTCCTCGGGCTTTGTCCCGAAGAAATCTGGAGGGCCACAAGTCAATAACTCACGAGCTCTCGAACTGTCACGCCTATATGCTCGGTCACCTCCCAATCCGTGCCCCTGAACCTGTCCCGCCACAAGTCTGGTCAATAGCTGGACTGCCTCTCTCATAGTCTTATCCTCAGTCCCTGGCCGTGGAGCTGGAGGCTCAGGTACTGGAATCTCGGGAGCTGGCGGTGAAGCCGCCCCTCGACCTGCAGCTCCTGCTGCTCCAATATCCTCTACGTTTGGCGGTGTGGAAGAGCCCTCTGCCGGGGGAAAAATATCAGGAGCAATATGAGCATGGGCCCTGGTAACCCTCTGGTCCCGACTAGTCTCTCCCATAGCTGCTGCCTTGGCCTTTTGGGCCGCTGTCGCCTTTTTTGGAGGCATAACTGCAAGTGTAACAATTCGTTAGGGAGGAATCATCCTGATAAAACAACTCTATCGCACGATCTAAGACAGAAAGAAGGGTAGTATCCTAAATGCCCTGTAGCCTCCCGTTTATAGGTGTGGTGCACAACACACCGATAAACAAGACTCTACTAGACACGGTCTGTAGACATTCCGAGGACGAACCGTTCTGATACCACTTTTGTCACGACCCAACCCCGTAGGCTATGACTAGTGCCCGATCTGGGAACTCAAACGCATTCTAGTATATGGCAGAAGCCGACAAGGCTTTATTTCAAATTTAGCTAATTTTTTGAAAAATTTCGGCAGAGTTTCCGTTGTTTTACGGACTATCCCATAAATCCTGCACGCAGAAAATACCAACAAAGGCCACACAGGGCCAATCAAAGCAACGTTTAAATATATGCGGACCGGCCGCCGCGGCGAATGGGATCGCCCAAACACAACATAAGCACCCAACTGTACAGAAAGATCCCAACCCACAAACATGTCCACAGACCTCTAACAGACCGACAGAATCATATGACGGGACAGGGCCCCGCCGTACCCATGAACGAGAATATACATATATAGAAGTAACAGACTATACCAAAAGATGGCTCTGAACAAAAGAGCGCTCCAAAAATAGCAGAATGAGATCCTAAGCAGACGGATCAACAAACCTGTCGTCGGTACCTGCGCGGCATGAAAACGCAGCCCCCGAAGAAAGAGGGTCAGTACGAAATATGTACTGAATATGTAAAGCTTGAGTTGCAAAAACAAAATCATAACTGGTGCAGAACATACAGAAAGTAAACGGAAAATCCAAAGTATCAGATACATATTTCCAAAACATGCAGAGTGTGTACAGAACATATGTCATATCAAATCCGGCCCCTGCCAAGGGACTCGACAGACAGAACGTGGCCACCCTCCCGACGCTGGTGCCACAACACAGAAGAATCAGAATAGGGGCATAACCCCGTAACATAACATATCATATCAGATGGCCATAGTAAATCATATCAGAACAAGCTTACATGGCACAGCATACTCCACAAACCCATGTACGCGTATACCTGCCCCCTCACATCGAGGCTCGACGAACAATGCAGAGGATCACGCTTGACAACATATCCTGGCCCGGGCTCAGTGTGGGAAACATTGGGGCATCCACGAATGGAGTAGTGAGATACTAATGTAATTAAGATATCATGAATGTTTCCATAGACTCGATGAGGCATATCAAAGACAAACCGATCCAATGAAGTCGGAAGGAATCATAGTAAATGAGTTTCGAGTATCAACACAATTTATCAGACTTAATGGAATATTTAAAACCATATTCGTTAGGTAATTAAAAGGGTAGTCGAAACGTTTCTTTCAAAAATCATTCGAAAAGGAGACTTTAGTACATTAAGGGCAAAACCGGGAATAGCGGGCCCACCTCGGAACAAGCAAGGCGGTGGGCTCAAATTACGCCCTTTAAGCTTATGGGGTCACCTATAAAGGTTCTACGGACATTCTATAGGTTTTCAAGGAGTTTAGAGAAAGTTTGCATAATTTCAGGAAAAGCATATCAAAATGGTTCAATCCTAGTGAAGGAAAAACAGAGATTTTCTCTTGCGGATTCCGATGGCCAAGAAGGTCTTTTGAGGCCCGAATCCGATCCTAAAACACTTAGACATGCCAAAAGAAGGATCGGGGTAGCTTTACATACCTTTTGAGCTTTTTAAGCCTATCCAAGCTCACTCTCCGTTTCGTCGAAAATCTGCAAATGGTCACATTTACCAATTGTAAGTTATAGATGCTACAAATTCAATTCAACTCTTATTTGTCTACCGAAATTTCGGCAGCACTTCCCCTATACATATAGCACCCCCGAGAATTCAACTCGGCCAAATCAATCAACAACAACCCAACAACAACACCCATAACAACCACAATCAATACAAAACACAATATGACATAACTAGTTCTACTTGCCGACATAATGCCATAACCTTCACTTTAACCTTAACTTTCAAACTAAGCTCAACGACTTCACATTCATTATCAATCTAGATTACCACAACATAGTTTAAAAGCATTTCATAGCGTTTCCACAAAATATTCATACGATATACATAATATACAAACTTTAAGCTAAAGTCATAACTCGTCCGAAACTTCTAATCTTTAACAAACATATTCATAATATGTTTCTAGCTTCCAACTTCATCAATGGTCATCACTATTAGCAACCAAACAACTTCATTTCTTTAATGTCGGAAAATCATACTAAAACGACATAAGTTTCTACATTCCAATTCAATACAAACTTATATCATTCTAACTTCATTTACATATCAAGCATCACAATAACACTTTAACACACTAAACAACTTAATTCATTTCTATCCCAATTCCCACATACTATACGGCCATATGCTTATTTTGGCAACTTCAACTAAATCATTCAACTTCCAATCCCAATATGAATTCCACCATACTTACAACTAGAATATAACATAGTTCAACACATTATAGGTATACAACACATAGACCCTCACGGCTACACACCATATTCCAATCCCACTTTGAAATCTTCCAATTTTTCCATACAATCAACTCATTCCCACATACTACAACACAAACAAAACATCATAACACAATAAAAAGACATAAATTCTTACCTTGTTTTCTAGTCTTCTTCACTTGAATGAATGGTCACCTTGAAGAATTGAGTGCTTATCTCTCCAAATCAACTACACCAAGTTTTAAAGGGACTTTGAATTAGTGAAAATCCGACAAGAGAATAATTTTTTTGGTAAGATTTTTGGTGGTTGAATTTCACTAGGATCAGTCGAAACCCTCCTCCTCTTTGCTCTTGCTTGTTTTGTTTTTCTCTTGTTCAATGCTTCTTGAATTTTCTTGAAACTTAACCCTTTTTATAATTAGTTGGTCACATGCTAAGTCACATGACCAACATCATGGGTTTGGGCCAAGCCATGGCATGGCCGGCCACCTCCCCCCCCCCCCCCCCACTTATGGGCCTTATTTTACTTCTTATTTTACAAGCCCAATTGGCTACAAATTTTATTTTTGCAATTCCCGAAACTAATTTCCGAAATTCCACATTTTTCCCTTAGCCTTAGTCAACACTTCCACATTAATATTCCTTCATACACAACTCCTATGTCAAATAAAATTTAGTTATGACCTTATTTCTTACAAGTCAAGAATATGTCCAAATTTTTTTCGAACGTGTTAAAACACGGGATGTAACACATAGCCTGCGGTTACATCTGACCAGGACGTGCATGACACTATTGTCGGGATTTTACTTCATCTTGATGCCCAGCAGGTGTCGCCCGTGTTACTACTTCCGGCGGGGGTTCACAGACTAGGGTTGGGGCGCAGACCCCGGAGCAGGGACCTACACGAGCAGCACATCCCGTCGTAGATGGCTCATGCCGTTGATGCGTTACCCGCTCTTGGTTATGAGATTAGGCCCATGGAGGACGTCGTTATGAATGCTTCTGATCAGGAACTGGTTGGGAGATTCAGTAAATTAGACCCACCGAGGTTCTCCGGTCCTTCGTCTGAGGATACCTATGAGTTGCCTATAAGTTTATCCTTGATATGCATGAGTTGCTGCACTATATGGGAATAGTGGAAACCCACCACATTAATTATGTGTCCTATCAGTTTTGGGTCGATGTGAAGACGTGGTGGAGGTGTTTCATTGTGTGTAGACAAGAGGGTTCTCGTCCTTTTACTTGGACTCAGTTCTACCGGGCCTTCCGTGAGAAGTATGTGCCCCGATCATTGAGAGGCGCGTAGGGAGCAGTTTTTACACCTTGAGTAGAGGGGCATGTCTTTGGATTCCTATGTGATCCATTTTCTTTACCTGGCCCATTATTCTACTTCGTTGATCCCTACTGAGGCCGATAGAATGGCATTTTGTGGGAGGACTAGTGGGCTCTTTACAGATTCCTTGTCTTGAGATGTAGTCTATGGGGGCTTCCTTCTAGTCCATTATCGATCATGCTTCTATGGTTCAGAGCGCTAAGGCCCGTGCTTTTGGTGGTGGTGACAAGAGGCCCCGTCAAACTGGCAGTCTTAGGGGTTCTAGTTCGAGGGGCGCAGTTAATTTTCGAGGCGACTTTAGCCTTATTCTGGTCATCCCGTGCATTCAGCGTTACCGGCTTCCTTTAGTAAGCCACCTAGGCAGAGAGCTCCAGAAGTTCATTCTCCAGACCAGTGGATAGGGCTGCTTCATTCGGGTCTTCAACTTTCGTGTTTCAGCATTCGACCCTTCTTACGTGTTATTCTTGTGAAGAGATTAGGCATGTTGCTAGGAGATGTCTCGGACCTAGGCGGTATTATCGGCCGTCGAGGACTCCTATGTCATCTGGTGGTCGCGGTGGGACTTCCCAAGAGAGGCGGTGCTCAATCAGGCTGCAGTGCTCCACATGATTCTAGAGGTGGTTCCCATCCAGCCAGAAGTGGTTCCCATCCAGCCAGAGGTGGTTCCAAGAGTACAAGAGGGGGATCTCAGACTGGGCGTGGTGGATCCCATTTTTACTTATTTCCTGGTAGACCCGAGGTAGAGGCCTTATATGCTGTGATTTCAAGTACCATTTCTATCCGTTATAGAGTAGCATCTGTGTTATTTGATCCTAGATCCACCTATTCATATGTACCAGCATTTCATGTCGTTGGTTGGCATTTGCCTTGTGACAGTATAGATACACCTGTGCATTTGTCTACTCCGATCGGAGATTCTGTGATTGTTGATCGAGTCTACCGGTCTTGCTTGATTACTTTTATGGGGTATAACACTTGGTTAGATTTGATGATTCTTGATATGGTGGACTTTGATATTATACTGGTATGTCTTGGCTTTCCCCTTATCATGCAATCTTGGACTGTCATGCAAACACAGTCACCGTAGCCATGTCGTGCATTCCCGGACTTGAGTGGAGGGGTACTCCTAGTTCCGCTCCGAAAAAGATCATTTCCTTCCTTCGGGCGAAGAAGTTAGTAAGTAAGGGGTTTTTAGCGTATTTGGCGCATGTTCGTGATACGACTGTTGCATCACCCCTTGAATCTATTCCTATTGTGAGCGAGTTCGCGGAGGTCTTCCCATCGAATCTGCCGGGTATGCCATCCGATGGAGACATTGATTTCTGTATCGATGTGGACCCGGGCACTCATCCTACTTCAATCCAACCATATCGGATGGCACTTGCCGAGCTGAGGGATCTTAAGGAATAGTTGCAGGATTTATTGAGCAAGGGGTTCATTAGACGGAGTGTCTCCACTTGGGGTGCTCCTGTGTTATTCGTGAAGAAGAATGATGGGGCCATGAGAATGTGTATTGATTACCGCCAGTTGAACAAGGTCACTATTCGAAACAATTGCCCTATCCCTCGTATTGATGATTTGTTTGACCAGCTTCAGGAGGCTTCGGTCTTTTTGAAGATTGATTTGCATTCTGACTATCACCAGTTAAAGATCAGGGTGGAGGATATTCCAAAGAAAGTATTTCGGATGCGATATAACCACTATGAGTTCCTAGTGATGTCTTTTGAGCTTACCAATGCCGTGGCTGCATTTATAACTTTGATGAATGGCATTTTTTTGTCGTTCCTTGATTCCTTAGTGATTATGTTTATTAATCACGTATTGGTGTATTCTAAGAGTAGAGAGGAGCATGAGGATCTATCTCCATACTGTTCTTCGGTTGTTGAAGAAACATAGTCTGTTTGCAAAGTTTTTTAAGTGTGAGTTTTGGTTCGCGTCTGTAGCATTCTTGGGCCATGTGGTGTCTAAGGACGAGATTATGGTTGATCCACAGAAGATTGAGGCTGTGAGGGGTTGGGCGAGGCCCACTACTGTCACTGAGATTGGTAGTTTTATGGGTTTGGCCAGTTATTACTGTCGCTTTGTGAAGGGTTTTGTTGCCATTACTTCGTCCTTGACTAGATTGACCCAGAAGGATGATCCCTTCCAGTGGATGGATGATTGTGAGGAGAGCTTCCAAAAGCTCAAGCTTATTTTGACTATAGCCCATATCCTAGCATTACCTATGGAAGGTAAAGATTTTGCTATCTATTGTGATGCCTCCTGTAAGGATTTGGGTACGGTGTTGATGCAGGAGGGTAGAGTGATAGCTTATGCTTCCCGTCAGTTAAAGGTTAATGAGAAGAATTACCCTACCTATGATATGGAGTGGTTGGTTGTAGTTTTCGCTTTGAAGCTTTGGAGGCATTATTTGTACGGTGTCCATTATGTGGTTTTCACCGATCACCGTAGCCTTCAGCATGTGTTTACCCAGAGAGATCTTAATTTCAGGCAGCGCCGATGGATGGAGCTCCTAAAAGACTATGACATCTGTATTCTACATCATCCCGGGAAAGCCAATGTGGTGGCTGATGCCTCGAGTCGCAAGGTAGTGAGTAGGGGGACTTTAGCTTGATTGATTGTTTCGGAGCGTCCGTTAGCCATGGAGGTTCAGACTCTAGCCAGCAATTTTGTTCGTCTTGATATTTCAGCCCCGGGCAAGATTTTGGCTTGTATAGAGGCGAGCTCGTCTTTATTGTATCGGGTTAGGACTCATTAGTTTAAGGATGCTCAGTTGAGCAAGATTCGACATAGAGTTTTGAGTGGCGAGGCCAAAGAGGCCGTGATTGATTCTGAGGGCATTCTGAGGATTAGAGGACGTGTATGCGTTCCTCGTGTTGGTGATTCTGTCTAGTTGATCTTGTATGAGGCTCATAGCTCTCGCTATTCCATTCATCTGGGGGCGACTAAGATGTACCGAGACTTGAGACAGCACTATTGGTGGCGTCGGATGAAGAGAGATATAGTTGATTTTGTGGCTAAGTGCGAAAATTGTCAGCAGGTTAAGTATGAGCACAGCGACCCGGTGGGGTGCTTCAGAAGATCCCCGTTCCCGAGTGGAAGTGGAAGTGGAAGAGGATTGCTATGGATTTCGTCACTGGTCTTCCGAAGACCCTTGGCAAGTTTGATTCAATTTGGGTGATAGTTTATCGATTGACTAAGTCCGCTCACTTTGTGCTAGTTCAGGTTTCCTATACTGCGGAGACGTTAGCCAAGATGTACAATCGGGATATTGTGAGATTGCAGGGGATTCCTATTTCTGTTGTATCCGATCGGGGTATTATTTTCACTTCCAGTTTCTGGAGAGCATTTTATAAGGAGTTGGGTACCCGATTAGATCTTAGGATAACTTTCATCCCCAGATCGATGGCCAGTCCGAGTGGACCATTTAGGTGCTCGAGGACATGTTGAGAGCGTGTGTTATTGATTTTGTTGGTCATTGGTATCAACACTTGCCCTAGGTAGAGTTTGCGTACAATAACAGTTATCATTCGAGTATCGGTATGGCGCCTTTTGAGGCCTTGTATGGTAGGAGATGTAGATCTCCGATCTGGTGGTTTGATGGGTTCAAGGCAGGCCTTGGAGTACGGATTTTTTGAGAGAGTCCGTTGATAGAGTGAGAGTCATTTAGGCCAAGCTTTTGGCAGCTCAGAGTCAGCAAAAGATGTATGCGGACCGGAAGGTCAGGAATTTGAAGTTTGCTATTGGTGACCAGGTTCTGTTGAAGGTTTCACCCATGAAGGGTGTTATGAGATTTGGTAAGAGGGAATGTTGAGCCCCAGGTATATTGGTCCGTTTGACATTGTGGACTGTATTAGCGATGTAGCTTATGAGTTGGCATTGCCGCCAGGCTTGGTAGGAGTTCATCCGGTTTTTCATGTCTCAATGTTGAAGAAGTACGATGCCGGTGGTACCTACATTGTCTGTTGGGATTCTATATTGCTGGATGAGAATTTGACTTATGAGGATAAGCCTATCGCGATTTTGGATAGGCAGGTTCAAAAGTTGAGGTCGAAAGAGATTGCTTAGGTTAAGGTTCAATCGAAGCATTGTCATGTTGAGGAGGAAACTTAGGAGACTAAGCATTGTCCTCAGTTGTTTGCTAATTCAGGTATTTTCCTGCTTCCTTTATTTTCGTCACTCGAGGACGAGCGGCGGTTCAATTGGTATCTGATGTAGTGACCTGTTTGGTCGTTATAGTCTTTTTGTATTTTCGCCTTTTTCGAGCATTAACTAGCGCATAGTTGACTTCTGGTAAAATAAACCTTTTTCTGAAATCTATCGATTCTGAGAGGTCCGGATGGTTGCTTATGACTTGTGTGTATGTTTTGTTCGGTTCCCAGTGCACTTGGATGCATTTTGGGACTTGGGTTGGAAATTGGAACTAAGGCGTTGGGTGTTGACTTGATCAATGAGACCTCCGTTTGAAATTTCGAGGCCACGAGTCCGTTCGTAGCATATTTTTGTGTGGGTCTGTGTATATGGTTTTTGAGCAGATGGCCTCGGGAATGGCTCAGGAATTCGATTGAAACTTAGAAAAATTGGAGGGATTCTAGGATCTGGTGCCCGATATGGCGGCACCAGTGCTGTCCCAGCGACACCGCTGTTGAGGTGTATTCGCTGGGACGGCCATGTGTATTGTTGGCCATACCGCTATGTCGGCCTTATGGGCGCTGTAGCGGCCCCGTTACCGTCGTGGCGGTGACGGGCCAGGTGTTTTCATTAAGTGTGATTTAAATAAGCCTTTAGACCCTCATGATTTCCCATTTTGAAATTAGAGCTTTGGGGAATAGTTCTTGGAAGATATTTTGAGACATTCTTGGAGGTAAATCTTTGCCTATTCCTTTACTCTTCCTTAATCACAATCATTCTAGATTTCCCCATTCCCTTTAATAATCCCTTAGTGATGGAAGTTGAAAGAGGGTTTTGATGAACTTTTCCTTAGGCTCATGTATGGGGAAATTGATGTTGTTTATGTTAGATTTTGACTAATCTAAGCTTATTAATCATATGTCTTCCACTTCTAGTGTTAAATTTAGGAATCAAAGAACTAGGGTTCATACCCAATTTGGGGGTTTTGCTTGAAATCAGAAATTAGGCTAATATTTGAGTTAAATCAACAATTAGTGATTGGGTTATGATCACCTAGTACTTAATTTGGCATTTTGCTTCCGAATATCCCGTTTTTCCCTTGTGGGCCCGTTTCCCCAATTTCTAGGGCTAGAACTGACCTAATTGAAATAATAGCACTATTAGTATCATTCTTTATGATTTCTAATTTAGTTTCGATTATGCTTATACTACTTTGGTTCTGAGGTTCATCGGAAAGGCAAGGAAAAAGAGTGAGTTGTTGGGGTTGCGGTTCGACCATCCAGGTAGGTTATGGCTTACCCTTGGTGAGACTTCGTATGGCGAGACACATAATTAGATTATATTGTTGGAGACAGCATGTGAACCTTCGGGTATGAAGTTGGGTTGGATATTGCCTTAGGTTGGGCCTGTCGTATGTTGGGACTGGCTGCCTCGTTGTACTGCGTTTGATTGTTCTATTGTGTTGGCTTGCAGCCGTGAGTTGTTGATAGATATTGGATCGTCTTGATTACGATATTGTTGGGATACCCCTTGTTGGTATTTGTGATTCGGATATATTGTTGACATACCCACTGTTGGTATTTGTGATTCGGACATACTGTTAGCGTACCCACTGTTGGTACTTGTGATTCGGTTATATTATTTGCATTCCCACTGTTGGTACTTGTGATTCGGTTATATTATTGACATATTCACTGTTGGTATTTGTTATTCGGATATATTGTGGCTTACCCTTTATTGTTACTTGTGATATTGAGCATGATTATCGATGTTGATCCATGCATTGCATGCACTCTCTGTTTCATGATACACTACTGCATGGCCGATATTCTAGGTTCATCCCTGAATCGTTATTGAGTGAAGCAAAAGAATTAAACTGTTAGAACTTTGGAAAAACATGAAGGGCAACTTTGGTCCGACTTGGAGGAAGAATAGCTTATACTATATGAAGAGTTTTAGAGCAAAGCTAAAGCTTAAATGATGTTCGTCGAGTCTAGTTTCCAGCGCAATAAACCGCTTGTCGATATGACATCGGAGTAGAGAATTATGGATGTTACAAGTTAGGCTGACAGAGAGGAAACATACGATACAGTAACTGCTACAGTAGCCGCGCAACTACAGTAGCCGCGCTACAGTCACCGACTTTAGAATCTTATAAAAGGGGTTTCACCCCTCATTTTTCAGTCAAAAAATACTCCAAATATTTCGAAATTTTTTTTTAGAAAATTCTCCCAATTTCCGTCCACTAGATTTTAACGCAAATTAAGTATCATCCCCAAATTTAAGTTCGAATAACGCGTAGTTGCGATTATACTATCGTATTGTGGTAAATCTTGGTTGGAATTCACGGCAAATATTGTAGATATCGCAGTACTAGCGAGAATAAGGTAAGAACCTCTCCTTATTGATTTGGATATAAGTTTATTTACAGAAGTAGAGTTATTGAATAATTGTATAGTGGATTTGTCAGTGGAAAAATTGGACAAATGTCATGTGGGATATTTTATGGAATATATTGGTATTGATAATATTGTGGTTGATGTTGGTGTTGTTGTTATTGTTGTTGGTTGCTAGATTATGATTTCGGGCTAGGCATATAAATAGAGGAGATGTTGTCCAAATTTTGGCAGATTCTAAAAGGATTTCATTTGTATGCTTGAGACAAGTGTACGATATTGAGCCTAATGATAATATGGATAGTTTATGTGTAGAGTTGCGAGCTTGGAAGAATAAATGTTGAACGACTAAGGCAACCGAAAGGTATGTTAAGGCTAGCCCTTTCTTTCCAAAGGCATGACTCCTTTCTTGAGAATTCATAAATGTTTTCTAAATGTTCCTATTCTCAAGAGCTAGAAATTTATGACTCTGTGAGCTCCTATGAAAACAACGATGAGTATGTTTTCAAAATGTTAATAATGATGTCAAGGATAAGATGTATTATGTGATGGCTACGATAGCAATGATGATTTTACTATCGGAATTTCCAAAGTTTATTATTTTAATGTTATTATGAGAATGTTGAGTTATTTCATGATTCTTATCAATCTTATTCATTGTTGGTGATCTCATCTCATGCTATTCGTTCTTTCGAGGTGAGATATAGTCAAGATAATGATTCTATTTCCAATGCAATCTAAGTGCATGATGCTCTAGACTCCCTTGACATCATCGACTTCACCTTACGATAGTTGATCCTCTAAGGAATATAGTGATAATGTTAATGCGGATGATGATGTGCTTTTATTTATGTTTTCTTGTTTATGTTTATGTGTATGTATACATTGCGCTCCCACTGATCAGTTAGGTATTATTACACTGAGTCCTAAAAGGGCCAGGCAAGAGAACACCGCGCCTATATGGCCGGGCAAGATAACACCGCGCCTATATGGCCGGGCAAGATAACACCGCGCCTATATGGCCGAGCAAGATAACACCGAGCCTTAATGGCCGGGAAAGATAACACCGAGTCCCAAAAGGGGCGGGTACGGTTATAACAGATGTATGTATCTGAATGCAAATGTGTGTATATTGTGTATGAAATGTTTTTCCTATCGACGAGTAGTTCACATGACAGAGATCTCAGAAAGCGTACGAGGTATAATTACTCACTTTATCTTATGTCATCATCATTCTTATACCATGTTACTATTCATGCCTTACATACTAAGTACATTGCTCGTATTGACGTCCCTTCTTGTGGACGCTGCGTTCATGCCTGCAGGTGTAGACAGACGAGACAAGGATCTTCCATAGTAGGTTGCCTTCAGGTACCAGTTCTAATTGGTGAGCTCCATTTCTTCTTGGACCACTGCCGAGTCTGGATATATATATATATATATATATATATATATATATATATATATATATATATATATATATATATATATATATGTATGATTTTTGTTCAAGGTATGTCGGGGGCCCTGTCCCGACTTGTATACTTTAGTCATGTTCATAGAGGCTTTGCAGATAGTCCTGCGTACAACTTATTTATGCAGTGATGGTAGTAATGTCGGCATCATGGGTCCATTGTGCATATACTTATGCATGATATTATGTTCGTATTTAGCCTCTTGATCCTATTGTTTCTATTTGAGACACGAAGGATGTAAGTTATACAGTCACGCCTTACCAAGGGTGGGGTGTGACAAATTGGTATCAGAGCAATTCTGTCCTAGGGTTGTCTGCAAGCCGTGTCTAACAGAGTCTTGTTTATGGTGTGCAGTGCTCCACATTTATAAACAGGAGGCTGCAAGGCATTTAGGAAAGATTGACCCTATTTTCTCATCTTAGATTGTGTCGTAGAGCTAAATTATGGGATGTGATGTCCCTGATTGTAATCCTAGATGTTTTGATGGTGGATAAGCAGTTGATTATGCCGCTACGATGAAATTGCTGAGAATTGAAGTTGTTCATTCGAAAGGTATGTTTCCTGTTTATTTAATATGGATAGAAATTGATATAAAAACTTGAGCAAGATATTATGGGTATTTTTTATTTCCCTGTGGGGCATTAGATGTGTTTTCTGGGCTGTGTACAGGATTGAGGTGTAAGAATTATAGAAGAAATTTTGCCAAAATTTTTATAAATTGAATTTTTTGCATGTCTATAGAGAAAGGGAAAACAGAAAATGTGACCATCAGCCGTTTGGTAAGTCATGATTGAAGGAAAAACTCTGCGAAACTTTCAAAGAAACGTTTTAGAGTGATTTTAATTTAATTTAAAAGAGGAACCCTGCAAGGAAAAATGATTAGTAGCTAAGAAACTGGAATGAGCTACATATGAGATTTCGGAGGATTGAGATCTATTGCAAACATAAAGAAAGTTGACATTAGGAACTTAAATACGGTATTACGATTTATAGATTTGATTGGTTAGTAAGAGATAACAAAGAGATATTGTCACGACCCAACTAGTGGGCCATGACGGGTAACCGGAGCTGGCTACCGAGCACCACTCACAATGCTATTTATCATACCTAACCTGGCAACATATATCATTCTCAAGACAAAAATCTTCATAAGATGGACCTTAACACTTACAAAACATATATGCATATACACATTAGCCCGCGAGGCTACTAAACATGATATATAAAAGATACCCTGGTGTATTCAGGAGACATCTACTAATCGCGCACATGTATCTACGAGCCTCTACTGGAGTACTGAGACATAAGTACAGGATAGGACCCCATCATACAAAAATATGAACATAAAAGAACGCATCAATAAGCTGCAACTACGGAGTAGTGGGGTGCTCCAGTATAAGCTGATATAACTCCTAAGAATCTTGGCCGCCTCCTTGTCTACCTGTGGGCATGAGCACAACGTCTATAAAAAGAAAGGACGTCAGTACGAACAATGTACTGGTATGAAAGGCATGCATATCAACATAATAAAGAAGTAACTTATATAATATAGGATGAAGAGATAACTTGTAACTGATAGCCTCTTAAGGCGGAATAATGCATGGTAATTTATATAATCATCAACATCTTATCATATAAGCATATATATATATATAACTGCCCGACTATATAGGTACGGTGTGATCGTTATTAGCCCGTGTCCGGGGTAAACATCTTATGCCACCCATTAGTGGTGTCTGCCCACGCTCTCTAGACATGGTGTAATCATCATCATAGCTTCCCACTACGCCTATTGTAGTGGTGTCTGCCCGGCCAACTTGGCACAGTGTAGTCTTACATATACATAATCTAAAGCATACATAAGAGCTCAAGTAAAACCGTAACTCTATCGAAGTGACGTAAGTTCGGAAACCTACGATTACATTATGGAATAATCCTTACCACTACGTCTTACCTTGAAGGAACCAATATCATGAGGTGAGATAACAACAAGAAGTAACATCAATGAAATCGTAAAGATAAGAATATCGGCTCATCGCAGCATCTTTATCAACATCATTATTATGGAGCATATCTCATCTCTATCTCGTAAGAGCCATTAAGAACCTTTAACCTTTATCTTTGAAGATGTAAGAAGATCATGGGATTATAGAAATGGAATCACAAAATAAGAATCATGCCTTTGAAAGAAAGAGACTAGCGTTACATACCTTTACGTCTCTCTAACCTTGCCGACTAAACGCTTCCCTCTAAGTTCCTGATTCTACATTCAAGAGAATTCGTACTAAGATTAGTTAACCGGAAACATACTTGAAACTAAACTAAGACGACTAAGGGATAACGAAAATTGGGCAGCACTTCCTTTGTTTCTACAACTTTCTCCATATGATACAATAACTCCCAAACATTAATCACAACATCCATAATATCATACTCAATAACTTCTTTAATTTAGGTATTATTCAATCCTCACAATTCTCTTTCAAATAATCCACACTCATTACTACAATACAACAGCATATTCATTTTTCACATAATACTCCCCCAACGACATTAGCATCATTCATAACAAAACCATACTCATTTCATGCTAAGAATCAGGATTCAATTGAACTTACTACTCAAAATACCATTATTTCCATATTTAATATCATATTCTATATTCTTCTTTAATCTAAGTCTTTCAACCACCCAATACCGCTAATAACATGAAATAAGTGCAAAACTCACCTTTGAATATGTAGGAATGGTCTTCGGATGAAGATATTCCACTTGAGAAAAACCCCAACTTCAACACTAAAGGAGTTCTTGACTTGTATCAACCCTAGTGAGCATTTGTATTCTTGATTCTGCCAACTCTTGATGTTTAACCATTGATTTCTCTTGGGTATATGTTAAAATGGTATGGAGAAGGTTCTAGAGGTTTTCAGAGAGTTGGAGAAGGTGAGGAATGAAAGAAAATGAACTTGGGGTCCCCCTTATATAAAATTTAAAAGCTGCCCGTCGGGTGTTATACGGTACGAACAATGAAGCGTCGATCGGATCGACGGAGCGTCGATCTGACCGTCGAAGTTGTGAAATTTCCAGTGAGAAATCTTTCGTTTCCTTTCATTCTATGGTGAGAAGGATGGTCCATCGAACTGATCGCGGAGTGTCGACCTGCTCCGTCGAATGGTCTTGGCGCTAAATCAATTCTGCTGCACAATCGACGATGCATCGATCCGTCTGACGGTACAAAGAACGGCCGTCGAACCCCCCTTTTGCAGAACTGCAGTGAAGTTTCATTTTGACGAACTTTCCTCCCTTGCCTCAAATGTCTTTGGAATCTTAATTAGAACCATTAGCTATCCCTTCTTACTTGGAGGGACATCATATACACCTTAACTTACATTAGTCTATTCACCGCTCAGCAACCCAAAATTTCGAGGTATAACTCCCCCCCCCCCTAGGAACATTGGCCCTCGAATGTTATGTTCTCGGGAATCCTACAAAAATTTCGCCAGAGTTTCCCTTGTAATATGGCACTACCATCCTGTCACAACAACCCACAATAACATTGCCTCACGGGGCTACAACACAATGGCAAGAAAATGTGTCCACACACGACCAAAAACATTAAAAATAAAGCATTACGTACCTTACAATAATGGCGTCTCATCTTGAATCTCTTCCGGGGGTGGAAAAAATGCCGATATTTGGACTTCTATCTTCTTCCGCGTCCCAATTCATTTCTTCTCTATAATTGTTCCTCCACAGAACCTTAACTGACGCTACGTCTTTAGTTATGAGTTTCCGTACCTGCCTGTCTAGTATGGCAATAGGTACCTCTTCATAAGCCAACTTCTCGGTGATTTGAACATCCTCTACAGGTACAATTCTGGAAGGATCTCCAACACATTTATGGAGTATCGATACATAGAAAACTGGATAGACTGGATCAAGTTCTGGAGGTAAGTCTAGTTCATAAGCTACCTGGCCTATCCTGCGGGCTACCTTATAAGGTCCAATATATCGAGGACTTAATTTACCCTTCTTACCAAATCTCATCACGCCCTTCATCGGTGATACCTTCAGGAATACCCATTCATTAACTTTAAATTCTAAGTCTCGCCGACAGTTGTCCGCATAAGATTTCTGGCGACTTTGGGCTGTCAACAGTCGATCTCGAATAACCTTGATCTTTTCCACCACTTGTTGAATCAACACCGGACCAATTAGTTGTACCTCTCCTACTTCAAACCACCTAATTAGCTATCTAGACTTCCTTCCATATAGAGCTTCATACGGGGCCATCTGAATACTAGAATGATAGCTGTTGTTATATGCAAACTCAATCAGAGGTAAGGGATCATGCCAACCACCTCTGAAATCTAGCTCGCATGCCCGTAACATATCTTCCAAGGTCTAAATGGTGCGTTCATCTTGTCCATCTGTCTGAGGGTGAAATGTTGTGCTAAGCCTCACTTGATTACCCAAACCTTCTTGGAAGGACTTCCAGAATTTAGCTGTAAATTGTGCTCCTCTGTCAGTAATAATAGACGTAGGGACACCATGAAGCCGCATTACTTCTTTAAGGTACAACTTTGCATAAACTTCTGCTACATAGGTAGTCCTGACTGGTAGTAAATAAGCCAACTTCGTGAGTCTATCAACAATTACCCATATGGAGTCATATTTTCACCGAGAACGAGGCAATCCTACAATGAAATCCATGTTAATTATTTCCTATTTCCATGTTGGAACCGCTTGTAATAATCCTCCTGGCTTCTGATGCTCAATCTTCACTTGTTGACAATTGGGACACTGGCTACAAATTCTGCTATATCTTTCTTTATTCCATCCCACCAATACATTAACTTGAGATCGTGGTACATCTTTGTTGTTCCTGGATGAATAGAATAACGAGAGTAATAAGATTCTTCCAGAATTTGACGTCGTAGTCCTGCCACATCGGGCACACACAGCCTGCCTCGATACCTGAAAACTCCATCTGCGGAAGCTTCAAATGGTGAATTCCCTTTCTCAGGAAATGTATCTCTATAGTGACTCCACTGGGGATCTTCACATTGGCG
This sequence comes from Lycium barbarum, assembly GCF_019175385.1. Classification (NCBI taxonomy): domain Eukaryota; kingdom Viridiplantae; phylum Streptophyta; class Magnoliopsida; order Solanales; family Solanaceae; genus Lycium; species Lycium barbarum. Next base: position 88,857,533 of record NC_083345.1, on the reverse strand, counting down.
CTCTCGCACCTCCATATCTAAGGATGAAACAGTTGGGTTATGGACAGTGACTCCTGTATTGCCCGAGTCCATTAAGCGAACTCCTAGGATAGCTAGCTGGTGGACCTCATGGATTAATTCTTTCTTCTCCGGGTGGACATCACATAGACTACCCATTTATTTGCGGCTAAGTGCATCTGCCACCACATTCGCTTTCCCAGGATGATATAAAATACTCACATCGTAGTCTTTTAATATTTCTAACCACTGCCTCTATCGTAGATTTAACTCCTTATGCTTGAAAATATATTGGAGACTCTTGTGATCTATATAAATATCAACATGTACACCGTACAAGTAACGTCTCAACGTTTTTAGCTCATGGATAACTGCATCTAATTCGAGGTCATGGTTCGGATAGTTCTTTTCATGTTTCCGCAACTATCAGAAAGCATAGGCGATGACTTTACCGTGCTGCATCAACACACAGCCCAATCTAACACCGGAGGCATCACAATAAACAACATAACCATCTGGTACTTCTGGAAGTGTCAGGACTGGGGCCGAAGTTGATTTGTCCTTTAATTCCTGGAAGCTGCGTTCACAAGCATTGGTCCGCTGAAATTTTGTTGATTTCTGAGTTAGCTTCATTAATGTTACTGAAATAAAAGAAAACCCATCCACAAATCTTCTATAATAGCCTGCTAAACCCAGAAAGCTTCAAACCTCTGTAGGGGTTGTAGGCCTTGGCCAAGTCTTCATAGCCTCAATTTTCTGAACATCTACTCGAATGCCGTCAGCTGAAATAATATGGCCTAGAAAAGTTACAGAACTCACATTTTGAAAATTTAGCATACACCTCTCGAGTCCGAAGAATTCCAAGGACAGTACGTAGATGATCTGCATTCTCTGTTTCCAAGCGAGAATATACCGAAATGTCATCGATAAACATGATCACAAACAGATCTAAGAAAGGCCTGAATACATTATTCATCAAATACATAAACACCGTCGGAGCGTTAGTCAACCCAAATGACATCACCCGAAATTCATAATGGCCATATCTGGTTCCAAAAGCCGTTTTGGGAATATCTTCCTCTCTAACCCTGACTTGATGGTACCCTTACCTCTGATCTATCTTGGAAAACCACTTGACACGCTGTAATTGATCGAACAAATCATCGATTCTAAGAAGAGGATATTTATTCTTTATCGTCACCCTATTCAACTGCCTATTGTCGATGCACATTCGCAAAGATCCATCTTTCTTTCTTACGAACAAGACGGGTGCTCGCCAAGGTGATGAACTGGTCTAATAAATCCCTTCTCAGCAAATCGTTCTATTGTGCCTTTAACTTTTTTAATTCTGCAGGAGCTATTTTATAAGGAGGAATAGATATAGGTTCAGTATCCGACAGCACATCAATAGCAAAATCAATATTCCGCTCTGGTGGAAGGCCTGGAAGATCATCTGGAAATACATCCGAAAATTCATTTACTACCAAGACGGATTGAAAAGCCGGCAGCTTTCCTTCGGTGTCATGAACTCGGACTAAATGATAAATATAGCCTTTAGCGATCATCTTCCTCGCCTTGAGGTAGGAAATAAACCTACCTCTAAGATATGCTATGTTACCTTTCCATTCGAGTACTAGTTCTCCTGGAAACTGGAATCGAACCATCTTTGTTCTGCAATCCATATTAGCATAACAAGAGGCTAACCAATCCATGACTATGATCATGTCAACATCTAACATTTCCAGCTCAATCAAATCAGCTATAATATGACGATTACATGCCACAATCACACAATTTCTATATATTTGCCTAGCTATTACTGGGTCACCAACAGGATTGGATACCTCAAAAGGCTTTATTGGCTCGGGTTTCACCCCAATACGATCAGGGATATACGGAGTAATATAAGATAAGGTAGAACCCGGATCAATCAATGCATAAACATCATGGGCGAATATGGATAGTGTACCGGTAACCACATCTGGGGAGGACTCAAGATCCTGACGTCCAGCTAAAGCATAAATACGGGGCTAGCTGCCACCTGAACTAGATGCTCCTCCTCTGCCCCTACCATGGCCTGCTGAAGTCTGGGGAGTCTGCCCTACCGGGCGCACGAACGAGGAAGAACCAGCTACTAATCCTGTGGGCTAGGCCCCAAATCTACCACCTATCGTTGGACAATCACGCATCATATGCCCAACCTGACCACAGGCATAGTCAGCATTTGAACCTCGGCGACACTTGCCTGAATGTAACCTACCACACTGATTACATCGCAGTACTGGTAGCCTCCTCTGACTAGGATCACCTCCGAACTGAGGACCTAAAACCCTCTAACTCTGACCTGGACCAGAATAAATGGGGCAATCAAATCTTCTGCCCGCAAACTGAGGAGGTGCACCAGTCTCAGACTGGCCCGAATATCTAGAATATTGTTGCCGCAGACCCCCTATATACTCACTACTAGCATCGGCAGATCTGGCCCTCTTGCTCTGCCCTCTATCAATATCGCGCTTACCCCTTTGCGGCTGTTGCTGCTCTTCTAAATTCTGGGTGTGGGCCTGAATACGGAAGATGTCTATCCCCTCCTGTAGTGAAGCTATTAAGAAATCTTTAAACAAATGTGGCCCTAAGCCACTCACATATCGATGTACTCTATCTCCCATATACGCTACCATTGTCGGGGCATATCTAACCAATGAATTAAAATGAAGGCTATACTCTTGGGCACTCACATTCCCTTGCTTAAGATTTAAGAATTTATCACCTCTGGCCCGACGGACCTCGGGTGGTAAATAATCACCGATAAAACCATTCATGAACTCTTGCCAAACCGGGAGAGGCACATTTCCCCTCTTGAAGACATCCAATTGTTGTACCATAGAATCACCACATCCCGCAACCTATAAGATGCCAGCTCCACTGACTCGGTATCTGATGCATGGATAATCCTCAACGGCCTCAATATCTCATCTATAAAGCCTTGTGGGTCTTTATCCGGCTTTGACCCAAAAAATTCTGAAAGATTTAAACTCATAAAGTCATGAGCCCTGGCACTAACTGCCGGATCACCTGGGCCTGTACTCTGTTGTTGAGACTGAGCGGCAACCAACAGAATCAATAGCTAAATAGCCACGGTCATCTGTTGATCCGAAGCACCCGACGGAGGAACTGGAGGCATTGGAGCTGGAGTAGAGACCCCTCCTTGTTCTTCTAGAATAGGCTGAGTGTGGGAGGTATAGGATGGAGCCTCATTATGGGATTCGCCTTCTTCTATATTCGTTGGTGGCTCCCTTTTCCATCTACCTTGCTGTTGTAGCCTTGCCCTTCTTGGCGGCTATGGCGTTTCACTATACCTGCATCGCTGATCTAATAAGAAGAAAGGCGAATTTTTCCTAAATGCCCCGTAGCCTTTTTTTATAAGTGTGGCGCGCTTCACACCCATAAACAAGACTCTACGGGACACGGCTCGTAGACACACCCTCAGACGAAACTGCTATTATACCACTTTTGTCACGACCCAACTAGTGCGCCATGACGGGTACCCGGAGCTGGCTACCGAGCACCACTCAAAATGCTATCTATCATACCCAACATGGAAATATATATCATTGTCAAGACAAAACCCTTCATGGACCTTAACACTTACAAAACATATATGCATATACACATTAGCCCGCCAGGCTACTAAACATGATATACAAAAGATACCCTGGTGTATTCATGAGACATCTACTACCCACGCATGCGTATCTATAAGCCTTTACTGGAGTACTGAGACATAAGGACGGGACAGGACCCCATCATACCCAAATATGAACACAAAAGAACGCATCAATAAGGTGCACCTCCCGACTAGTGGGATGCTCCTGTATAAGCTAATATAGCTCCTAAGAATCTGGGCCGCCTCCATGTCTACCTGTGGGCATGAGCACAACGTCCATAAAAAGAAATGACGTCAGTACAAACAATGTATTGAGTAAGTAAGACATGGATATCAACATAATAAAGAAGTAAGAAAATATGGGATGAAGCGATAACCTGTAATTGATAGCCTCTTAAGGCGGAATCATGCATGCTAATTTATATAATAATCAACATCATATCATATAAGCGTATATATATATATATATATATATATATATATATATATATATATATATATATAACTTCCCGCGTCCGGGGTAAAAATCTCATGCCGCCCACTAGTGGTGTCTGCCCATGCTAAGAATCATGACTCAATTGAACTTAGTAATCAAACTACCATTATTTCCATATTTGAGCTCATATTCTATATTCTTCTATAATCCAAGTATTTCAACCACCCAATACCTCTGGTAACATGAAATAAGTGCAAAACTCACCTTTGCATATGTAGGAATGGTCTTTGGATGAACATATCCCACTTGAGAAAAACCCCAATTTCATCACTAAAGGAGTTCTTGACTTGTATCAACCCTAGTGAGCATTCATATTCTTGATTCTGCCGACTCTTGATTGTTGAACCCTTGATTTCTCTTGGGTATATGTTAAAATGGTATGGAGAAGGTTCTAGAGGTTTTGTGAGAGTTGGAGCGGGTGAGGAATGGAAGAAAATGAACCGGGGGTCCCCTTTATATAAAATTTAAAAGTTGCCCGTTGGGTGTTATATGGTACGAACGATGAAGCGTCGATCTGACCGTCAAAGTCGTAAAATTTCCAGTGAGTAATCTTTCATTTCCTTTCATTCTACAGTGAGAAGGACGGTCCGCTGAACTGATCAACGGAGTGTCGATCTGCTCCGTCGACTGATCTTCGCGCTAAATCAATTCTACAGTGCATCGATGAACCGTCGACCCGTCCTACGGTACAAAAAACGGTTGTTAAACCCCCCTTCCGAAAAACTGCAGTGAAGTTTCATTTTGAAGAACTTTCCTCCCTTGTCTTAAATGTCATTGGAATTCTAATTAGAACCATTAAGTATCCCTTCTTACTTGTAGGGGCATCATAAACACCTTAACTTACGTTAGTCTATTCACCGCTCAGCAACCCGAAATTTCGAGGTGTAACAGATATTGATATGGAAAAGGAAGTTAACGAGTACGAGAAAGTTCCACCCTAGAAGCACGCGCGCACACACACAGACACACACACACACATATATATATATATATCTATACGAGATCAAGATGGGTTTGTACTCATATTGGAATGTTCTGCAAACTTCTAGGTAGATATTATTAAGTAGCAAACCGGAAAGAGCACTTTAAGAGCAAAGGAAATCAAGGAGGACCTTGAGGACAAAGTAAGAGAAAATGCGGTTATAAATTAATGAAAGGAAGTTATGTGATCGGTGATGATAAGAGGAAGCTTAATAAATTTGTAAGGTTGGCCAAAGGTAGACAGTGATGGCATACAACAGTGGACTTGGAACAAAGATACGATTATAAATGAGACAAGAAGAATATTCGAGGAATAGACATACATACGAGCAAGCTATGGTATCGTAAAGGGAAATAAGAAATGAACGAAGAAAGAAAGAAAAGGCCGTATTTTACTAAAATTTCATGATGAGAGCAAGAATCGGCGGGACATTAGAACGATTATGACGCATAATTATGATACAAACAATTAGTTAAGAGAAACTATGGGACACTATGAGCTACATTAAGGAAAGGACGAACCATGAGAAAGAATGAGGGAGAATGTCGACTTTTACTGGTATGGTATAAACCCAACTCGGAATCGGGAACCAAGAGTAAGAGGAATCTCAAGGGTACTGGTGAAAGGATATCTGTGAAGGAAAATTGCGGCTGATGGAGCATGGTATAGTCAGGCATTCTATACGGAGCCTAATGAATTCTGATGTTACCATTGACTCATTAACCTAGGGGACTATTAGGCATGAAGGAAGGAAGTGGTATGAATTGTGTCCAATATGTGTGGAAATTTGACTTGATACAAAAATCCAGTTAGCAAAAGAGAAATAAGTCAAACCATGGGATTAAAGTAACTCTGGCATTATATGGAATAAAGTTGAAGGATCGCTAAGGTCGGCCAGGTGACTACCAAAGACGGTCAACACTTGAATGTCACTAGTATATGAGAACATTCTTAGACGAATTAGAACATTCCTAAGTACAGAAGAAGGAAATGTACTGGATTGAAAGAGTCAAAATTTGAAATGAACTAATATAGCAAGTATGTGCTAAAGAAAAGTGGAAATGGACTAAATGCAAGTATATTATGAGACAGACATGGGAAAGGAGGCATGACAAGATAATGAAGGTTTAGCAAATATAAGGGAATAAGTTTGTTCAATGCAATATGTTGTGTTCCGGGCTATGATTCGAATCAGTCGTACCAGAATACTTTTGTTACAATTAAATATGCAATAAACGTACTCCAAAAAGGTAACAGAAGAAGTTAGAAGGCCCATGTGACCAAGGATAAGTATTAGGGATAGTCGGGATTACTAAAGAGACATCGTAGCACTGGAAGAGGTGAGAGTTTTAAAAGAAGAATATTTTTAGGAATTTCAATGATCGTTAAAAGAAAGGAAGACACTATGCCTATGGATAGCATGACCGCAACACTGCCTGAGACTAGAAAATATCTCAGGCGTCGTGAGATCATAAGTCACCGTTTATATTAAATCGTGATAGTTTATGTCATAGGACCATATAAATAATCGTCCTAATGAAATGGATAGTAAAATAGTGTGGGGACGACAATAAATATTTGAAGAATAATGGAAGCTAGTTAAGTCTCAATTAGCCGTTGGTATAGGAGAGCCAAGGACTTAAAGAGAGAAGCACACTCGTATTGAAAGAAAGTTGTGATTAATAAGATTTTATTTTAGTCTCATGCTTATGAGTTATTTTGTAGTGATGTTAAGATTGGAGGAGAGGAAATTGGAGGAAAGATTCAAACATGGATTTGAAGATATTTTTAATAGTAGATTAGCTTGAGATATGGTCACTAGTATTTTTTAAGTATAATATTGTGATGGGGGATAACAATGATGATAAGAAAATGTTGTATACAAGTGTATAAGGAATGGTGTTGAGGATTGTTCTATGGGTCGAATTGAGTCCCATTTGAGTATAAATCCCTTGGCTATGGTATTTTTGAAGCATTGGATAAGTAATCTGAAGTAAAGAAATTAATGAGAATAATAAGCCATTAGAGAGGAAATGGTATTGCAAACTATTTGGGCGCTACAATAGGTGGAACTATGATGACAATGCTGGGAATTGAGGAGTCCGACCAAAGAATTAACAAGGAGATAAGATGATGTTTACGTAAAATCTATTAGTACTAAGAGGGATAATCTAAAGTAGAACTAAATAAGCAAGCAAGGAAAAGTGCCACAGCCGAATAAGAAATTTATCTACTAGCAGAGAAATGGAGGGCCACTAAACAGGAGGGACTAAGTCTACCGAACGTGAAGTCATGGAAGTGGACGAAGATAAGATCGCAAGAAAAGGATTCAAGGATATAAATAAAGGGGATGGACATTTAAGGAATTACGAGATCCTCTTGATTGATAAGTACATCAGACTATGGGAAAGACTTATTAAGTGAGAGTCGGGCAAAGGTAAAAAATAAAGGGAGAACCCCAAAGGATATTGCGTTTGGTCGAAACAAGCTGGTGACAATGAACCCTTGTGGAACAAGTAAAATAATGGCTTCCCTTAAAAGTGGGGGGGGGGGGGGGGGGGGGAGGGGGAGGAATGGAGGTTATAGACAAGGAAAGAACAAAGGGATTTGAATTCACTGCAGGACAAAGACCCTTAGTTAAGAGTTCACCCCTAATTTATTAGCCGAACTAAGGAATCAGAAACTTTAAGGGTAAGTTGAAGTAAAGGAATTATTAAGGAAGTGATTTGAGATGTTTGATATAAGTAGAAGAACTACCGTCAGCAAGCACAAATGCAGGAAGTCCAAATAAGGGAAAGAGGAGTTAAGCAAAAAATTTCACTGTTAAGCTAATACCGCAAATATTAATTCAACTGCTATGGAAAGCAAATGATAGTGCAATAAGACTAGTGTTGAGAATATCTAAAAGGGGAAAAATAAGAATAAATTAAAGTTGAAGGAGACGAAGGTATGAAATATCTGTGCAATATAGAAAGGATATGTGGAGATCGAAGAAAACAAGAGTTTCTGAATAAAAAGATGTTTGAGAAGAATAAACTGCGCAATTCGAATAAGTTCTGTTTTAATTGAGCAAGTGAGCAAAGTAGTTGCCAGTAAATGTAGGTTAGAACATTGATATCCACCTTAGAGCGAATCCTACTTCAACATTCAAGGATGAATGTTTTTGAAGGGGGGGGGGGGGGGGGGGGAGAGAGAGAGAATGTTACACCCCGTAGTTTCGTACGTCGAGATTTATAAGTGTTGAAGGTTTTAAGTGTGGATACTAGAGTTCCCTTCAAGGATATATGATATTATGCGAGCTAATCCTATGGTTATGACGGTTTACGTTCATATAGTAAGCTATGGAAGGATTCGAGGGCAAGTGAAGCAAAAGAATTAATTGTTGGAACTTTGGAAAAACGCGAAGGGCAACTTTGGTCCGACTTGGAGGAAGAATATCTTATAGTATATGAAGAGTTTTGGAGCAAACCTAAATCCTAAAATGAAGTTCGCCGAGTCTAGTTTCCAACGCAATAAACCGCTCATCAATACGACATCGGAGTAGAGAATTATGGATGTTACGGGTTAGTCTAACAGAGCAGAAACGACGCTACACTAACTGCTACAGTACCTGCTACAGTCCACCGACTTTAGAACCTTATAAAAGGGGTTTTACCCCTCATTTTCAGCCCAAAAATACTCCAAATATTTCCCAAATTTTCTCAAAAATTCTCCCAGCTTCCATCCACTAGATTTTAACGCAAATTACGTATCATCCCCGAATTTATGTTCGGACACTGCGTAGTTACGATTATACTATCGTATTGCTGTAAATCTTGGTTTTAATTCAAGGGAAATATTGGAGATATCGCGGTACTAGCGAGAATAAGGTAAGAATCTCTCCTTATTGATATGGATATAAGTTTATTTGCAGAAGTAGAGTTGTAAAATAATTGTATAGTGGATTTGTTGGTGGAAAAATTGGACAAATGTCATGTGGGATATTTCATGGAATATATTGGTATTGATAATACTGTGGTTGATGGTTGTGTTGTTGTTATTGTTGTTGGTTGCTGGATTATGATTTCGGGCTAGGCATATAAACAGGGGAGATGCCGCCCGAATTTCAGCAGATTCTAAAAGGATTTCATTTGTATGCTTGAGACAAGTGTACGATATTGAGCCTAATGATAATATGGATGGTTTATGTGTAGAGTTGCGAGTTTAGAAGAATAAACATTGAACGACTAAGGTGACCGAAAGGTATGTTAAGGCTTGCCCTTTCTTTCTAAAGGCATGACTCCTTTCTTGAGAATTCATAAATGTTTTCCAAAATGTTCCTATTCTAAAGAGCCAGAAATTTATGATTCTGTGAGCTCCAATGAAAACAACGATGAGTATGTTTTTACAATGATAATAATTATTTCAAGGATAAGATGTATTCCGTGATGGCTACCTTCAAGGTATGTCGGGGGCTCTGTCCCGACTTATATATTTCAGTCATGTTCATAAAGGCTTTGTAGACAGTCCTGTGTACAGCTTAGTAATAGTGTGACGGTAGTAATGTCGGCATCATGGGTCCATTGTACATATACTTATGCATCATATTATGTTCGTATTTATCCTCTTGATCCTACTATTTCCATTTGAGACACAAAAGATGTAAGTTATTAGTTGGTTCGCTCGGTTTCCATAAGGTGTCAGGTGCCAGTCACGCCTTACCAAGGGTGGGGTGTGACAAAATGATATCAGACAGTTCTGTCCTAGGGTACTCTGCAAGCCATGTCTTGCAGAGTCTTGTTTGTGGTGTGCAGTGCACCACACTTATAAATAGGAGGCTGCAAGGCATTTAGGAATGATTGATCCTTTTTTCTCATCTTAGATCGTATTGTAGAGAAAAATTATGAGATGTAAAGTCCCTGATGCTAATGCTAAATGTTTTGATGGTGGATAAGCAGTTGATTATGCCGCTACGATGCAATTGCTGAGAATTGAAGTTGTTCATTCGAAAGGTGTGTTTCCTGTTTATTTAATATGTGTCACGACCCGATTAGGGGCCGTGACTGGTACCCGGAGCTAACCATCGAGCACCACTCATTATATTACTTATCATGCTCAAATCATAGGGAAAACCCTTTTTCATTTGGAAACATAGTTTCTTTATATATATATATATATATATATATATATATATATATATATATATATATATATATACGTAAGCCCTTCGGCTAGCAAAATAATATAAACATATACAATAGTAACATTGTGAGACCATACTACTGTTACACCTCGAAAAATCTTTCGTTGGTATGCAAGTGAATAACCTAGTGATGAGTACGAGTGTATGACGTTCCATGAGTAAGAAATGACGTTCGACGACCTTAGGCGAGATTTCAAAGGCATCCGATGCAAGACGAGAAAGTTGGCTAAGATAAGGCAAGGTATGAGATGAGCAAGGTAGGAAAATGGATGTGGATGATAAGAATGAAGAGTCATGAAATGTGAAAAAGATGCAGGTTTGCAATCTGGCCAGTCGGTCGTAAAGTGAAATACGGACCGTAAAATGGTATACGGTCCGTAAACTGACCTTTCGTATTTTGGCATTCGAGACTTCAACTTTCTGCCAGATGATCAATGGTTAAAGACGACCTGGAATACGGACCGTAAAGAGATTCACGGCCCATAAACCATGGTCGTAAATCACCATGTTGTAGTTTGTGTTTCTGATTCTGTTATGGTTAAACACGACCACGAAGGACGGTCCGTAAACTGGAATACGGGCCGTAAACCAAGTTTACGACCACCGTGCACTTCAATTCAGATTTTTAAGTCATTAAATAAGGGGACCAAGACTTATTTCATTTCACTTCTACATCACACCCCTTCTCTCTAAAACATCTCTCTACAGTTATTATACAAGTTTTCAAGGATTATTAGTCATCAACAACATTATTCAAGTGAATCAAGTGTAAGGAAAACCCATTAATGATCATCCAAGTCAAGAAATCCAAATGGAGGAAAACTAGGGTTTTTGCTCAAGTGGAGTATTATCAACTAAGGCTCGTTCCTACAACATCTAAGGTAAGATTCGTGATATTTATACGTTGTTTAAGATATTGTAGAGTTGAAATACATGGATCGTAGAAAAATATAGCAAATGGGTCATGAATGATGAATAGTGACGTTTCGAGAAATAGTTTGAATTGAATCATGATTGTTGTTGTGTTGTAACATGAATGCGTTATGAATGACGTTGAAAGACCATGAAATAGATATTGTATGTGAATGGACGAAATCATGTGTTATAGCCATAGATATGGGCAAATGAAAGTAAATTGAGAAATGTGGATAATGTGAACGACTAATGGCCATTGTTATGATATTGTGAATGTATTGCTGACGTTTGGGAATTGAATCACGATATGGACAAACGTTGTATGAATAAAAGAGATGCTGTCCGATTTTCTCTAGCTTGAGCTATGTGTGCTAGTTATCGATTCTAATGATAGCATGACCTTAATGAAGGTAGAAACGTGAGCATCAGAGGAGTACGTGCAAGTGTAGAATAGTTCAACGAAAAGGTATGTAAGGCTAACCCTTCTTTCATAAGGCATGGTTCTTTCGCCAATCATATCCTTATATGAGCTCATGATGTGCTCCATATGACTATATTCTCAAAAGCTACTGATCCTGCGATCCTTGATGTGTACTACGTACCTCACACGACGAGTAAGCCTATAATACAGACGTAACGATAATAATGATGATAGAAACGATGATGATAACAATAATGATGCTAAAGGTGCCTATGGGCTATTATACTTATGTGTGCCTATAAAGGGCTATAACGAAACCCCGAGCTTATAACGCCGGGTAGAATATATGTATATGTATGTATATGATTACGTAACGCGCGCACACATCTGCAGATGGTACGGATACATTTTCCATTTTCTTCCATAATTCAAGTGGTTCAACTTTTCCATACCTTAAACAACATGGAATAATCATGAAACTCACCTTTGAATGCGTAGGAACGGGTTTTCGTTGACAATCCTTCACTTGGAGAAAACCCTAACTTCACTCCCAAGAGAATCCTTGACTTGGAGGAACCCTAGTGAGCTTCTTGCCCTTGATTCACTTGAATTCTTGATATTGATCTTTGCTTTCTTTTGTATTCTTGTATATGAAGTGTGTGGAACACTCTGGAAGCTTGGAGAGAAGTGGTGAAGCGAGGAGAATGAATAAAATAAAGTGGGATCACATTTAAATACTTGGAATAACTCAGCCCGTTGGGACTTATACTGACCACTTATACGGTCTGTATAATATTTCACGGGTCGTATAAGTGTCTGCGGTTCATCACCATGGAACACATAGATGTTGTTGAGTTATACGGACCATTATACGGTCAATATAACATTCCACGGTCCGTGTAAGTGGTCATGTAACTCACAGCTTTTCCGAAGTTGTCCTCGTCGCTTCGTTTGATCTCCAATCCTTATGGAACCTTCTTGACAATTGTCTAATACTTCAATACCATTCTAAGGGTCATTATAACTCTCCTCCAAACCGTCACTAAATCATCATTAACTCGTTACTCGTAAATCCTTTCCGGTACATCTCATATGTCTTGCCTCCTCTTGGCAAACTTTCTTATCTTACTTCGAATGTCTTTGAAATCTCATTTAGAATTATCAAATGTTATTTCTTACTCGTCAAAACATCGTATGCATCGTGCCCTTCGTCAGCCTATTCACTGTGCATGAACGAAAAAATTTCCGAGGTGTAACATTTTTCCCCCCTTGGGAACATTCGTCCTCAAATGCTAAACTATCCGGGATTCTGCGAAATTTCGCTGTATATTTTCCTTCAACTGACCCGGAGTATCATGACCACACTATTCTTGCTTACCTCTTACTCCTCCTTTTAAGTACCCACTTGGTTTCATTGGCGACGCATAAATACTTGCAAGTTACATAATCGTTCTTGCGTGATTCGTGTACATACATATCTATACATATACAAGTATGCACATCCGTATCCGTATTCATAATCGTACTCATTTACTTATCGTATCCATAGTCATATTCTTATGCATATCGTTTACATAGCATGCCCGACCTCGAAAGGTTCGGTGTTTCGCGTGCCCGACCATGGCTAGGCTCGGTGATTACATATACTAAAACTCTTTTGTCTATCTGTAGTAACTTATCTCATCATACTCTCTTTCTTCTTTTATTTTTCCCCTGATTATCATATTTTATGTTCTACTATAGAAACTTTAAGTCTATTCCTTCACTGTCACTTATAAGTAGCAATATCAATACCAACGACTCTACCGTTAGTGCCTTTGCCTCCATTCTAGTATCATATCGCCATCCTTTGCAATACCCCTTGAGTTATTTGCTCTCAATGTCACGTGGTTCAAAGTCTTCATGAATGATCTCCCATACAGTCTCAGATGCTTGCTCAATTCGTGTTCATTCATTTACTAGTCATTAGAATCATTTCTGCATAGCTCTCACTCTTTGTTTTATAGTCTATATCTGTCGCATCTTAGAGTCCATCATTTCAATCTCTACATTCGTATTCTCTTTACTCACTTCCCCCCTTTAAGGGTTTTACTTGTACCATTCTCAAATCTGTTGCTTCACCTTCAAATATTGAATTAATATATCCCTTACTATACTACATCTCATTTATGTTGTTCCCCATCATTTATAACTACGATAATTAATGTGGGAGGTCTTAACATACTCATCTTGCAGTTTTGTAATCAAGTAATACAACCGGCATAGCAATCTGAACAAGAATGTATTTTACTTAGCTCATTTGGTAGTTATAAGTCAATGTGTAAATCCGCTCCAATTCACAACGTTTTGCCCCATAGGGATGCCCACAAGAGTAGTAGGTATAGTTATCCACACCCTCCATATAATGTCACTTGCCCTCTTCTTCGGTGCTCAAAATCGACTTGTAACGTCATCTTGTTTTCCAGGACCTAAGTCTCATGCGCAACTAATACTCCTTATGCCTCATACTCTTTTACTCTTGTTTTGCACTCAACACTGGTTTCAAAACCAATCATAATCATATTACATTCGTCGTTGGTTATAGCTTTATTCTATCGTTTTATTGTCGTACGGTAAACTCATAACTCTTGATCATCTTTTCTTTTCAACTTATTACTTCATATACTCAACTCGTTCTAACTTGGTATAGGATATTCGTATGAGATACATCTTCCTTTAATCATAACACGACTACTTCTTAAGCGCGTGTATTTGGCGGTGCATTTCCTTCTCTTTCTAATCCCATTCTTGTTATTTTACATTCCTTCCTTCTCAATTTATCTTATTTCCTTTTGTTTTATAATCAATCCTTGATTCTTCGCACGAGGAACATTATTCTCAACTTAGCACGGCTTTGTCCTTTAGAATATACTACCTCTGTATAATCCATTCTTCGCATCAAACCTTATCCTGTTCATTCTGATCATCCCCTCTCATCCTTATTGTGTTGATCCTTTTCTAACAATCGTCCTATTTCGTTATTCATCTTTCTGTAGTCTTGGTCTTTTACATGCAGCTAAAAATATCACTTATACCCTTGATTATACAAATAACAAATTACTACTACTTTACCATAACACATTTCCCTAATTTCCTTTAAAGTTGACTTCCCCCCTTTGTCATTGCTTGCTATCATTTCTGTCATTGAGGAACCTCTATGCTGGACTTCCCCTTAACGAGGTCTTATAAGTTTTCTCATCTACTGTCCATGGCTTGCTTGTTGGTTTCACACTTGCATACACTCTCTATTCATATAGAACATGTCACATCTTTAGGCGTTTCCTCGCTAAACTTTATATTGCAATTCTTGTTACATTCTCATTATACCTTGATCAAAACCAATTCTATAGGGTGACACTTCTTGATCTCATTCACAATTCTGCTTATGACATGGAATAAACCTCATGAAGTAAGCATACTCAACCTGTTACTGTTTCTAATTATTCCTATTTCACTTACCACATAAGTCATCTCACCAATGTATTCACATTCATTATAACCCTTCATATTCGCACCTCTGTATCTGTGACGCTGTTGCTTTATTTTGCTAATATCTTATCGTATCCTTCTCGTGCTTATCCCTCCAATCAATTCATGAGTATTACACTCTATTGGAGTTACCCTTTCTCTTTTATGTCATGCTTTAGTGCTACCAATCTCCTAAATTTACTCTAGCATTTTTCTTTATCGTATCAATGTCGCTTTTATAACAACCATTACTATCAATTCAACAACATTTAGCTCATCTCTTATAATCGTCAATGATACTCCTAATTTAATCTCGTCCTGCCCTTACTTTTTGCACAACATATTTTCCCGTTAGGACATATTGCAAGCTTATATCTTATCTCCTTTAGATTCTAGGAAAATTTCGGCAGAGTTTCCTGTATGTTTCTTACTATCTCAAAACCTGCACGCAGCAAATACGATCAATGCCTCACAGGGCCAATATATATATATATATATATATATATATATATACACGACATATCTCAGCCACACAGGGCTCCCACTTTCAAGTAGAAGCACAAAGATGTCGAAACTTACCTCAGATAGCACGCTTCAAGATGTACCTGATCCTTTAGCGATCTGCCCTGTTACCTCTTCCTATTTACTTTCTCTTTCATTCTTCGTCTTTACATTTCGATCATATCTCAATATTCGTACTTTATTCGACACACATCTTTCGTACCATTGCTTACCTTTGTTCTGATTCATTCAATTTGCTTAGTTCTCAACTTATAGCTGAACTTATCATCAAGAGACACATTTAATCAATTTCTCTTTCATATGAGCACTGACTTACTTTCACGACAATCAATTTATCATCATATAATTACATATTTCGATAACGTAGCCTCAATGAAGGGGCTTACCTCCGTAGCTTTCAATGCCATCTATCACTTTCTTCTATCATTACTATTCTTCTGCTGCAATCAGGGTTTAGTATAATGATTCTCATTTCCTATGGCTTAGCTCTATCGGACGATCTTAGAGATGAAAGAAGAGTAACCATCCTAAATGCCCTATAGCCTCCTGTTTATTAGCGTGGCGCGCAACACACCAGAAACAAGACTCTACTAGACACGGCTCTTAGACACTTCCTAGGACTGAACTGCTCTGATACCACTTTTGTCACGACCCGACTAGGGGCCGTGATGGGTACCCGGGGCTAACCACCGAGCACCGCTCATTTCTTTACTCGTCATAGTCATTATGTACTTCTTTCCCATTTATATACTCATAATCATAAGACAACCATTTTTCATTTGGAAAAACATAAATAATTTTATATACATAAGCCCTTATGCTTTCAAAATAATAATATACATACCACAGTAGTACCGTGAGACCATACTACCCACACATATGTATCTACGAGCCTCTACTAGAATACTAGTCATATGGATGGGACAGGACCCCGTCGTTCCCAAAACATACATGTGCGTAAAATGGTAAATCAATGGCACCTCCGGAATAATGGAGTGCTTTCAAAACTCTGCTTATCGGCTTTTACAAATCTGGGTCTCCTCCCTGCTTACTTGTGGGCATGAACACAACGTCCAAATAAAATGGACGTCAGTACAAATATTGTACTGAGTATGTAAGGCATGAATGAAATGAACATATTAGAGAAATCATAGGACATAAGATGTAGACATAACCTGCGTAACTTTTAAGGGAGGACACCTTTCATGCCTAAATCATATATTATCACGGTACATGTATCATCATAGCTCATACATCGTCGTATCATACACACACACACACACACATATATATATATATATATCGTAACACCGCATCTACTCATACACATTAAACGTTATCCGTATACGGCAACGTAGTGGCTCCACAATATCACATACATATTTTTCGGGCTTTTCATACAAATATAATATACATATTCATATCATATACATATTCATATCTTATATATACCTAGCAAACTAGGGCTTTAGGGTTACATATACCTGGCCCTACCAAGGCTTCAGGGTTATATCTACCTAGCCCTACCAAGGCTTCCGGGTTATATCTACCTGGCCCAACCAAGGCTTCAAGGTTATCCGTACCCAACTGCAGAGGTGTGCGCGCGTTACATTATTATCATATGCACAAATACATTCTACCCGGCCCTATAAGCTCGAGGTTTCATAATAGTCATACATAGGCACATATATATATAAAAGCCCATAAATATCTTTAGTGTCATCACTATTATCATCGTCATCATTATCATCATCACTATCAAGATCGTCATTATTATCATCACTATCATCGTATATATAGCATATCTCTTAACTTTATCTCATATGAAATCCTCTATGAACATAGACTCGTAACTTTTCCGAACATTGGTCATAGGACATATATTAGAGCTTATAAACAGCCTGTAATAATGTCGGGGTGACATAAGGTCGAGAGCCCCCGATTCCATTATGGAGCATTCATAAGCATTATGCCTCACCTCGAAGGAAGTAGCATATAAGGTGAGTGTAATCAATGAACAACATCAATGGATCGTAATATGGATCATTAGCCTAGTAGAACCATAATATTATAGGCCTTAGAATCCTTAGAATTAGACTCATCATCATCATTACCGCATTCGTAACATACCTCTTATCTTATCCCATATGGCTATTCATGAACATAGGCTCTTAGTTTTCCGGAAGGTAAGAAAGTCATGGAGAGGTAAGGAAAATATTATCATAGGAATCATATAAGTATCGTTAGCTTCGTAGGAATATCATATCATGAGCTTTATGACTTCTAGACTTAGATTCATCATCTGTATCGTCATATTCGTAACGTATCTCTTTTATTTATCTCATATGAAGTTCTTTATACTCGTAGATTCATAGTTCCCAATTTGTAGGAAAATCATAGAGGGATAGGAAGATTTATACCATATGATTCATGCCTTAGAATGAAAAGACTAGCCTTACATACCTCTTTCGTTTAACAATTTCCGTCGCTTGATTGTTCTCCTTTAGTGCTTACGTTTCTACCTTCAAGAGAATTCACATTCAACGTTAGCTAATAGATTATATGAACGTGCTTGCTAAGCTAGAGAAAATTGGGCAGCATTTCCTTTGTTTATACAACTTTCCCCATATTGTATATCAACTCCCAAAATATTTATAATAACATTCACAATATCATCATCAATAGCTCTCGTCAAATTCATCATTATCCAATCTCAAGGTCATCCCTAATCATGATCATAGTACAACATTACATTCATCTTCAACTAACATTTCTCTCATGCTCTTAACATCATTCATAACGTAATTACGATCACAACATATCAAGAATCATGATTCATATTAACCTACTATTCACAATTGCCACTAATCTCATCTTTTGTAATCCATTTTCCATTTTCTTCCATAATCCAAGTGTTTCAACTTTTCCTTACCTTAAACAACATGGAATAATCATGAAACTCACCTTTGAATGCGTAGGAACGGGTTTTGGTTGACAATCGATCCTTCACTTGGAGTAAACCCTAACTTCACTCCCAAGAGAATCCTTGACTTGGAGGAACCCTAGTGAGCTTATTGCCCTTGATTCACTTGAATTCTTGATATTGATCTTTGCTTTCATTTGTATTCTTGTATATGAAGTGTGTGGAACCCTCTGGAAGCTTGGAGAGAAGTGGTGAAGTGAGGAGAATGAATAAAATGAAGTGGGATCACATTTAAATACTTGGAATAACTCAGCCCGTTGGGACTTATACGGACCACTTATACAGTCTGTATAACATTTCACGGGCCGTATAAGTGTCCGCGGTTTATCACCATGGAACACATAGTTGCTGTTGAGTTATATGGACCATTATACGGTAAATATAACATTCCATGGTCCGTGTAAGTGGTCGTGTAACTTACAGCTTTTCCGAAGTTGTCCTCGCCGCTTCGTTTGATCTCCAATCCTTATGGAACCTTTTTCACACTTGTCTAACACTTCAATACCAATCTAAGGGTCATTATAACTCTCCTCCAAAGAATCACTAAATCATCATTAACTCGTTACTCGTAAATCCTTTCCGGTACATCTCGTATGTCTTGCCTCCTCTTGGCAAACTTTCTTATCTTACTTCGAATGTCTTTGAAATCTCGTTTAGAATTATCAAATGTTATTTCTTACTCATCAAAACATCGTATGCATCATGCCATTCGTCCGCCTATTCACTGTGCATGAACGGAAAATTTTTCAAGGTGTAATAGATAGACCCCATAGGCTGAACGATACCCCCACTGTCTCTTATCGGACACTGCCGCATCCTATGACTTGGCTGGCCACAAGCTTACCAAGCTTCTGATCTCACCCGACACTGACCTGCATATAACTTGCCACTGATGTAAGATTAAGAACGAAAATAGAATAAAAGGGCAAGAAAAGAAAAGGATAGATAATTTGATACAACTTAAGACCTAATTTAGCAACCAAAGTTATAGAAAACTAAGACCTCTAAATTAAGAACAAAAGAAACACCAAATTCCTAGGATGACCAAAAGGGATTTGGAATTCCCTAATAACTAATCCTCTCAACAACTACTCAATCAAAGGCTTCACAAGCTCTCAACTCTCAAGAGTTTTACAATAGCAAATATCAATATTCAAAATAGTCTAAATCTAGGGAAATGTTTAAGTTTACTACTTATACTAGGATAATAAGGAAGACAAGCTAGCAATTACAAATATACCCTTAATGAAGCAAGGGCCTTGTTTGGTTTATCTTCCTTGGAAATGAAACTCGAAAAAGGCTTGAATTTAAGTATTAGCCTCTTTACATGCATAGCCATATTCATCACTCTTCTCCATTCCTTCCTTCCAAGCAATCTTCCACACTTGGGATCCTTGGTATGGCGCTAATGCATGCTCATGAGCACCTATCTTCAGGTGCAACCCTTGTGATGATTGGGGTTCCTTGACTTGATTCCACATAGGTGATCTTGGGGCAACTAGGATTGCATCATTCTCCCCATCTTGAAAGGAATTGGTCCTCAAATTTAAGGGGTCACCTACACACATCCAAAAAGAAGGCAACATGCCTCCACTACAAAATTCGTTAGTACGAGAGATATCCGCAAGGATCATCCCACAATGACAATCCTCATAAGCAAACAAGTAGTAGAGGAAAGTGTTTCTTAACTGAAACTCAATTGTAAATCTCCCATTTGACACATATGCCTTTTGACCATCATAAGAGACTTCACATGAAAACAATTTAGCAAGAAAAGTATCTACCGAAGCAATACCATCAACATAGTTATCATCGATATCGCTCACAACATCAAAGTCAAGCTTATCGATTGACATAGAGCTACTTAAGGATGATACTATACTCTTAGACTGAAGATAATTTTCCTCACTAGTGTTCTCATCAGGAAATGGATCACTTGAATAAAGCCAAGCATGAATATCATCATCATAAATGGGAGGGGAATCATACAAGGACTCACTATCAATGCCAACATTGCAAGAAAAATCTTTAGTTGGGTTTCGCAAATAATTGAGCAAATCAAATTCTTCCTCAACCAAAGGATCATCTTTTTTCAAGAGAGAAAGGTCCACATCAACAAGGGAATAGTTAGCGCAACCTTCATCCAAACCTATGTTCTTAATGGCATTCATGAAATAGAACAAAGAATGAATTTAATTTTATCATGCTATCTTTCCTTTCAAGCAAACTACTCTTTCTACTCTTGCCAACACATGACATTGCACCTGCGTTCTTCAAACTCGTCTCAAAGTTACTTGTACAACTAGAGTTCATGCCTTTACAAGAAAAAGGATCAAGACAAATACATTCACTTTGGTTAAAATTGCAAGAAGACGAATTATCAAGATTACATAAAAACAAGCCACCATTCACATTCAAGGTGTCAACAGTATTACCATTCTTTTCACAAGTGTCAACACTAGTTAGACACAAATTAATCTTGCAAGAAGATTCAATTCGGTCATCAAAAGGATAAACTAGTGTATGATCACTTTCATTAATAACACATGAACACTCGAAGTATTAGGGATAGCTATCTTACCTTAATGTTCAAGACAAAGTTTTTCTTCCATGGACTCACTTCTTTCCTCCAAGTGTGGAAGTTCTTCACATGAGGACTCCTTTGGCAAGCCTTTTCTTTGGGAACCTACAAAAGAGTCTACACAATGTGGTATGGGAAGCTCCTCTTCTTGAGGCACGGTCACACATGTTAACAGCCTTCTTGCCAAGCAAAGTGGGACGGTGATATCACCATCATCTAGTTTTTCATTACTCCCAAGTTCATCATTCTCATGATTACCCTCATCATCTCTTTCCTCAAATTCCCCCTTATCATCACCACAAGTGTCTCTCAAAATAAAGACACTTCGATTACGACACTCATTTGCTCTATGACCAAAGCCATGACATTTAAAACATTTGATGGGATTCTTCGTACCTCCTTCCTTTGGGGTGAACTTTGGAGACTATTTATCAACTTGCTTCTCATTTTGAGTGTTCTTTTCAAAGGGGTTCATGGTTTCTTGCATAATGCCCTTACCTTTTTGCCAATTTGAGAAAAAAGTTCCTCCTTCTTTGTTATTGTTCCATGAACTCACATAGCCCATTGAATTATTGATTTTTTCTTCCATGAGGCCCTCTTCTATCTCAATAACCATTTGAAGGGTTTCTTTAATGCTCCCATAGTTGTGGAGTCTCATTTGAGAGACAATCACACCATTTAATCTGGCTCGAAACCGAGTCATAGCATTTAAATCATCCTCTTCAAATGAGACTCCACAACTTTACGAGTTGGAACTCATCATAGTATTCTTCCACACTCTTTTTGTTTTGCCTCCAGGTATACTCCTTCTTGAGTTGTTCTTGCTTGTAGCGTTCGGTGACATACTTACGCCGCATGGTGTCCTTCAATTGATCCCAAGTAGGTATGGGAGGAAGCCCAACAATTCTCCTTGCCTTCACTTGAGTTTCCCACCATGTGGAGGTGTGCCTTTCGAATTGAGCAATGGCGAAAGACGCATTTTTCACATCGGACATGTCATTCGTCAAAAAGATTCTATCGAAATGGATCACCCAATCAAGAAACGCATCGGGATCACTTCCCCCTTTGACGGTTGGGAGAGTAATCTTGATGGAATTCAGACTCGTGTCTCGCCCTCTTCCTTAACCATGGTTCCTAAAAAAATTTCCATTGTCATCATAACCTCGATGGTCACGAACTTGGTACCCTTCACGAGTTTGATACACTCTTTTCCTACCCATGTAAGGATTAGGACCATGCCTTCTACCCCTTCCTCGATAACCTCCTTATGCTTGCCCTCATTGCCTCCAACCTTGGTCACCATAACATTCATGCTCAAGTATAGCTTCTTCTATCTCATTCTCATTTAGTTGTTGGATTTTTGGACGGTTTTGGGGTGGTATTGGTGCATTTAGGTGTGGATCATTTGGATGTGGGTCATTTGGATTTTGATCTTGTGGGGATGGGTTGTCCAGTAGGCCTATGGGAATTGTGTTTGGTGGGGTGAGAGTTGTTTTTTGAGGAGTGTTTTGGGGAGTGGAGTTATATATATAATGGAAAGTGCCCGGTAACAATGTAAGTGAAGTGCTTCGAGTAGCTCCACTTGTGACTCCTTGGTATTGCGCTTGGGGCGAATAAGAGACCTCCCTACTATATCCTTCAATTACTTCCACCCTACTTCCCATGTTTTCCATTCGACCATTCATACTCCCTACCTTGTCGTTCAAGGCTTGCAAGACCCTCATTACATCAACTAGTGTGAGTTCCCCGGTGGGAACTTGTGTTTCATCCTCTGTAGCCATGGTACCTATTAAAGACACTCAACAAAACGAGCAAACACGTTAGATTAGTAAAATCAACTCACAATCGCTCAAGTATGCACACCTTTAAGTGCCTCACAAATTTCTTCCACCAAAGATTGTGTGCTTGTCAATGTCGACTAGTCACAAGGGTTGAAATTCTACTCTTGGTCAGAATAGATTCTTGTTAGAGAAAGAAAGACGGACGACTCAATTCAATCTAACGGACTTGAGCCAAGAAATTAACAACGAAGCAAAAACGAAGAAAAGCACGAAAGAAATGCGGACACAAGAACTAGCAAACACAAGTAGGAACAACTACTAAATGGCTACTAGTTGAGAGACACAAGAAAACGAAACACTAAAATCAGGAAATAAATCAAATTTCGAGCTCGGGTAGGTGATAACTTGAAAACGTGGTCTTGAAGTCCTAATTGATACAAGGTATCAATTTGAAATAATGAAAATTTTAAAATTTCTATGCTCTTTTTTTTTTGTTCCCTACCAAAGGACTAGGGACACAAGACCAACAACTAAGGATCAAGAAATTTTTGAGAAATGGAAGTGGGATGAAATGAAATTTGGACTTGAAAAGGTACCTTGAGTATACGGTTTGAGCTTGACAAAAATACGGTCCGTATTTCGTGTCCGTATTTAGTGATGCCCTAAAATAGAATGTTTCTTGCCTTTTGCGACCCACAAGATACGGGCCGTATTTGGTCCGTATTTAATGATGTCTTTCCTAGGCAGAATACTCCAATCGTTGGTCCTTTTATATGGTTGGGGAATACGGTCTGTATTGTGGTTTACGGTCCATATTTAATGAGGTTGCCAAATTCCAGTGAGCTACTGTAATCCTCCCAATTTCAAGATCCAAGTTTACGACCCTAGATTACGGTCTGTAACGGAATTACAATCCGTAATTTACAATGTTCCCAGCTTCAGTGATTTTCGTGTTGAACTCGATCTTTTCGAAATTTGGACCGAATTTCTTGGATTTGATGACATTCCTGGGCCCACTCAACCTAGTATTTACCCTTTTGGGGTAGAAAAACACTTTTCCCCAAATCTTGACTTGAAAACTTTGGATTAAATGCCCCTTTGGAGAGTCTTCTTCCTTATGAAGATTTGAAGGTCTTCAAGAATTACAAATTTTCAACTACCTTCAAATCAACTTGTTTTTCCTTCAATTTTCAGATCTAGACTCCCCAAGACTTGTAGAACAAAGCCCAATAGGTTTCAAGTTCAAATTTCATCCAAATCAACAAGACCCACTTCAAGTTCTTCACCTCAACAATGGTAAAAATTTCAAAACAACTTGGAATGACTCAAAACATCGGATTTGAAGCCCTAACGTATTAAGGAACCAGAATCTAATAGCAAACAACAAAAACAAACATTTTTTTGGGGGGTTTATAGGATTTTGATTTTTTTAAAACAACAAACCCTAGGATAGATTTGATAGAACAAATCTAATCCAAGCTCTGGCACCAAATGATGCAAGATTAAGAACGAAAATAGAATAAAAGGGCAAGAAAAGAAAAGGATAGATAATTTGACAAAACTTCAGACCTGATTTAGCAACCAAAGTTATAGAAAACAAAGACCTCTAAATTAAGAACAAAAGAAACACCAAATTCCTAGGATGACCAAGAGAGATTTGGAATTCCCTAACAACCAATCCTTTCAACAATTACTTAATCAAAGGCTTCACAAGCTCTCAACTCTCAAGAGTTTTACAATAGCAAATATCAATATTCAAAATAGTCTAAATCTAGGGAAATGTTTAAGTCTACTACTTATACTAGGATAATAACGACGACAAGCTAGCTATTACAAATATACCCTTAATGAAGCAAGAGCCTTATTTAGTTGGTCTTCCTTGAAAATGAAACTCAAAAAAGGCATGCATTTCAGTATTAGCCTCTTTACATGCATAGCCATCTTCATCACTCTTCTCCATTCCATCCTTCCAAGAAATCTTCCATAGTTGGGATCCTTGGTATGGCACTAATGCATGCTCACTAGTGCCTATCATCATGTGCAACCCTTGTGATATTTGGGGTTCCTTGACTTGATTCCACATAGGTGATCTTGGGGCAACTAGGATTGCATCAGCCACACTGGGAACACCACAATAGAGGTGGTCTCAGCTGTCCTGACTCCGTTCTATGCTGAGAACCCGAAGTTCTAGGACTCTGACCCACTCCGGAATAAGAAGACCGATCATAGCTAGGGCCTGAAAACCGCGGCGGTGCACTCCCTGCTGAATGAAATGGATACCGGGAATGTTGTTGTCTCTGTCCTCCCCTGAACTCACCACCCATATCTAAAGATCTGGCCCTCTTACCAGGGCCACAGTCACACTCACGCTCCGTTCTCCGCTGACGCTTACGATCTTCCAGATTTTCTGCATAAGCCTGTATACGGGAAATATCCATACCCGGCTGTAACACAGCTGTCGTACACTTATTAATCAAATGTGACCCTAGACCAGCCACAAAACGATGAATTCGATCCGCCAACTCAGCCACCATGGCTGGGGCATATCTAGCCAAAGAATCAAAATACACACAATACTCTTGAACACTCATACTGCCCTGCTCAATTCGCAAAAACCTATCTGCTCGGGCCCGTTGGAATTTTGGTGGTAAATAATGGTGAAAAAAAGCATCTGAAAACCCTCGCCAAATAGCTGGAGGGGCATTCTCTCCCCTAGATAGCTCCCATGTCTGATACCACTGTACTGCAATATCACGGAGCCTGTACGAAGCTAACTCCACTGACTTGACCTCATCCGCGTATATAACCCTCAAGGTCCTCTGCATACAATCAATGAAATAGTGGGGGTCCATATTTTTCTTCAACACCGACAAATCTGAAGGATCTAACCCGAAGAAAGTCTTAACCCTCGAACTACTAGACCAGTCTACTTGATCAACACCAACTCCCTGCCGTTGAGCCTGAACGGCTACCAATCTAGTCAATAACTATATAGCATCTCGCATATCCTGGCCCGATGCATCTGACTAAGGAACTAGGGGCACTGGAGAAGGTGTTGGAGGCGAGGTATGTGATGTCTGAGATGGGCTCTCGCACTGAAACTCACCGCGAGCCCTAGTGGCCTGCTGAGTATGGCTAGTGGCCTCACTAGCCGCTCCTTTGCCCTTCTAGGCAGCTGTAGCTTTCTTGCGAGGAATCACTGAAATCAGAACAATTTATTAAAAGTGAACTCTTACTACACGACTCTATCGAACCATCTAAGAGAGAAAGAGTGAAAACATCCTAAATGACCCGCAACATCCTATTTATAAGTGTGGTGCACAACACACCCAAAAGCAAGACTCTACTAGACACGGTCTATAGACAACCCTAGGATAGAATTGCTCTGATACCACTTTTGTCATGACCCAAACCGATGAACTGTTACGAGTGCCTAATCTCTAGTGTTCAAACACCCCTATACTCGGACCTGGATAACACTGAATAACAAAGGCCCACAATTCACACAATCTGAACTATACTGACTTATGGAAGGATGACATCATGATTTCTATACAATCTATACATATATATATAGGCTGAAAGAATAGTGCAAGTTGACTAGGCCTCTACATATGCTGTACACAAAAGAAAAGGAGCCGACCAGGCTACATCATCTTTCAAATACATACAACTGTTTACAGACCTCTACTGGAGTACAAAGCTGTAGAAACAACAGGATAGGGCCCTATCATACCTATATGCATATACATCTCAAAAGAATGGCATACCAAAATAGACTGTAGCTCCGGATCAAGTATAGCGCATTGACCACCACTAGATAGAGGTCCTACTGAGCTGGATCGCCTATCTGTCTACCTGAACCTGCGGGCTTGAACGTAGCCCCCCCGAGTAATAGGGGAGTCAGTACGGAAAATGTACCGAGTATGTAAGGCATAAGAACATCAAATACATAAGATTCATGAAAGACATCTGAACATGAGAGTGACCTCGATATCTGAATGCATCTATGACTGATCATCTGGAAACATCTATATAACATGAAAGTGCCTCGAAGGGGGTATGATATGCATAGGTTATAATATACTGATAGTGCCGAGGAACGTATAGCCCGATCTACATATCATATATAAATGTCGTGGACGTACGGCTCGATCCATATATCATCATCATAGTGCACTAGCTGATCAGGTGGTATTGTTTATATAACGTCTATCCCTTTCCCATACCCCATATACATATAATATATGCGTATATAACGCCTTCTGGTCACGGGTCAATATGTATATATATATATATATATATATATATATATATATATATATATATATATATATATATATAAATGAATGGAATGCATTAATAGACTAAACGCATAGAACTGGACCCATGACCAAAATGGACAAGCATAAATGGGGTACAGGAACATCATGGACTGAAATACTCCTAGTGCTTCTAAGAGTAGAGTAATATGGAAGCTCATTTACTCGTTTGTTGGTTCATATCATAAGATCATGCCAAAAATGAAGAAGGAATAGCCATAACATACCTTAATGTCTCAACCATTTAGCATTCTCCTTCGAAGTTCGCAAACTCTACATTTAAGAGGAATTACACTAAGGTTAGGTCTAGAAAAGACTACTTAAGTTCCAACTAGCGTAATTACCGAAATAACGGAATTTGGGTAGCATTTCCCCTATTTTATCGACTTCCACTATATCGTAAAATAGCTCCCAATCAACAATGACATTATCATAAATTCCATAATCAAAAGACTTTATTTAATGCCTAAAATTCCTTTTCATAATCAACATCCAACAACATTTCAACACAACTCTATATACACTCGTATATCACACTTCCTCGTCATCATTACTACCATTCATAGCAAGATTATACCCAAAGTAATCCAACAGTTACAACTCAAGTTAATCTACTGCTCTGAAGTTATGTAGGAATGGTGTTTGGATGGAAATACGCCACTTGAGAAAAGCTCAACTTTAATACCAAAGAGATTCTTAGCTTCTATCAACCCTAGGGAGCATTCACACCCTTGATTCTACCATCTTTTGATGTTTGATCTTTGATTTTTCCTCTAGATATGTGTTAGTATGATATTGAGAGGATTCTAGAGGTTTAGAGAATGTTGGAGGAGTGGAAAATGAGAAAAAAGGAAGAAGGATCGTGTATATATAAAAATAGAATTCGGACCCGACCCGAAATATACGGCCTACTGTATGGATCGTATTAATTATACGGTCCGTATAATGGATCGTACATTTCCTCCAGAATTCCATCCCTCTCTAAAAGGTTTCAGCGGATAGATATACGGGCCGTATAAATTATATGGTCCGTATATATGACCGTACAATCCACAATTTTTCTGGATTTGTCCTCATCATTTCATTTGATCTCAAATCCTTATGGACCATTCTTGGTACTTGGTTAACTCTTCATTAACGATCTAAGGAACCTCATAACTCATCCTCAAAATCATGCTAAATATCTGTTAGCTCGATAACTATGAAATCTTCCCCAAACGCAACTTATACTTCGCTCCCTTTGACGAGCCTAGCTTCACCAAGTCATATAACTTTAAAATCTTACCATATATACTTTAAGGTTTCCCAATACCCTTTTGTAATTGTGAGAGCTTCATGGTCGTCTTAAGCTTGCGTTAGTTTATTCACGACTCAACGACATAAAATTTCCGAGGTGTAACAGATGTGGCCTATGTTGTGGTGTTCATGTATATATATAAGGCACATATGATAGGGGGTTACGATGTGGTCTATGTTGTGGCATTCATGTATGTATATATAAGGCATATTTGACAAGGGGTGACGATGTGGCCTATGTTTTGGCGTTCCTATATATATATATTTCCTAATATACAGTCATACAGATTTAGATCCACATACTCACTGGCATGTCTTAGATGGTTTTCCGTGATTTTATGTACATGTTGAACTTATGCCTTACTCACTCAGTACATTTCGTATATAGGCTGATGCAATGAATTTGGAAGATCGTAAGCGTCAGTGGAGGACTGAGCGTGAGCGTGACCGGGGCCGTGACAAGAGGGCTAGATATTTAGATATTGCTGGCGAGTTTAGAGGATGATAGAGACAGTAGCATTCTCGGTACCCATCTTATTCAGTAGAGAGTGCACCTCCGCGGGTTTTAGGTTTGAGATTTGATTGGCCTTCTTATTCCAGAGCAAATCAAAGTTCTAGAGCTTCCGGTTCTCAGTATCAACATGAGTCGCGACAGATGTGGCCACCTTTGCCATGGTGTGCCAAGTGTGGTAGGAAACATACCGGATAGTGTCGATTGGGATCAAATGCCTATTATTCTTGTGGCCGACCAGGTCATATAATGAGAAATTATCTGTTAGGAGGAGCTGTAGTTATTATTTTGCCTACAGGGTCCATAGCTGGTTCTTCTTCTTCTTCGGTAGGCCCTTCAGGGAAAGGTTCTTAGACACCAACAGGACGTGGTAGAGGGAGAGGTGAAGCATTTAGCTCAAGCAGTCCTCAGAACCGCATCTATGCATTAACTAGTAGACAGGATCATGACTCGTCTCCAGATGTTGTTACAGGTATATTATAAGTTTCCTCCTTTGATGTATACACACTGATTGACCCCCGATCTACTTTGTCATCTATTACTCCATTTGTTGCTGGTAAATTTAGGATAGAGCCTGAGTCGATTAGACCTTTTGAGGTTCAGGATGTTCAAGATGAGTCACCAACCATTCAGTCTGTTGCTGTGGTTAATGAATTCCCAGAGGTATTTCCAGATGAGTTTCCAGGCATTCCGCCAGAGCGAGAGATTGATTTTACTATTGATGAATTACCAGATACTCAGCCAATATCCATTCCTCCTTATAGAATGGCACCTGCAGAGTTGAAGGAATTGAATGAGCAACAGAGGGATTTACTTGAGAAGGGCTTTATTAGGCCCAGTACATTACCGCGGGGAGCACCAGTATTATTTGCAAATAATAAGGATGGCTCCTTGTGAATGTTTATTGACTATAGGCAATTAAATAAAGTGACTATAAAGAATAAGTATCCACTTTTGAGGATTGATGACTTATTTGATCAGTTGTAGGGTGCCAAGTATTTCTCGAAGATAGACTTGAGATCGGGGTATCATTAGGTTAGGGTGAAAGACGAAGACATTTCGAAGACGACTTTCAGGACTACATATGGGCACTACGAGTTTCGTTTCATGTCATTCGGGTTCACTAATGCTCCAGCTGTATTTATGGACCTGATGAACCGTGTATTCAGACCCTTTCTAGATTTTTTCGTGATTGTATTTATAGATGATATTCTGGTTTATTCGCCATCAGAGGCTGAGCATGCATATCATCTACGCGCAGTGCTTAGAGTTCTTCGAGATAGAGAATCATATGCGAAGTTTTCAAAGTGCGAGTTCTGGTAGAACTCTGTGGCTTTTCTTGGTCACATTATTTCAGATAAGGGCATCAGAGTGGATACTCAAAATATTAAGGCTATAAGGAATTGGACAAGACCTACGACCCCAATAGAGATACGTAGTTTCTTGGGTCTGGCAGGATATTATAGAAGGTTCGTGGAAGGATTTTCTTCTCTTTTGGCCCCGTTGACTAAGTTGACTCAGAAATCAGCGAAGTTTCAGTGGACGGATGCGTGTGAGCGAAGTTTCCAGATATTGAAGGACAAGTTCACCTCAACACCCGTCTTGACTCTTCTAGAGGGAACAGATGGCTATGTGGTATATTGTGATGCTTCAGGTATTGGATTGGGTTGTGCATTAATGAAACACAGTAAGGTTGTTGCTTATGCTTCTAGACAGCTGAGGAAGCACGAGAAGAACTATCCCATTCATGATCTTGAGTTAGCTGCGGTGATCCACGCCTTAAAAATGTGGCGACACTACTTATATGGTGTTCGTGTTTATATCTATACCGACCATAAGAGTCTTCAGTACATCCTTAAGCAGAAGGACTTGAATTTATGTCAGATGCGATGGCTAGAGTTGCTAAAAGATTATGATGTCGATATCCTGTACCATCCGAGAAAGGCCAATATAGTAGCTAATGCTCATAGTCATAAGTCTATAGGTAGCCTATTTTATGTGCGGCCAGAGAAAAGGAAGATAGTCCGCAAAGTTTTTCAGTTGGCTAGCCTCGGAGTTCGGTTGTTAGACTTAGGTAATGTAGGAGTTACAGTTCAAGATACAGAGATGTCATCTTTGGCAGCTGAGATAAAGAGCGTCAGTATGAAGATCCTGTCTTATTTCATTATCGGGATACAACTCCTCAGAAAGAAAAGACACCTTTCGTGATCATAGGATATAGAGTACCCAAGCATCGAGGTCGATTATGCATTCCTAAGGTTGCAGGCCTCCGTCAGCAAGTTATGGGGGAAGCCCACTATTCTCGCTATTCTATTCACCTTGCCACAACAAAGTGCACCATGTTCGCAAGGAAGTTTATTGGTGGGATGGTATGAAGAAGGATATAGCGGAGTTTTTCGCTCAGTGTCCAAATTGTCAGCAAGTTAAGATAGAGCACCAGAAGCCTGACGGGTTATTGCAGGCTATTAAGATACCGACATGGAAGTGGGAGGTAATTAATATGGATTTTATTATAGGTTTGCCCCGTACTCGACATAAGTATGACTCCATATGGGTTGTAGTTGATAGATTCAAAAAGTCAGCCCACTTCCTACCTGTCAGGACTACCTATTCAGCTGAAGATTATGTAGAGCTTTATCTTAAGGAAATTGTATGACTTCATGGTGTCCCATCAGCCATTATTTCAGATAGAGGGGCACAGTTCACACCTAACTTCTGGATATCTTTCCAAAAATATTAGGGACTTAGGTGAGTCTTAGTACCGCCTTTCACCCCTAGACAGATGGGCAAGCTGAGCGTACTATACAGACACTTCAGGATATGTTAAGAGCTTGTGTGATAGATTTCCAAGGGAGTTGGGATGAGCATTTGCCACTGGTTGAGTTTGCATATAATAATAGCTACCATTCCAGTATTCAGATTGCTTCTTATAAAGCTTTATAGGTACGGAGATATAGGTCACCCATAAGATGGTTTGATGTTGGAGAAAATCAGCTAATAGGCCCAGACTTAATATAGCAAGTGGTTGAGAAAGTGAAAGTGATTCAAGAAATATTATTAGTGGCGCAGAGTCGACAGAAATCCTTTGCAGATAATCGGCGGCGTAAGCTAAAGTTTGAGGTAGGCAATTGGGTTTTCTTAAAGATCTCTCCTATGAAGGGAGTGATGAGATTTGGCAAGAAGGTTATGTTGAGCCCTCGATACATTGGGCCATATATAATTACTCGTACAGTGGGGTAAGGTAGCATATGAGCTAGAGCTACCTTCTGATCTGGAGTCTGTACATCCAGTGTTCCATGTGTCCATGCAACGTATGTGCATAGGAGATCCGTCAAGAGTCGTACCGGTAGATGATATCCAGGTGATTGAACAATTATTGTATGAGGAAGTCCCTGTGGCTATATTAGATAGCCAAGTTCGTCGGCTACGAACCAAATATGTGGTTTCTATTAAAGCACGCTGGAGAAATAATAATGTCGAGGAGATGACTTGGGAGGCGGAAGAGGAGATGAAGACTAAGTACCCGCACTTGTTTGCGCTGTCCCAGGAGGCCCAGGTTGAGAGATCATCATCCCCAGGTATTGGATTTTTTTATAGCTATTATGATTGGTCGTGTGAGTCCATATTGTTGTATATTTTAGCATGTAGCCCTGTGCGGCATTATTTTGGGTTGCTGTGCATAGGATGGTAGTGGTAATTACAGGGGAAACTATGGAAAAAATTTCATCGAATCGCTATGCGTTTAACATTCGAGGACGAATGTTTCTAAGGGGGGAAGGATGTTATGCCTCAAAAAATTTCGCGTCGTGTGCGTTGTGAGTAAAGTAACGTAAGCTCGAAGAGGTCATGGAACCCTTATAAGGCTAATAAATACTCTTAACAAGTGTTAAGCAAGTTTCTAAAGGTTCAAGGATCAAGCAAATCGAAGAAAATAAGTTTATCGAAAATTTGGGAAAATTTGGCAAAATTTTGGGTCACCTTTAGAGAGGTATATCTCCAGGTATATCAGGAGTTTTAAGGTATTTCATGAGCGTAAAATGAAGTTCGTCGAGTCTAGTTTCCAACTCAACAAACCCTTATTCGATACAACATCGGAGTAGGGAGTTATGGGCATTTTAAAATGGACTGCTATAAGCCTGCGAACCTACGCAGGAATTCTAGAATCCTCTTAAAAAGTCCACTAATTTCGGCCCACCAGCCTAACCCGAATTGGACTACTATATATATCCCTTTAAGTTATCTAAATCACCTAATTTCTCATCGCCACACTTCTATAGAGCCGTCCATACTTATCTTCCCATTATAAGAGAGTTATTGAGAATTCTTGAAGGTTCTACAGCATTCCACAACATTCCATACCATTGAAAGAGAAGATCAAACATCAAAACCTTAAGATCATATATGGAAGATGATTATTCTTTCTTCTCTTTAATGTTGTGATAAACCTGATCGTGGGAGAAGTTGAGTGAGGTGGAGTTCTTCCGTTATATGGTATGTTCCCATCATATCTATATGATTGAGTTGGTTTAAAGGTTTAATAACTCTTGAAAAGGAAAAGAATCAAAATGGAGAAGTCACAAAGTATTGAATTGAAGATGATGACTATGGGATGAATTTGAAAGGATATTTTGGATTAATTTGAGATTAAATTGAATATAATTCTTTGATTATGGTATTGTGGATATTGTTATGGTTGGTTGAGAAATTGGGAAAAACATCATGTGGGATGTTTTAGGAGTATATTGGTGTTGATGATGATGGTATGAAAAGGTATGTTAAGGCTATCATTTCTTTCATTTTGACATGATCCAATGATACGAACGAACAAATGAGCATATGAGCTTCCCCGCGTAGACCGCTGCGGCAGTCGTTCTCTCACTATAGCGGTACCGCTATGGCGGTACCTTGACCACTACAGCGGTCCTCTTCCTTCCTTGGCCGACGATTTTCTAATCCTATCCGAAATTGATTTTTCCTACTCTTAACCCTTAAAACGCTCCATGGGGCTTATTATTTATAATCCTAGACCTAGATTGGGCATGGGTTCGCGGAGTATTAAATAATGACCGGACGGTTCGTTACACCAGATACAAATTAAACCACCGTTCATCCCCAGACGGAGTGGGGTGAGGTAAGGGTCACCTTCCTGGGCCCTGCACCATAAGAGATAGGATTTCGAGCTATCGACATAAGGGAAGTTTTTCAACAACAAAACAAAAAAAATTCTCGGCAACTGCTATAGTGGCTAAAGGACCGCTATAGCGGTTTAACCGCCACCCGCAAATGTCGTCGACCAAAATCAAAATTAACGATCACCCCTTCCACTTCCCACTTATCCTCCATAACTGATAAACTCTCTCTCTCCCACAAAAATGACTCCCCCCTATACACTACTCAGGACCTTCATCTCCCTCCCCACTTTCTTAAAACCACCCTACCCCCCTTCCATTTACTAAAACACTACACAAAGTCTGATAGAAGAGAGGGTTTTCTCTACACCCAAAGTTAACTTTCTTGCGAAGCTTGCAGATCTCTCGTTATTTCAAGGTATGTGCTCTCCTTCACTGTCCTTTAACTTGTCTATTGCTTCCTATTTCGAAATATTCATGCTTAACTTGCTAGATTATGGAGAAATTTGTTTTTCTAGACAAGAGGGATTTTGGTTCTTGGGGTGGGCAGTTCCTTTGATCATGGAGGATTATTTCACATTTTTATTATTTTAGCAACACTTTATACTGAGGATCTGCTCAAAATGGGGTAGTTTTATGTTGGGTGGAATGTTTTGTAGTGGTGCAATTTTTCGATGTTTTTGCTTAAAAGTTTTGTACTCGTTGTAGTTGGAATAAGGAGTTATAGGTTGTAGAAGTCATGCATGCTATCATACTACTTGATCCTTGAAAAAAATGGGAAGCCATGGTGAAAATTTTGTGTTTGCTAAAGGTTAGGTTAGGGAAATTTTGGATTGGAGAAAGTGGGCCTGCTACGGCGGTCTTTCCACCAGCGATGGATTGATAGCTGGGAGCGACCCTTCTGTTTGGGAGGTAGCCGCTATAGCGATCCCGCTATGGTGATGAGGCAATGCTATGGCGACGACTTGTCCGCTGTAGCGGCCCTCTTACCACTATAGCGGCTTCGCTGCAGCGGTCATACCACCACCGCAGTGGAGCTGCTTGAGGCAGAACCGAAAATTAGGATTTTTCTACTACTCCATGCATGGTCTATCACTACTGACTCTTAGTGCCACATTATTATAACTCTGATTTCCCCTTTTTCAAGCTAATTCTTTCAGTCTACTATGGCGGATTTGCAAGAACAACAACAAAGACAAGGACAACAACCACCTGCTCCCCCTGCATACGTCAAGTTCCCCACCTATGCTTGTAAGAGGCGTTACATGGAACGGTCATGAGTGCGCTTTCATTATTGACCTAGTGGATGAGCTGGGCCTAGATTTCTATCAGACTTTACACCGCATGCTTTGGGGTCAGTTAGTCGAGGAGCCCGAAAATATCAACTGTAACTAGGTCAGGGAGTTCTATACTATGCTCCCTATCGTGGATTGGACTGTCATAGAGCCGAAGATTACTATCAGAGGGGTCAATGTAAAAGTGGGTGCTGAGGACCTCAATGTTGTTCATAGGCTGCCAAAACCTTCACAGGATGAGCTTCGGGTAAAGGACCGTGAGGGAAACGGGCCATGGCTAGTGAGGATGTTGGTGAAAGAGTCAAAGACCAGGAAGGCTACCTGGGTTGTCACCCGTTTGGCCATTAAGATTCGACACTTCACACTTGAGGCTCGGAGGTGGTTGAACCTCGCTACCTGACGGGTTCGCCCTTCGAGCAATAATACTGAACGTGAACGTGGTGATGCAGGTAATTGAGGATACAGGTGCCCGTGAACGTGGTGATGCAGGTGATTGAGGAGTGGCGGGATTTTATAGCCAAGGCTGTCCCAAGTTTTATGTTTCCATCCCTGATTACCCATCTTTGCTGCAATACTGGGGTGCCTATGGAGCCTGGGGACCGTTATGTGTAGTGTGATGTTGCCTTTGACCCACTGAAGGTCAAGGGACCACTGGGCCGAGGCAAAATAAAGAGGACCGGTGCGGACGACAGCGGTGACCCACAGGGTTGGAGTGGTCAGCCACAGACCCCTGGTACCCTTGAGCGTATGGAGGCAGATATGGCTGCGGTGAAGGCAGCCATGATGGGGTTTGCGTGGCCTTCCATGGAGGCCGGGTCATCTAGCAGTGCTGCGGGTACATGCTATTTTAATACTGAGCAGATGAAGAGCTGCATGGAGACTCAGACCAAGATAGGAGAGGTTGTGGGTGCCTTGCAAGATGCCTATAGATCCCTGGCTCAGGCCCATGTGGATCTCCAAGATGACTTATACAAGGAGAAGAAGAAGAGTCGGGATAAAGACGAGCAGTTTGTGAAGATGTGGCAAGGCATCAAGAATCTCTTGAAGGACCTAGTCCAGAAGGTGAAGCGTCCCAAGGTGACTACCAGAGATGCCTCCCAGTTCTCCTTTCTCAGTGGGTCCGAACTTTGCAGCGAGGACTCTAGTGACTCGGAGGGTGGTGGTGATGAGACGACAAGCCGAGGAGTAGCTTAGAGTCCCCCCCCCCCCCCCCTTTTATCAGCTTTTGTTATCATTGCCCTGGTAGGGCTTACTATTCAAAAAAATTCTTATTTTTTGTTGTTTTTGGCATGTTTGGATAATCTTACTTTTAGTCGTTTTGGTGCGGGTGCCCCGGTTTAAGGGTGGTCGTAAGACAATTGCCTTAGTTGGGCGGATGCTTTTATGAATGTAATTGCTATGGAATTGATTTCTTCTTGGTTTGTTGATGAATTATACAAGTTGGAGAAAACCAGGGGAAAATGAATGGCTACTGGTCTCAGGGTACCGCTGCGGCGGTCGATGGATCATTGCAGTGGTACCGTTAAGGCAGTAACTTTATCGCTATAGCGGACCCTTGCAGAAATTTGGGTCCTCTATGGCAGTCCGATGCTCTCTATAGCGAGACTGCTGTAGCGGTCCCCGTACCGCTATAGCGGTGCTACAATTCCAGTGGGCAGAACTTTTGCCCGCCAGCTCGGATCGCGTAAGAGTTTAATTAATTGCTTAGCACGCAAAAACATGTTTTTCACCTACGAGCAAGAAGACGCTATTAACTTGCCAACCGCCCTAAAATAAGCACACAAACTGCAAATCTTATACTTATCACGAAAATTTTTGTTCATGCACGTGATTAGAGTGCACCCACTCATGGGATGTCTTCCTTGAGCTAATATATAGAGAGATACCAATTGAAATCGACAGATACTAATTTGCCCTTGAAGATACCAATTGGACCAAACTAGGCGATGACGTAATGGGGAAGTACGATAGAATGAAATTAAGGGAAACTTCTAGATGTCCTATTGCCTCTTACAGACGGGTACGGACGTCATTTTCTCTTGGACTTGTGAGACCTGTAACCTAGGCTCTGATACCAACTTCATGACCCAACCCCCGGATCGTGCATGCACCTACCATATCAATAACCTAGTAGG
This sequence comes from Lycium barbarum, assembly GCF_019175385.1. Taxonomy (NCBI): domain Eukaryota; kingdom Viridiplantae; phylum Streptophyta; class Magnoliopsida; order Solanales; family Solanaceae; genus Lycium; species Lycium barbarum. The sequence goes on along the minus strand of NC_083345.1, from coordinate 88,819,814 downwards.
CGAACTCTCACACCCCAACGAGGAGTATGACGGGCTCCGACCTATAGGCCGGGTACCACGACTTAGCGGCTAGTCCGAACATCATATACAGCAACTCAAAGAACACCCGAACGCAGAAAAGGCCCAACATAGAAATGTCTGATAATCAAACATATATGTACCAATGCGAACCGACAAGGTCGCTACAACCTCATGAGTATCATAAAGCCGGCAAGGCTATTAGAAAAATATCAAGAACCCAAAACAAGGCCGACAGGGCCATACATAATATGTACATACCCCACTATATCTATGAGCCTCTAAGAGTGTACAAATGAACATATATTACATAAGCCAAAAAGTACCAAAAGTAGCAAGTCCGGAGTAGTGGCACTTGCTGATACCACTGAGCTGTAAAATCCTACTGCGGTCGCTTCTCAATAATCTTGTCAGGGCCTGCAGTACGAAATGCAGCGTCCCGTGCAATGACACATCAGTACAGATAAAAGTATTGAGTATGTAAGGCTGAAAGCAATAACATAAGTGGGACAGAAATATAAATAGAGTAAAGGTAACCTCTCAGCTGAGAACATACAATATGCCATGCATGAATCTTAAAAATCATATATAAGTAAGCACATATGTGTATATGTATATCATATAAGTATTAGTGCTACAGAACGTACAGCCCGATCCATATATGTTAGTGCCGAGGAACGTACGACCCGATCCATAAATATGATATGTTAGTGCCGAGGAACGTACGACCCGATCCATAAATATAATATGTTAGTGCCGAGGAACGTATGGCCCGATCCATAAAATATAATATGTTAGTGCCGAGGAATGTACGGCCCGATCCATAAATATGATATGTGAGTGCCGAGGAACGTACGGCCCGATCCATAAATAAAATGTTATATGCATATACATAATGTAAGTAGCATGCTACGAAGCCTAATGAAAGCCACTACTTAGTCGGAGTGACATAATGTCGGTGACCTCCAAATAAATTATTGAAGTTCGTATCGATTCCAAAGAAATAACTTAACGATGATAAACATGATAATATGCCAAGAATCAATCAAATAACTAAGACATTAAGATTTGTAAATACAAAGTATAGGAGTGGAGCGAATTTGCTATGGAACGCTCATGTTCATATTCTAGTTGGATCCCTGCCAAAGAAAGAGGGAAACGAACACCTTACATACCTTATCCGTCAACCCACCACTTATTATGACAAACAAAAGGGGTTTTAACCTTTATATAGTATGCTAAAGTCGGTGGCACTGCAGCACTGTAGCACTGTAGTACTGTAGCAGCGCGTTTCTCCTCTGTCAGCCTAACTTGTAACATCCATAATTCTCTACTCCAATGTCGTATCGATGAGCGGTTTGTTGCGTTGGAAACTAGACTTGACGAAATTCACTTTAGTCTTTTGAAACACCTTAAAACTCCTAATATACTAGGAGATATACCCCTCCAAAGTTGACTAAAAATCTGCCCAAAATCCTGCCAACTTTTTTTCCAAATATTTTTTTCGACAAAATTATTTTCTCCAATTTGCTTGGTCCCAGAACCATTAGGCACATGCTTGACACTTGTTAAGAGTAATTATTAACCTTATAAGAGTTCTATGACCTCTCCGATCTTACTTTAATTTACTTACGATGCAAACGATGCGAATATTTTTCGAGGTGTAACATTCCTCCCCCCTTAGGAACATTCATCCTCGAATGTTAAGCTCTTAGGGATTTCTACGAAGATTTTGCCAGAGTTTCCTCTGTAATTGTACCACTACATAACAACCCAAAATATGCAATGCCTCATAGGGCTACAACATCAATACCTATATTGGCCACACACGACCAAGAATCATTCAAAGGAGTATCACATACCTGAGGATAATGGTGTCTCTGGCTGGAGCTCTTTTGGGAGTGGAAACAAATGTGGGTACCTGGACTTCATATCTTCCTCAGCTTTCCAAGTAATCTCTTCCCTATTATTGTTTCTCCACAGGAAAAGAACTAAGGCTACGGCTTTGGTTCTGAGTCTCCGAACCTGCTTATCTAGAATAGCAATTGGTACTTCTTCGTAGAACAATTTCTCACTAACTTGGACATCTTCTACAGGAACAATTATGGGAGTATCTCCCACGCACTAACGAAGCATTGACACATGAGAAACTGGGTGGAATGACTCAAAATCCAAGGGCAGATCTTACGAATAAGCTACTTGGCCTATATTGCGCACAATCTTGAAGGGCCCAATATACCGGGGACTAAGCTTGCCCTTCTTGCCAAATCTCATTACACCTTTCATCGGCGATACTTTTAGGAATACCCAATCGTTAACTTTGAATTCCAAGCCTCGTCGAAGATTGTCTGCATAAGGTTTTTGACGTCTTTGGGCTGTTAATAATCGATCTTGAATAAGCTTGATCTTCTCCTCCGCTTGTTGGATCAAGTATGGGCCCATTAGCTTTGTTTCCCCTACTTCAAACCATCCAATTGGCGATCTACATATCCTCCTGTATGGAACTTCATATTGGGCCATTTGAATACTAGAGTGGTAACTATTGTTGTACGCAAACTCAATATGCGGCAAATGATCATCCCAATTACCTCCAAAATCTAGCACACATGCCCTTAATATATCTTCAAGGGTCTGAATAGTGCGCTAGGCTTGCCTATTAGTCTGTGGATGAAACGTTGTGCTAAGTCTTACCTGAGTCCCCAGACTTTCTTGGAAAGACTTTCAAAAATTAGCTGTAAATTATGCTCCTCTATCAGTGATAATAGATACTGGAACACCATGAAGTCGTATGATCTCCTTAATATAAAACTTTGCATGGTTACAAAATAAACTCATGAACATGGAACTAAGATAAATCCTACTTAATCATAATTTCTTTTCAATACGCGTATGCTTCCCTCCTTAAGTCCTTGGCTCGCTTATACTGGTGACTAATTGAGACTTAAATTAACCTACAGTCTCCTTCGGCTTCTTATCATAGTCTTTGCACCATTCTGTCAGCCATTTCACTATGGCAATTGTTTATATTGTTCTATCTCATACACTCTCACAATTGATATAACTAGAAGCTTGGAATTTCACGACTTACGAGGTACTCCCTAACCTCAGGCAGTACTGTTGTCTTGCTATCCATAGGCACACTATCTTCCTTTCCTTTGGAGATTAATGAACTTCTTATAAATATATTCCTTTTTAAAAGCTTTCATTTCTTCTAGTGCTTTTTTGCAATCCCGATTGTCCCTTATACTTATCCCTAGTCACCTGCGACCTTCCTCACTCCTTCTGCTACCCCCTTGGAGTACTTTACTGCATATTTAAATGTTCCTAAATTTCTTCGACGCGAGTGATCCGAGTCATGGTCCGGAATACAACGTATCGCGTTGACAAAACTTATCCTTTCTAGTTCGCTAAACCTTCATCATTTGTCATGCCTCCTTTTTCACATTTGTCTCATAATATACGTGCATTTAGTCCATTCTCATTTTTCCTTAGCGCATTCTAGATATATTTGTTCATCTCGAATTTTTGGCTCCTTCAAGCAAGTACATTTCCCCCTTTTGAACATGGGAATATTGTAGCTCAACTTAGAATTGAATTTGTTCTTCCCTCCTTTTTAAAGGACATATGCTCGTAACCTTAGAGTATTAACCGCATTTAATAGTTATCCGGCTGACTTTAGTGGCCCTTCAACTCCTCTATTCCATATAATGCCGGAGTTCCTTTCATCGCATGGTTTAACTCATTTTTCCTTGTTTTTTTCTAGTTGAGTTGTTTTATCAAATCACAATGCTTATACACATCGGATACAATTTGAATGCCTTCTTTATTGTCTTTTCACTTCTACCTTTTATGACTAGTAATCCTCTAGGCTAATGACTTAACGGACGGGTGCGGACGTCATCGTACCATTCCATAAGACTCTACTAGACATTTTCTCTTGGACTTGTGAGACCGGTAACCTAGGCTCTAATACTAACTTTCATGACCCAACCCCCGGGTCGTGCAGGCACCTACCATATCAATAACCTAGTAGGCGAACTGTCACACCCCAACGAGGAGTATGACGGGATCCGACCTATAGGCCGGGAACCACCTGACTTAGCGGCTAGTTTGAACATCATATGTCGTAACTCAAAGAACACCTGCAGCCAGAAAAGTCCCACTACAGAAATGTCTGATAATCCAACATATATGTACAAATGCAAACCGACAATGTCGCTACAACCTCACAAGTATCATAAAGCCGGCAAGGCTATTAGAAAAATATCAAGAACACAAAACAAGGACGACAGGGCTATACATAATATGTACATACCCCACTATGTCTATGAGCCTATAAGAGTGTACATATGAACATATATTACATAAGGGAAAAAGTACCAAAAGTAGCAAGTACGAAGTAGTGGCACTTGCTAACACTGCTGAGCTGGAAAATCCTACTGCGGTCGCTCCTCAATAACCCTGTCAGAGCATGCAGTATGAAATGGAGTGTCCCGTGCAATGTGACGTCAGTACAGATAAAAGTACTGAGTATGTAGGGCTGGAAGCAATAACATAAGTGGGACGAAAATACAAACAAAGTAAAGGTAACCTGTCAGCTGAGAACATACAATATGCCATGCATGAATCTTAAAAATCATATATAAGTAAAAACATATGTGTATATGTATATCATATAAGTATTAGTGCTATAGAACGTGCAGCTCGATCCATATATGTTAGTGGCGAGGAACGTACGACCCGATCCATAAATATGATATGTTAATGCCGAGGAACGTATGACTTGATCCGTAAATATAATATGTTAGTGCCGAGGAACGTACCACCCGATCCATAAAATATAATATGTTAGTGCCGAGGAACGTACGGCCCAATCCAGAAATATGATATGTTAGTGCCGAGGAACGTACGGCCCGATCCGTAAATATAATATGTTAGTGCCGAGGAATATACGGCCCGATCCATAAATATAATATGTTGTATGCTTATATATAATGTAAGTAGCATGCAAGAGAGCCTAATAAAATACACTACTCAGTCGGAGTGACATAAGGTCGGTGACCTCCAAATAAATTATGGAAATTTGTATCGATTCCAAAGAAATAACTTAGCGATGAGAAACATGATAATATTTCAAGAATCAATCAAATAACTAAGAAATTATGATTTGTAAATACAAAGTATAGGATTGGAGCAAATTTGCTATTAAATGCTCATGTTCATATTCTAGTTGGATTCGTGTCAAGAAAGAGGGAAACGAACACCTTACATACCTTATCCGTCAAGCCACCACTTAAAGGATCCGTTAATTCGGTGCTTGCCCTTCACCCGAACCAAAATATCGAGAAATACATCTTTAATCATACTCATCATATTTTTATCAACTTATAAGCACTAATTATTGAAGACTAATTTGGGTTACGAAAATTTGGGCAGCATTTAAGGAGAATGATGATTCCATGCCTTAAGGCTGACTGTGTTGTAAGCTTTCCAGTCTTTGAAGTAAGGTTCAATGCTAGGAAAAAAGCTTTGGCTTCGTTTTCTAAAGGAAGTTGTTTTCCTCTCATGGATTTCTTCCCGTATCAGATTATAAGTTCATAACCCTAGCCCATTCCCATTTTGGGCGGAACAGATATACTAATTCTTTGATTCCAGTTAGTAAGAGGGATCTTAAACCATTCGTAAAAGCTTAAGCTTAAGAGATTTATCCATAAGTAATGAGAGGAGACTTTAACAAAACCCTCATGCCTTCTCTGTCTAAGTAGCAGAAGTCTGTTTCTAGGGATGTTTTATCAATTTCTTTCCATTTGTATCTGTTGAAAATTCCACTAAATTCCAATTCAATTTAATTTAAGTAGAAAATTTGGGCTCGACCCCCCCCCCCCCCCCCCCCCCACACACACAGAGAACCCAACATTTGAAAGTAGGGCCTGAAAGAAATCAATGGAACCTATTAACAAACAAAGAAGATAAAAAAAGAAAATATTCTTTACCTCCTCCAAATACCAAAACAACTCCCACACAATACCAACAACATCAACAACAATATAATCAAGATTCTACAAGATAAATATGCACAATTCCATCCAAACTTTCTTCAAACCTCAATCCATAAGCCAACAACATCAACACAACAACTATAACTTTTATTCTCGCAAATATTCCTAAATCAACGTTAATAAAGAGAGAGATTCAATGATTCATACCTTATCTTTACTAAAGTAGAAAGATCTTCCATATTTTATTTGTACCCAAGCCCTTTCCAATGGAAAACAAAATTATAATCACGACTACACGTTATCGGGACCGCGACTAGTACTCCGTTTTTTGAAATTACACAAAATCCTCACCTTTATGATATATATATGCTCTGTTATACTTGCTGAATTTTCTGGCATATTTGGGAAATTATTATGACAAAAAAGAGGGGTTTAAACCCTTATATAGTGTTCTAAAGTCGATGGCACTGTACCACTGTAGCAACGCGTTTCTGCTCTGTCATCCTAACTTGAAACGTCCATAATTATCTACTCCAATGTCGTATCGACGAGCGGTTTGTTGCGTTGGAAACTAGACTCGACAAAATTCACTTTAGGATTTTGAAACACCTTAAAACTCGTAATATACTAGGAGATATACCCCTCCAAATTTGAATAAAAATCTGCCCAAAATTCTGCCAACTTGTTTTCCAAATTTTTTTTTTGACAAATTTATTTTCTCCAATTTGCTTGGTCCCGGAACCTGTAGGCACATGCTTGATAGTTGTTAAGAGTACTCATTAACCTTATAAGGGTTCCATGATGTCACGACCCGGCTAGGGGCCGCGACGGGTACCCGGGACTAACCACCGAGCACCGCTCATACTATCATTTACCTAACCCATTTAACAATCATTCATCTATTACCGGTTAACTTTAAAAAGAGGATTTGTTTTTCATTACAAAAATATAACGCGTTGATACAAAAACATATTTCAATATACTTATACACATGCGTACTACCCATGTTGTGGAACCACACAACCCACATAGAGCATCTATGAGCCTCTATTGAGTGACATACAAATATATACACAAAAGGAACAACCAACTAGCACCTCCGGAAGATGGAGTGCTCTTCAGATCGGCTAGTAACTCCTATCAGTCTGGACCGCTTTCCCGTCTACCTGTGGGCATGAACACAGCATCCAAAGAAAAGGATGTCAGTACGAACATTGTACTGAGTATGTAAGACATACATCAAGAAATAAAGTAAGAATAAGAAAATAAAGTAAGTACAAGGAGATAATCGATAACTGCTTGCCTCTTAAGTCGGATCCATGCATGCATACTCATAAAGCATCATATAGTAAATTGCTGCGGAACGCGCAGTCCGATCCATATGTCATCATATGTTAGTGCCAAGGAACGTACGGCCCGATCCATAAATATAATAAGTTAGTGCCGACGAACGTACGGCCCGATCCATAACCCATATATCCCGCGTCTGGGCATCCCGTGTTCGGGATGGAATCATGATATGCCAGCTGTACAGGTAGCTATGCGTCTATAGCGCCTCACCTTTCCCCCTTTCCCCTGAAAACATTCTCATATCATATATATATACATACATAATATACATGGCATGCTGGAGAGCCCAAGGAAAAGATGTAAGTACGTTGGAGTGACGTAAGGTCGAAAGCCTCCAATTGTGTTATGGAGTAATCATCGTCGCTTTGTCTCACCTTGAAGGAGCAATTATTATAAGGCGAGACTATCAACGAAGAATAGCATTAAAAGAAAGCATAGAATAAAATCATGAACTTCATAAGGCATCCATTCATATACTTTGGAAGATTTAGAATAAAGTCACCATCCATGAATAAATTGAGAAATCAGTAAATAGCTCGACGTTCTCATATAGTCCTTGAAATCGTAAACTTGAAACTTTTAAACATAAGATCATTCTCATCATAGTCATCAAAATGATATTCTCACTTTTGACATCATCGATGTCATTGAAAAACATAGCCTTTGTCGTTATCATAAGATCTCACATAATCGCAACCTTTGGTTTGGAAAATAGGAGTACTTTGGAAAACATTTATGAAATATCAAGAAGGAAATCGTGCTTCGGAATCTTAGATTATTTAACCTTTGATAGCAAGGAAAAGATGGGAGCATTTATGAAATCGTAAGCTAGGGATCATGCCTTTGAAAGAAAGGGAATAGCCTCACATACCTTCGACGTTTACAATTCTTATTGCTTGCTCGTTCTCCCCTAATGCACTCGTACACCTTCAAGAGAATTCATGTCGTCGTTAGCTAAGTAATTACAAGAACGGACTACCATTTCTAAGGAAAATTGGGTAGCACTCCCTTCATTTCTAATACTTTCCCCATGTTTCATTTCCACTCTCATACATTCGTAACGACACTCACAATATTACTTTCAACAATCATCACTTATACACTTTAAGAAAAATCTACCAATTTCCTCCAATTTCTCCACATCCATGGTTATAGCTCGTTATCACGTTTTCTCGTATATAATACTTATTTCATGGTCTAGACGTTATTTATAACATATTCACAATCGTAGCTTATCAACATTCATGACTCCATTCAACTACTATTCAATTGTGCCACTATTTACCCATACAAGGCCCATTTTCTATGTTCTTATACATTTCAAGTATCTAAGTTTTCCAATACCTTGAACCATATGGTATAGTCATGAAACATACCTTGGATGATGGTGGAACAAGCCTTGAGCAACAATACTCTTTTTATACCAAAACCCTATTTCAACCCTTTTGAGATTTCTTGAAGAAGATGACTTCCAATAGAGTCTCATGCACTTGCTTTCATGAATTAGATGTTGATGATCTTGGTTCCCCTTTGATCTCTTGAATTTTGTGGATGAATATTTGGAGAGCTTCTAGAGTGTTCTTGAATGGTGTAGATGCATAATGAAATAAAATGAAGCCTTGGTCCCTTTTATTAATTCAAAATCTGGTCTTCAATGAATTCCAGTCGGGGTGAACAGTGGTCGTAAACCACAGTTTACGAGCCGTAAACTGGTTTACGAGCCGTCCTCCCTGGTCGTATTTAAGCATGTCCAAAACAGAGAAGTTGGCTGAGGAATATTGCAGTTTACGATCGAGGTTTACGGTCCGTAAACCAGTTTACGGGCCGTATTCCAAGTCGTATTTAAGCATGTCCAAAACAGAGAAGTTGGCTGAAGAATATTGCAGTTTACGATCGAGGTTTACGGTCCGTAAACAAGTTTACGGGCCGTATCCCAAGTCGTATTTAAGCATTTAACCACTTAACAGAAAGTTGAAACTTGAAAGGCTGGAGGACGATGGTGGTTTACGGTCCGTAAATCACTTTACGGGCCGTATACCACTTCACGACCACTGTGCTGAATAAAATTCCATATCCTTTTCATTTCCAAAAAATTCACGAATCATCACCCCTTGCTTAGTAAAACACCCCACACTCATACCCTTGTCGTTCTATTCCTTGTACATGTACGGGGACTTTTCCGAGGTGTAACATTTTCCCCCCTTTTGGAACATTCGTCCTCGAATGTTAACTCAGCGGGGATTCTAAGAAAATTGGCCAGAGTTTCCTTTGTAATTTGGACACTACCTTTCCATTACAACAACCCCCAATATCTTCGCCTCACAGGGCCATATTACAATATTAACACATTTATGGCCACACACGACCAAAAACATAAAATTAAAACATACATACCATCATGAACTCTTCCGGGAAATTCGACTAGGTGCTGATACTTGGCTTCCGCATTCACTCTGGCTTCCTTAGTATTTCTTCCCGAGTGTTGTTTTTGCCACCAAACTCTGATTTAAGCCACCTCCTTTTTCGAAGTCCTCGCACTTACCTATCTAATGTGGCAAAGGGTACTTTTTCATACATCAACTTTCTTGTCATTTGAGCATCATTTTATTGACATGCTCCTAGTCGGAATTTTAACATATTTATAAGCTACCTTGCTTGTTGCATACGATCTTATAGGATCTAATGCATCGGAACCTAACTCCCTCTTTATTCCGTGATTCTATCTCTCTCGTAGGTTGTCATATCCTCGGGCTTCTGTAGTAAGTATGTAACCTGTACTTATACTATACCCCAAGCAATTATTCCATTTGTCTCTCACAACAATTCCAACTCGACATTTCAGTTCCGTTTACCATATACCTTCCTTCAACTTACCCCGGGCATCATGACTTTCTCACCCTTACTTTACCCCTTACTTCTCTCCAAAGTGTTCACTTGGTCTCATTGGCGACGCGTAAATATCTACGAATTACATACTCTTTTTTGCGCGATTCGCATTCGTACCCATCCATCTGTATACCTGCATCCATGTCAATCTTCGCATTCATAGTCATATTCATCTATATGTCGTATCCACGGTCATATGTATCTGCATGCCGTATCCACGGTCATATTCATCTAAGTATCAATATCCTTCTCAATGACCTTTTCGCTAACGCCCTTACCTCGGGAACAGGGTAGCTTTACAATAAGACCCATGTTAATATCATGAATTATTCTGTGTCTCAGGCCTGCATGCCTTCTTCTTGGGGCTACCGTCACCCACTATATTCACAACATTCTCCGGGGTTATATTTTCATTTGGGCTAAAAGAGTATTCAATCCCGGAAGTCATTAAATCAATATAAGGGCAGAGAAACGAGAGTTTCCTTTCTGCTGGAAGAGTAATAGTAACTAATCAGTACTCCCTAAACTGATTCCAACTCTTCTCCAACCATGTCAGGCGATCAGAGTTTAGCAATTTTATTCCTCGTTTTGCGCCACTTGGGACCTTATGGGACACAACGTCTCGCAGATCGGCCTTATACTTTGCTACAAATTCATCTGAGATTTATAATTTAGAGGGACGATGAGGTGGTATAATCTTAGAGAATTGTGGGTCCACCTTTGCCTGTCACCAGTGTTTTTCCATCTTTGCCGACCCACGACTCTTCTTCTTCCCCCTTCTTCTTGCATTTGCGTGTCCTTATTCTACCGCTTTTAGTCAATACACTCCCGTAGGATTCGTCACTTCAACCTTCACTCTGGTATCTTCTCTCTTCGCTCCCCCCCCCCCCTTTTAAGGGTTTTACTCGTACATGTAAATCTTAAATTCACGTACTTCTGTCCACACTACATCTTACTCATACCGTTCCCCATAATCTACGGCTATAGCAATTTATGTGTGAAGTCTTAGCATACTCACCTTACAGTCTTGTAACCAAATAACGCGCCCGATATAGCGACCCGAACAAAAATGTATTTTACCTAGCCCATCCAATAGTTATGAGTCTATATCTACACCCGCTTCTCTTAACAACTTCCTGCCCCATAGGGACTCTTACATTAATAGTAGGTCTAGCCATCCATGCCACCCATCTAGTGTCACTTCCCTCTTCTCTGGCACTCAAAATTAGTTCGTAACGCCACCTTCGTTTCTCTAGGACCTAGGTCTCTTACACCGCTAATACGCCCCATGCCTCCTTATTCTCTTACTCTTGTTTGCGCTTGGAACCGATTTCATCTCCGCATTGTACCACTATCATTATTAGTTATCACTCTACTTCATCGCTTCATCATCGTACAGTAGACCCACAACTCATGATCATCCTTTCCTCTTCAACTCTTTACCTCATTCACTTCACTCGTTCTAACTTGTTATGGGATATTTGTAGGAGATATGTTCTCCTTTAACTACCACGCCACTATTCTTTAGGCACTCGTACTTTGTACATTTCCTCTTTGCTATCTTATCTCCTCCCACTTAATAATCGATCCTTGACTCTTCGCATGAGGAACCATATTCTTAACTGAGTTCCGCTTTGTTCTTTAGGATACACCACCTGTGTCAAGCCGTCCCTTGCTGCCTGAACTAATTCTATCCGTCCTGATCCTCCCCCATCTCGCTCCTATCGCGTCGACCTTCCTCCTACTAATTATCCTACTTTCATTATTTATCCTTACCGCAGTCTTAATCTTTTACACCCACTAGAGATATCATCCATACCCTTAATTATGCCAAGCACGACTTCTGCTACTCTGCTATGTCCCTTCACTTTGGTTCCCTTTGACTTCCCCCTTTTTCTGTCGATAGTCTCGATCGTTGAAGAATTCCTGCGCTGAGTTTTCCCTATCAAGGTCCTTCAAGCTTTCTCATTTACTGTTCCCTGGTTCGCTTGCCGGTTTCACGCTTGCATTCATAGAAATCTTAACATGCCCTTAGGCGTTTCCTCATTATACTTTACATTACAGTCCCCGTTACGTGCTCATAACATAGGATAGCCTCACGAAGTAGGCATACTTAACCTGTTATCCTTTTTAGTCAGTCATATAGCATTTACCATATGGATTACCTGCACATGTGTTCGCATTAATCATAAAAGGGTGCTAACAATATACCTGGAGTAATATCAGGGGAAGACTCAGGATCCCGTCGTTCAGCTAACGCCTGGGTATGATGCTGGGATCTGCTTTGACTAGGTGTTCTTCGGTCTCTACCACTGCTTACTAGCCCCTGTGGCCCTGACCTTGGAGGGTGTGTTGATGATGAAGAGCCCGTTACCATTCACGTAGTCCGAACCTCACTTTTACCACGTAGCGATGGACAATTTCGCTTTAAATGGCCTGGCCTAGCACAGGCATAACAAACATCCGAGCCCCGGCGACACGGTCCCCAATGTAACCTGCGACACTGAATACATCGTGGTACTGGTGACCTCTTCTGACCGGAATCACCTGAACCCGAGAACGAGAAACTCTGAGACTCTGGGATGGCCTTGAATAAGCAGGTCCATCAAATCTGGGTCTGGGAAACTGTGGAGGCGCATCTCTAATCTCATGGTCAGACCCAAAGGAATTAACTCCCTTTCTCCAACCCCTGTCATCGTGACTCGCATTCTGCCGCTGAGTCTGAGCGGCTACCAATTGAGTTAGTAAAAGAATGGCCTGTCTCATCTCTTGGCCCGCGGTATCTTGTGAAGGAACAGGGGGTACTGGAGCTAAGACCGAGGCTTCCCTCTGATCCTTAAAAGTGGGCGAGGTATGGGAAAATTGAAGTGGGGCGTTATTCTGGGGTTCGCCCTCCTCCATATCCGTAGAAGGCTCTCGATCACGCCCTTCTTCAACCACCGTCTTGCCCTTCTGGGTCGTCGTAGCTTTTCCCTTCATCGGTTCTGCTGAAATGACAACGCACCGTTAGGGGAGAGATAGTCTTATAACACAGCTCTATCGCACGATCTATTAAGAAGAATGATGGTCATGTTTCCTAAATGCCCGGTAGCCTCCTGTTTATAGATGTGGTGCACAACACACCGATAAACAAGTCTCTAGTAGACACGGCTCGTAGACACTTCCTAGGATGAACTGCTCTGATACCACTTCTGTCACGACCCGGCTAGGGGCCGCTACGGGTACCCGGGACTAACCACCGAGCACCGCTCGTACTATCATTTACCTAACCCATTTAACAATCATTCATCTATTACCGGTTAACTTTAAAAAGGGGATTTGTTTTTCATTACAAAAATATAACGCGTTGATACAAAAACATATTTCAATATACTTATACACATGAGTACTACCCATGTTGTGGAACCACACAACCCACATCGAGCATCTATGAGCCTCTATTGAGTGACATACAAATATATACACAAAAGGAACAACCAACTAGCACCTCCGGAAGATGGAGTGCTCTTCAGATCGGCTAGTGACTCCTATCAGTCTGGACCGCTTTCCCGTCTACCTATGGGCAAGAACACAACATCCAAAGAAAAGGATGTCAGTACGAACATTGTACTGAGTATGTAAGGCATACATCAAGAAATAAAGTAAGAATAAGAAAATAAAGTAAGTACAAGGAGATAATCGATAACTGCTTGCCTCTTAAGGCGGATCCATGCATGCATACTCATAAAGCATCACATAGTAAATTGCTGCGGAACGCGCAGTCCGATCCATATGTCATCATATGTTAGTGCCGAGGAACATACGGCCCGATCCATAAATATAATAAGTTAGTGCCGAGGAACGTACGGCCCGATCCATAACCCATATATCCCGCGTTCGGGATGGAATCATGATATGCCAGCTGTACAGGTAGCTATGCGTCTATAGCGCCTCACCTTTCCCCCTTTCCCCTGAAAACATTCTCATATCATATATATATACATACATAATATACATGGCATGCTGGAGAGCCCAAGGAAAAGCTGTAAGTACGTTGGAGTGACGTAAGGTTGAAATCCTCCGATTGTGTTATGGAGTAATCATCGTCGCTTTTTCTCGCCTTGAAGGAGCAATTATTATAAGGCGAGACTATCAACGAAGAATAGCATTAAAAGAAAGCATAGAATAAAATCATGAACTTCATAAGGCATCCATTCATATACTTTGGAAGATTTAGAATAAAGTCACCATCCATGAATAAATTGAGAAATCAGTAAATAGCTCGACGTTCTCATATAGTCCTTGAAATCGTAAACTTGAAACTTTTAAACATAAGATCATTCTCATCATAGTCATCAAAATGATATTCTCACTTTTGACATCATCGATGTCATTGAAAAACATAGCCTTTGTCGTTATCATAAGATCTCACATAATCGCAACCTTTGGTTTGGAAAATAGGAGTACTTTGGAAAACATTTATGAAATATCAAGAAGGAAATCGTGCTTCGGAATCTTAGATTATTTAACCTTTGATAGCAAGGAAAAGATGGGAGCATTTATGAAATCGTAAGCTAGGGATCATGCCTTTGAAAGAAAGGGAATAGCCTCACATACCTTCGACGTTTACAATTCTTATTACTTGCTCGTTCTCCCCTAATGCACTCGTACACCTTCAAGAGAATTCATGTCGTCGTTAGCTAAGTAATTACAAGAACGTACTACCATTTCTAAGGAAAATTGGGTAGCACTCCCTTCATTTCTAATACTTTCCCCATGTTTCATTTCCACTCTCATACATTCGTAACGACACTTACAATATTACTTTCAACAATCATCACTTATACACTTTAAGAAAAATCTACCAATTTCCTCCAATTTCTCCACATCCATGGTTATAGCTCGTTATCACATTTTCTCGTATATAATACTTATTTCATGGTCTAGACGTTATTTATAACATATTCACAACCGTAGCTTATCAACATTCATGACTCCATTCAACTACTATTCAATTGTGCCACTATTTACCCATACAAGGCCCATTTTCTATGTTCTTATACATTTCAAGTATCTAAGCCTTCCAATACCTTGAACCATATGGTATAGTCATGAAACATACCTTGGATGATGGTGGAACAAGCCTTGCGCAACAATACTCTTTTTATACCAAAACCCTATTTCAACCCTGTTGAGATTTCTTGAAGAAGATGACTTCCAATAGAGTCTCATGCACTTGCTTTCATGAATTAGATGTTGATGATCTTAGTTCCCCTTTCATCTCTTGAATTTTGTGGATGAATATTTGGAGAGCTTCTAGAGTGTTCTTGAATGGTGTAAATGCATAATGAAATAAAATGAAGCCTTGGTCCCTTTTATTAATTCAAAATCTGGTCTTTAATGAATTCCAGTCGGGGTGAACAGTGGTCGTAAACCACAGTTTACGAGCCGTAAACTGGTTTACGAGCCGTCCTCCCTGGTCGTATTTAAGCATGTCCAAAACAGAAAAGTTGGCTGAAGAATATTGCAGTTTACGATCGAGGTTTACGGTCCGTAAACCATTTTACGGGCCGTATTCCAAGTCGTATTTAAGCATGTCCAAAACAGAGAAGTTGGCTGAAGAATATTGCAGTTTACGATCGAGGTTTACGGTCCGTAAACCAGTTTACGGGCCGTATTCCAAGTCATATTTAAGCATTTCACCACTTAACAGAAAGTTGAAACTTGAAAGGCTGGAGGACGATGGTGGTTTACAGTCCGTAAATCACTTTACGGGCCGTATACCACTTCACGACCACTGTGCTGAATAAAATTCCATAACCTTTTCATTTCCAAAAAATTCACGAATCATCACCCCTTGCTTAGTAAAACACCCCACACTCATACCCTTGTCGTTCTATTCCTTGTACATGTACGGGGACTTTTCCGAGGTGTAACACATGACCTCTCCGAGCTTACTTTAATTTACTTACGATGCAAACGACACAAAATGTTTTCGAGGTGTAACACGAACCCTTACCAACCAACCCAAACATTCAGCCAGTTTATAACAAAACATTTCATAAAAATCACAAGATTAACGTAAAAGCTTCATACAAACTCTGTTTGAGATACAATAAACTAAAAAGAATTTCTCGGGATCTAGTCTAGACACCACAAGAGCTCTTACGGTACAGGAACACAAAATAAATGATACAGCCTCTGCCTGGAGTGCGATGAACGAGGTTGTAGGAGAATGCCTGATAAATCCACATGACGAAACTTCACTAGAAACCTGCAACATATCTACACCCAAAAAAGATGTAGCAAGAGTAGTATCAGTACACCACACGCACTAGTAAGCATCATAGGTCGACTAAGATTAGTTCACTATACACAATATAAAGTCAATAATATAAACAGATAAGTCAAGGCTCTTGGAATATTCAATATAGGTTCTTTCACTATCACTCTCTTTCCTTTCTACTCCAGCTATTCACTTCGTTTATTCCCAAGAATTACATGTGTTCTAATTAATCATAACCATTCCTTTCCTTCAATCCAACGTATTAAATCTCGTCTCCACATTCATCCTATCCTCTAATTTCTACCCTTTTGTTTGTAAATTTCATCTACTCAATTTACTTACTACGATGCGATGCACATAGGGAATGGCTCACTATCTGAAATCTGGTACCACACTTCTCTTTATATTAGCCACCCAGCACACACAACCTCACCGAAATCATAAAGATGAATAAGCAATATAAACGACGGGCAGTACACACATGCATAACATAGAAATATGAGATGTAGTGCAATGCAGAATGTGATGCAAAGGCCCAACCACGCTGTACATAAATGCTAAATGATGTCATTTCTCAGTAGTCATGACCTGCAGGGGACCATGGTGTCCATGTACCACTTGTTTCGGGTACTCATCGGACCCGAGCCATAAATCCTCTACTCCGGAAAGAACCTCGTACGCGGATCCATATCATATAGATTTCGCGTATCAATTGAAATGGCCATAAGGCCATATAACACAATTGCCCATACTCAGCCTTTCCTGCTCCATGTATTTCCTCATAACCCATGAAATGCAATCTAATGATGCAATAAATCAAACAAGTCATGAATCATGCCCTTGTTGGGCGTAGTACTAATCTGACTTACTACGGTCCTCTCAATGCGAATCTCTTGTTAACAAGAAAGACAACCATGTGAATATGTCAATACAACCAGGAATAAAGACGGAAATCACCCACTCCTAGGGATGCATAATTTAAACAACGAAGTACCTCTCAATGATAATAGCAATCCTCATTCAATAATTATTCTTCATTACCCTAGCTGTTATTTACACATGATTTTAGTTACATTATAGAATATGTCTACAAGTAATAATGTAGTCTCCCGTATCTGAAGACCTAATAATGCAGTCTGAAGACCTAATAATGCAGTCTCCCGTAAACTCTACAAGTATATACGATACGCTAATCAAAGTCTAACTAAAGTAAACCATAACCTACCTCATTGACGAACAACTAATTGAATCCCCATGAGTCGCTCATCTTCCAAACCTTCATCCGAATCCATGAGAGGTAATAGTCGTAGGGAATGGTGGGGAGGGAATAGAAAGGTCTCTTTTCTTGGTGTCAAGGGTTTTTCTTTCACATGAGTCTTTTGTTAAAAAGGAGGGTAAAATAAACTAAGCGGCCAAAAACGCGGTCACTGACCCGCGTAGACCGCTGCGGCGGTCGTTCTCTCGCTATAGCGGTCCACTTCCTTCCTTGGCCTACGGTTTCTAATCCTATCCGAAATTGATTTTTCCCACTCTTAACCATTAAAATACTCCATGGGGCTTATTATTTACTATCATAGACCTAGATTGGGCATGGGTTCGTGGAGTATTCAATTACGACCGGATGGGTTGTTATAGTCCAACTTGTGTTTGCAAAATGGTATGTCTTCTCCTTTATTCCAAATAACAGTAGAACCTTAAAAGTAAAAACAATTAGTGGCTTACATCAACTTAAGGTAATAATACAATGTCTTAGTGGTATATTTGACCTTTCTTTGTGATACTTTGGATAATACATCATGTTTCCCAGTTTGGGTTATGTTCTTGAGTCCATTAGTCCAAGGGCTAAGTAGAAGAGAAAAACTTAATTTGGTCATGTTGGATAGATGTGTTTTCCCTTTTTGTGCAGCATTAGAAATCAGCTAAAGATATTTCATACTTGTCCAGTTTGAAAAAAAAAGGAAATTAGGAATAGGCCACTACTTATGAACATGTCGAAATCATTATGCATCCTCTTTTAAAACCAACTTGAATCTTTTTGCAATGGAATAGGATCGGGAGAAAAGGTCTAAAATGATTTTAAACTCTGAACTTAAAATACGAATCTTTTGTGCATCCATGGGACTTTTTGGCCCTTTTACTTGCTTATGTTGTGGGTGAAAATGTGGTTGATGTACCTAAGGTTGTATACTTTACATAGAACCATTAGGACTTGAAAGTTCTTTGGAATTTTCCCATAATTGATCCTGGCTTGGACTTTATTTTTGCTTGTGTCTTAAACTGGATTTTGCTGAGAGCAATACAACACCACACCTGTGTTTTGTCAAGGTTAATAAAGTCATGGCTCTCATGGCACTCCCTTATCCTAGTTGGACCTATCTATGCTTTGTTCCTGTTGGTATCATAAACAGTTAAGGGGATTAAGTATGCTTACCTTGTGTGCTACACACTAGTAAATGGCTGTTTCAATAAAAAAAAAACTTTGACTTTCACCTATTTGGATTGGTATATTTCATGTCTGTTAGGATTACAGTTTGGTTCCTTCTTTTTATTTCCTAAATCTTTGTGAGGATCACCTAGACTTTAGAATAGACTTCCTAAAAACTGGCAAGAATCTTTACTTGGACTGTGCATAAGACATCTAGGCTCATTTGAAGATATTGCTTAAATAGTTCTACATGTACTCTATGAATGCCAAATCTGTTGTGTTGTACCATGTCTAGAAGCTAATTTACCTTATCCTTCTATGCCTTTTATACTTTACCACATCAACTTGATTCAATACTGTTAAGAACTGTGCTATTCCATGTGATTGTATTTGGTGTGATTACTTGATTTGGTTCAATCTCGGGTATGTTACACCCATGATGATTGCTTTCCTTTTCCATGTTTAGATCATACTTGGTGCCTTGGTCTTGGTTCATAAGATTAATTTTCCTACTGAGCCTATCCATCACTTTTCTCCTTGTTATCATCTGTTCTTATTGACTTGTAATTGTTCTATATCAATGTATATTGCACCTGTCCCATTTATTCCAAGCCATGTGTATGTGTATTTGGATCTGTGTCTTCCATGGTTATTGTTGGTTGAGAGGCAGTTTAGGTGAAATGGGGGCTTAGTTTGAGCCTTCCCCCGGTGACCGGCCATGCCGGAGGTTCATGAAACCTCTTGGAACTTGTGCGGCATCAGGAATAAGGGGGGTGATGACTTGGCCTTCCCACCAACTAGGTTTGGGGATTGAGTTTAAGGACATGGAATACACATATGCACATCACATGGGCTTAATCATGGGCAAAAATAACATGAAGGCCCAACGATGGGTGAAAATGGTTGGGGTTTCGTACACCCCAGTTTACCTTCCTTATATATTTACGTTTTTATTTATTTGCTTAAGGTGCTTTCTTATATTGTATTCATTATTTGTAAAACCCACAAATATTATTGGCATCGTTTATTTTGCGAATCAGGCAGCTTAGGCAAAATGGTGCATATGCCGTTTAGATTGACTCTAGCTCCAAACAATTCTTTTGAAAAAACCTGGAAAACACGTACTGATTTTGACTAAATAAAAATGGAAGGCAATTGCGCTTGTTTTAATAAATAAACAAACTAAAGAGGTTTTTTTGGAAAGACAAGATAGTGTTATCATATTGTTCAAAATTAAGAAGATGAGTAAACGTAGAAAAGAAAATCCTTTTCAATTATTAAAATGCATTTTCTGGGTTTTTGAGTTGATAAAAATGTGATATTTTGGGCCAGAGCCCACCTTAGTCTTTCTTAAAGAAAACCGAATGTTTCAAAAAATATTTTTTGGGCCAGAGCCCATTTGGTTTGGTATTTTTGAAAACAAAATGACATAAGCCATTTTGGGCTAAAGAATCCACTTAGAATGTTTTTAGTATAAATTTGTAGATAAGAAAACATGGCTGAGGCCCATGTTTAATAGCTAAAATAAGACATTTTTTGGACTAGAACCCATGCAGTTTTTCTTTTTAAAAAAAGAAACCAAGAACGCATACTTTTCTTTTGGTTAAAGCCCATTTGATTATTTTAAACTTTTGGTTGAAAAAATTATGGGCTAAAGCCCACGTTTTAAACAAATGAAGTAAAATATTTTGGGCCAGAAGACAAAATGGATTTCAAAAGCTGAATTTTGCCTTAAATAAATCTAAGATTTTGTTCAAAATAAAACATACATATAAAGGGTACATTCTTTAAAGGGAATATATGCATAAGTTATTAGACCATAAATGTAACTCATTTTCCTAAGGATAAAACGTGCAAAAAATATGAAGAATCCCTTTCTTGAATAATCAAAACGCTCCAACTTTTATGCCTAATTTTAAAATTTTGGCTAAGGATGTTTCGGAAATATATCAAATGGATTGACCCGATCCGCGTTTGAGTAAAAAGCATGAATAAGACTTATTCACACAAATTATAAAAAGTAGATAAACTTCTTGTCCTTTTCTATAGAAGAACTACTATCCTTATATATAAAAAGAACTAATTATACCCGGATAACATAAATACGAACCTAAATACCCTATATGTAAGGGGAATATATTCAATTCTTTTCAAAAAAATGATATGCAACATGATAGGCTTTTGCGGGAAATAATCACTAAATAAGCAATTCATGCAAATACTCACACATTGAAATTCGAAGGTCAACCGTATAGTACAGATCCTTAATACTATGGTGCCTAACACCTTCCCTAGGGGATCACCAAAAACCTTACCTAGAACTTTGGATAAGAAGGATTTTTCACAACGTATGAATAAATCCTTCAAAACTGATTTTCCTAATTTCCTAAAAATTAGGTGGTGACTCTTTCAAAACAAAGTTCGAAAGAGCACCAACTATTTGGAAGTAGCTTTTTCTGAGCTCTAACCCCGCCCGTGAAAAATGCGAATCATCACAGAAGGTATAATAGATGGAGATATCCAGTGCAGAAATATATGCCTAAGGTGTTATCTAGTGGGACAGTTGTTACTTATCCAAATGCTACTAATAAGGGAAAGAAGAGGAAGGAAGATGGCCAAGATAATTCAGAGAAAGACAAGCAACCAGAAGGTGTTACACTTCAAAATAACTTTGAAGTTTTGAAGGACAATGTAGAAGAAGGTGTTACACCTCGGCAAATTTCATGTCATTGTGCAGTAAATAGACTAAGGTAAGACGTATAGGATTTCCCTACAAGTAAGAAGGGGTACTTAACGATTCAAATTAAGATCCCAAAGACATTTGAGGCAAGAAAGAAAGTTCGTTGAGGAAGGCGAAGCATAAGTCATGTTTTGGAAAGGTTTTGCAAGTACTGAGCTAATATTGAGTCAATAATGTCTTGAGAAAGAGCTATAATGCTCCCTATATTCTTAATGAAGTACTAAACAAGTGTTAAGAAGCTTCCATAAGGATCGGAGATCAAACAAATCGATGAGATTAATTTGGGAAAGGTGGGTTATACGACCATTTATACGGTCCGTATAATAGTCCGTATAACAGTCACAGAGAGGGGTGATCACTGGGAATATTATATGGTCACTTATACGGACCGTATAAAATTATATCGACCATATAAGCGTCCATATAATCCAAAGCGGGAAAAAATTTATTTTTATAAAAAGAGAACCCAAGTTCTTATATTTCACTTCACTCATTCTCCACACCTCTCAAGAGCTCTAGAACATTCCATACACCATACCAACACAAATTCAAGGTGAATCAAAGATCAAACACCAATAATTAACCAAATCAAGTGTTTTGATGTTCATTAGGGATGGTAGAAGCCAAGCATCTCTTTGGGATTGAAGTTGGGTTTCTCTCCAAGTAAAGTATTTCCATCCAAAGCTTATTCCTACATCATAAAAGGTGAGTTTTATGTTCATTTCATGTCATCAAGAATATTGAGTGGTTGAAAGACTTGGATTATGAAATAAAGTAAAGTATGGAGTTCAAATATGGAAATATTGGTATTCTTGAATAGTAGCTTGACTTGAATCATAGTTCTGCATACCTAATGAGTATAGTCTTGATATGAATGGTATTAAAGATGTTGTAGAAGCATTGTATGAAAATGGATATGGTATCGTGCCATAGTTAGAGTTACGAATGATTTTGATGGGGAATGTTGAGAATTGAATAATGTCTAGCTTGGTGAAGTTATTGATTAAGATATTGTGGGTGTTGTTATTGATGTTTCGGAGCTATTTATTATGTGAAGGAAGTCATTGAAACAAAGGAGATGTTGCCCAATTTTCGTTAGCTCTTAGATTATAAATTGAAATCTAAAATATGTTTCCGGTTATCTAATATTAGTACAAATTCTCTTGAATGTAGAATCGTGAACTTAGAGGGAAGTGTTTAGTCGGGAAAGTTAGAGAGACGTAAAGGTTTGTAAGGCTAGTCCTCTTCCTTTAAAGGCATGACTCTTATATCATGATTTCTTTTCTATGTTTCCATGACTTCCTTATATCCCAAAAGAGCAAAATTAAGGTTCTTAAGGGCTCCTTATGAGATAGAGACGAGATGTGATTTATGATAATGATGAAGTTGATGGTTCTAATCCTA
The DNA here is from genome assembly GCF_019175385.1 of Lycium barbarum. Classification (NCBI taxonomy): domain Eukaryota; kingdom Viridiplantae; phylum Streptophyta; class Magnoliopsida; order Solanales; family Solanaceae; genus Lycium; species Lycium barbarum. The sequence continues at coordinate 88,796,727 of NC_083345.1, read as the reverse complement.
AAGGTTCCAAAGTTTATGAATTGAAGTTTTTATATGGTTTATTATCTTATTCTATATTTCCTTGATGATTTTTCATTGTTGTTAGTCTCACCTCATGCTACTAGTTCTTTCAAGGTGAGACATGACGACCATGACTATTCCATAACATAATCGGAGGTTACCGACCTTACGTCACTCACATAGAGTTATTGCTTTCTTGAGCTCTCATGCATGTGTTATGTTATGTATACATATGATTACACCGCGCCTATATGGTCGGGCAGTCTCCACTACGACAGGCGTAGTGGGCAGCTATGATGATGATTACACCATGTCTGTATGGCATGGGAAGACACCACTATTGGGCGGCTTGAGATGTTTTATCCCAGACGCGGGAGGCCCGGATACGGGCTAATGATGATCACACCGCACCTATATTGACGGGCAGTTTATATATATATGTGCATGGTATGATGTTTTTTATTATGAAAGTTAGCATGCATGATTCCGCCTTAATAGGCAATCAACTACAGGTTGTCTCTTCATCTCATGTTCCCTTACTTCTTTATTATGTTGACATACATGCCTTACATACTCAGTCAATTGTTCGTACTGATGTCCTTTTTCTTTTATGGACGTTGTGTTCATGCCCACAGGTAGACAGGGAGACAGTGTAGATGCTTAGGAGATTTTTCAGCATATTTGCAGGAGTGCTTCACTACTCCGAAGTCGCCATTTCTTGGAATATTCTTTTGTGTACATATTGGGGCACGGCGGGGTCCTATCCCGTCCTTAGGATTTCAGTACTTCAGTTAGAGGCTCGTAGATACTTATATGTGGGTTGTGGATATTGTGGGACTTTTTCAGTGTATATTTTGTACATCATTTTTGTAGCCTCGTGGGCTTATGCGTATATATATATATATTTTGGGAGATATTTGGAGATGGTTTCGTGATAAGTCTTGTATAGAGGTTGATGTAGGTCCAGGGTGAGTAAGATGGATAGCATGATGAGCGATGCTCGGTAGTCAGCGTCGGGTGTCCGTCATGGCCCACTAGTTGGGTCGTGATAAAAGTGGTATCAGAGCCCTTCTGACCTAGGGTGTGTCTACGAGCTGTGTCCAGTAGAGTCTTATTTATGGGTGTGAAGCGCGCCGCACTTATAAAAAAGAGGCTGCGGCGCATTTAGGGATAATGACCGTTTTTCTTCTTCATAGATCGTGCGATAGAGCTATGTTGTAAGATTTCCTTTTTCCCTAATTGTGAGGTATGGTTTCTACAATGCCGGTAAAAAGAAAAGCAACAGTAGCCCAGAAGGGCAAGATTACGACAGGAAGGCGGGTTGAACAGGAGTCACCGAAAAATATAAAAGAGGGTGAGTCCTATAATGACGCTCCATCTCATACCTCTCACACTCCGCCTGTTTCGGAGGAGCATGAAGGGGCCTCAAATCCAGCTCCAGTGCATCTAGTTCCTCCACCGGGTGCTTCGGGTCAGTAGATGACCGAGGCGATTCAGTTGTTGACACAGTTAGTTGCCGCCCAGGCTCAGCGGCAGAGTGCGGGTCCGGGTGATAGAGCCACTAGTGTCAGAGCCCGTGATTTTATGAGTTTAAACACGCTGGAATTTTTCGGGTCAAAGCCAGATGAAGACCCGCAGGCTTTTATAGACGAGATGCTAAGGAAGCTGAGGATTATACATGCTTCTGATACTGAGTCAGTGGAGTTAGCATCCTATAGGCTGTGGGATGCTGCCGTTCTATGGTATAATAATTCGATATCTTCGAGGAAGGAAAATGCACCTCCCTCAGTTTGGTAGGAATTCGTAGATGCTTTCATCCGCCATTATTTGCCACTGGAGGTCCGTCGGGCTAGAGCTGATAAGTTTCTGAATCTAAAGAAATGGAATACGAGTGCTGGGGAGTATAGTCTTCGCTTCAACTCATTGGCTAGATATGCTCCGACTATGTTAGCGAATATGGGAGACAGACTACATCGATTTGTGAATGGCTTAGGGCCGCATTTGTTCAAAGATTGTTTGACGGCTTTGCTACAGGAGGGGATGGACATCTCCCATATTCAGGCCCACCCCCAAAATTTAGAAGAGTAGCAACAACCACAAAGGGGTGAGCGTGATATTGATAGAGGGCAGAGCAAGAGAGCCAGATCTGCTGGTGCTAGCAGTGAGTATAGAGGGGGTCAGAGAAAGTCATATTCCAAATAATCTGGCCAATCTGCGACAAGTACACCTTTTCGGTTTGTGGGCAGGAGATTTGATCGCCCTATTTATTCAGGACAGGGCCGGAGCTCGAGAGTTTCGGGTTCCCAGTTTGGATTGATCCCAGTCAGAGGAGACCACCGTTACCATGATGCAGGCAGTGTGGTATGCTTCATTCGAGTCCATCTCGCCGAGGCTCCGATGCTTGTGGTCATGTTGGGCATATGATGCGTGATTGTCCATCGATGGGTTGTAGAGTTGGGGTCTAGCCTACAGGATCAACAGCCAGCTATTCTTCGTCCATGTGCCCCGTGGGACAGACTCCCCAGGCTTCAACAGGTCGTGACCGGGTCAGAGGGGGAGCATTTAGTTCTAGTGTCCCCTAGCAGCCCCGTATTTATGCTTTAGCCAGACGACAGGATCTCGAGCCCTCCCCTGATGTGGTTACAAGTATACTATCCATATTCTTTCATGATGTCTATGCATTGATTGATTTGGGTTCTACATTATCTTATATCTATCCTTATGTTGTTGGCCATATTGGGGTGAAACCCGAGCCAATTAAACCTTTCGAGGTATCTACTCCGGTTGGTGATCCAGTAATAGCTAGACAAGTATATAGAAATTGTGTGATTGTGGTATGTGATCGTCAGACGATTGCTGATTTAATTGAGCTGGAAATGTTGGATTTTGATGTGATTATGGGCATGAATTGGTTGGCCTCTTGTTATGCTAATGTGGATTGTAGAACGAAAATAGTTCGATTCTAATTTCCGGGCGAACCAATGCTTGAATGGAAAGGTAACACAGCATCCCCAAGAGGTAGGTTTATTTCCTACCTTAAGGCAAGAAAGATGATTGCTAAAGGCTATATTTATCATCTAGTCCGAGTTCATGACATCGAAGCAATGCTGCCGACTTTTTAATCCGTCCCGGTAGTAAATGAGTTTCCGAATGTATTCCCAGAAGAACTTCCAGGCCTTCCACCTGAGCGGGAGATTGATTTTTCTATTGATATGCTGCCAGATACTAAACCTATATCTATTTATCCTTACAGAATGGCTTCTGCAAAATTGAAAGAGTTGAAGGCACAACTGAAGGATTTGCTTAAGAAGGGATTCATTAGACCCAAATCATCACCATGGGGAGCACCTGTCTTGTTCGTAAGAAAGAAAGATGGAACTTTGTGAATGTGCATCGACTATAGGCAGTTGAACAAGGTGACGATAAAGAATAAATATCCTCTACCGAGAATCGACGATTTGTTTGACCAATTACAGGGTGCCAAGTGGTTTTCGAAGATTGATTTGAGATCGGGGTATCATCAAGTGAGAGTTAAAGAAGAAGATATTCCCAAAACGACTTTCAGAACTAGATATGGCCATTATGAATTTTGGGTGATGTCATTTGGGTTGAATAATGCTCCGGCGGTGTTTATGAATTTGGTGAATAATGTATTCAAGCCTTTCTTAGATATGTTTGTGATCGTGTTCATTGATGATATTCTAGTATACTCTCGGACAGAAGCGGAGCACGCAGACCATTTGCGTATTGTCCTTGGGATTCTTCAGGCTAGTGAGTTGGATGCTAAATTTTGGAAATGTGAATATTGGCTGAATTCTGTAACTTTTCTGGGCCATATTATTTCAGCTGACGGCATTCAGGTAGATATTTAGAAAATTGAGGCTATGAAGACTTAGCCAAGGCCTACAACACCTACAGAAGTCCGTAGCTTTTTGGGATTAGAGGGATATTATAGGATATTTGTGGAAGGATTTTCTTCTATTTCAGCACCATTAACGAAGCTAACTCAGAAATTAGCAAAATTTCAGTGGATCGATGCTTGCGAACGCAGTTTTTAGGAATTGGAGGACAAATTAATTTCAGTCCCAGTCCTGACACTTCCAGAAGAATCGGATGGTTATGTTGTTTATTATGATGCCACCAGTGTTGGGTTAGGCTGTGTGTTAATGCAGCACGGTAAGGTTATAGCCTATGCTTCTAGGCAGTTGTGAAAACATGAGAAGAATTATCCGAACCATGATCTTGAGTTAGCTGCAGTTATTCATGCACTGAAAATGTGGAGACATTATTTGTATGGTGTACATGTTGATATTTATACAGATCACAAGAGTCTCCAATATATTTTCAAGCAGAAGGATTTGAATCATTGCCAGAGGCGATGGTTGGAGTTATTGAAAGACTATGATGTGAGTATACTATATCATCCAGGAAAATCAACAATGGTAGCCGACGCTCTTAGCCGCAAATACATGGGAAGTTTATGTGACATTCAACTGGAGAAGAAAGAATTAGTCCATGAGATCCATCAGCTAGCCAGCCTGGAAGTTCTTTTAATTGATTCAGGCAACGCGGGAGTCGCTATTCATAATGTAGCTATTTTATCCTTAGACATGGAAGTGAAGAGGCGCCAATATGAAGATCCCCAGTTGAGTCGCTATGGAGATATACTTCTTCAGAAAGAGGAGTCACCATTTGAGGTTTCTGTAGATAGAGATCTCAGGTATCGAGGCAAGCTATGTGTCCCAGATGTGGCAGGACGACGTCGTCAGATTCTGGAAGAAGATCATTACTCCCATTATTCTATTCACCTAGGAGTGACAAAGATGTATCATGATCTCAAGTCAATATATTGGTGGGATGGAATGAAGAAGGATATAGCAGAATTTGTAACTCAGTGTCCAAATTGCCAACAAGTGAAAATTGAGCATCAAAAGCCAGGAGGCTTGTTACAAGCCATGGAAATTCCAACCTGTAAATGGGAAGTGATCAATATGGATTTCATTGTGGGTTTTCCTCGTTCCCAGCACAAGTATGACTCCGGATTGGGTGATTGTTGACAGACTCACGAAATCGTCTCATTTTCACCCAGTCAGAACCACATATTCAGCAGAAGATTATGCAAGGTTATATCTTAAGGACATAGTGCGATTTCATGGTCTCCCAGTATCTATTATCAAAAATAGAGAAGCACAATTTACTGCTAAATTCTGGAAGTCTTTTCAAGAAGGTTTGCGAACTCAAGTGAGACTTAGCACAGCATTTCATCCACAAACTGATGGGCAAGCCGAACGCACTATTCAAACCTTGGAAGACATGTTACAGGAATGTAAATCAGACTTCGGAGGAAATTGGGATGAACATTTGCAACTTATCAAATTTTCCTATCACAGTAGCTATCATTCCAGTATCCAAATGGCTCCGTATGAAGCTCTGTATGGAAGGAAATGCAGGTTGCCAATTGGATGGTTTGAAGTCGGGGAGACACAATTAATAGGTCCAGAATAGATTCAGCAAGCGGTGGAGAAGATCAAGCTTATCAGAGACCGATTGTTGACAGCCCAAAGTCGCCAAAAATCTTATGCAGATAACCGCCGACGAGACTTGGAATTTCAAATCAATGATTGGGTGTTCTTAAAAGTGTCGCCCATGAAAGGTGTAATGAGATTCGACAAGAAGGGTAAACTTAGCCCCCGGTATATTAGACCTTATAAGATTGTGCGCAAAGTGGGCCAAGTGGCTTATGAGCTGGACTTACCTTAAAAACTTGAGCCAGTTCATTCGACTTTTCATGTGTCAATGCTACACAAATGCATTGGAGATCCATCTAGAATCGTACCAGTGAATGATGTTCAAGTTACAGAAAGGTTGGCTTATGAAGAGGTACACGTTGCCATACTAGACAGACAAGTGCGGAGGCTCAGACACAAAGAGGTAGCTTCGGTTATGGTCCTGTGGAGAAATAATAACTGAGAGGAAATGACATGTGAAGCGGAAGAAAGCATGAAGTCCAAACATCCTCAATTGTTTCCACCCCCAGAAGAGATTCTAGATGCGACACCATTATCATGAGGTATCTTATGCTTTCTTTGTAATACTTTCGGTAGCGCGTGGCCATATTTTCTTGCCATTGTGTTGTATCACTGTGAGGTGATTTCATTGTAGGTTGTTGCCATAGGATAATAGTGCCATATTAAAGGGGAAACTCTGGCGAAAATTCTGTAGAATTCCCGAGAACTTGACATTCGAGGACGAATGTTTTTAAGGAGGGGAGAGTGTTACACCTCGAAAAATTTCATGTCATTTTTCGGTAAATAGACTAATGCAGGATAAGACGTATAGGATGTCCCTACAAGTAAGAAGGGGTACTTAACGATTCTAATTAAGATCCCAAACACATTTGAGGCAAGAGAAGAAAGTTCGTTGAGGACGGCAAAGCATAAGTCGTGTTTTGGAAAGGTTTTGCAAGTAGCTAATGTTGAGTTAATAATGTCATGAGGAAGAGCTATAATGCTCCCTATATTTTCAATAAAGTACTAAACAAGTGTTAAGAAGGTTTCATAAGGATTGGAGATCAAACGAATCGACGAGATTAACTTTGGGAAAGGTGGGTTATACGACCATTTATACGGTCCGTATAACTTTATACGGTCTGTATAATAGTCACAGTGAGGGGTGATCACTAGGAGATTATACGGTTACTTATACGGACCGTATAAAATAATACGGACCGTATAATTGTCCGTATAATCGAAAGTGGGTAGATTTTTATTTTTATAAAAAGAGACCCCAAGTTCTTATATTTCATTTCATTCATTCTCCAGACCTCTCAAGGGCTCTAGAACATTCCATACACCATACCAATACAAATTCAAGGTGAATCAAAGATCAAACACCAATAATCAAGGAAATCAAGTGTTTGGATGTTCATTAGGGTTGCTATAACCCAAGCATCTCTTTGGGATTGAAGTTAGGTTTCTCTCCAAGTAAAGTATTGCCATCCAAAGCCCATTCCTACATTATAAAAGGTGAGTATTATGTTCAATTCATGTCATCAAGAATAATGAGTGGTTGAAAAACTTGGATTATGGAAGAAAGTAAAGTATGGAGTTAAAATATGGAAATATTGGTATTCTTGAATAGTAGCTTGACTTGAATCATAGTTCTTCATACGTAATGAGTGTACTATTGTTATGAATGGTATTAAAGATTTTGTAGAAACATTGTATGAGAATGGATACGGTATTGTTCCATAGTAAGAGTTACGAATGATTTTGATGGGGAATGTTGAGAATTGAATAATTTCTAGCTTAGTGAGGTTATTGATTAAGATATTATGGGTGTTGTTAATGATGTTTGGGAGTTGTTGGAGGAAGTCATTGAAACAAAGGAGATGCTTCCCAATTTTCGTTAGCTCTTAGATTGTTAATTGAGATCTAAAATATGTTTCCGGTTATCTAATCTTGGTACGAATACTCTTGAATGTAAAATCGTGAACTTGGAGGGAAGCGTTTAGTCGGCAAAGTTAGAGAGACGTAATGGTATGTAAGGCTAGTCCCCTTCCTTCAAAGGCATGACTCTTATATCATGATTTCTTTTCTATGTTTCCATGATTTTCTTATATCCCAAAAGTGCAAAGTTAAGGTTCTCAAGGGCTCCTTATGAGATGGAGACAAGATGTGCTTTATGATAATGATGAGGTTGATAGTTCTAATCCTAAAGGTTCCAAAGTTTATGAATCGAAGTTTTTATAAGGTTTATGATCTTATTCTATGTTTCCTTGACGATTGTTCATTGTTGTTAGTCTCACCTCATGCTACTAGTTCCTTCAAGGTGAGACATGACACCATGACTATTCCATAACATAATCGGAGGTTACTGACCTTACGTCACTCCGATAGAGTTATAGCTTTTCTTGAGCTATCATGCATGCGTTATGTTATGTATACGTATGATTACACCGTGCCTATATGGCAGGGTAGTCACCACTACGACAAGCGTAGTGGGCAGCTATGATGATGATTACACCATGTCTATATGGCATGGGCAGACACCACTAGTGGGCGGCTTGAGATGTTTTACCCCGGAAGCGGGAGGACCGGATGGGGGCTAATGATCATCACACCGTACCTATATGGACGGGAAATTTATATGTATACGTGCATGGTATGATGTTATTTATTATGAAATTTAGCACGCATGATTCCACCTTAAGAGGCAATCAGCTACAGGTTATCTCTTAATCTCGTGTTCCCTTACTTCTTTATTATGTTGACATACATGTCGTACATACTCAGTACATTGTTCGTACTGACGTCCTTTTTCTTTTATGGATGCTGTGTTCATGCCCACGGGTAGACATCGAGATGGTGCTGACGCTTAGGAGCTTTTTCAGCAGATTGGTAGGAGCACTCCACTACTCCGGAGTCGCCATTTCTTGATATATTCTTTTATGTACATATTGG